>NC_057396.1:52944802-53270116 GCF_019320065.1 Cervus canadensis | reverse complement strand
AGACTCGACTGAGCAACTGAGCATGCACGCCGGTACTGTTGGAAAGCTAAGCTCAATAAATATTTTAATGTATACTATGATTATCAAACTTATGACTCACATTTTATATGCTGTTAGTAATGAAATCTGACTGTTAGAATCTGTATGGTATTACAAACAAATGAGACAGAAGAGGCAAAAACTAGAGAAAGCATTGTTCAAACAGTACAATATCAATATGAAAAATTGTAGGAAAAAGTTTTTAAAATTAAACATATTCCAATAGTACAAAAATGTGCTATTTTGAGTTTTTTCTACTGTATATTTAATATCATCAAATGCTTTTTAATGACAATTAAATCACAAACAAATATAATATAAAATTTTAGGATTATGTGTTTTCAGGTAATGATCACCTTTTGTTTGGTGGGGATGGGAGAAGTTTCAGATTAAAATAATTTAAAGCTGCAGAGAAGGGGGGCTTTAATTCACTGCTAAAATGAATGCAATTTAGTGTAAACTTTCTGTGAAGCTATTTTGAAAATACAGCGTGGAAGTTCTAGAAAAAAATCTAAATCTAAGGATCCCAATTCTAAGATTTACTCTAAGGATAAGAAAGAAGTAACTCAATGCCATTTTACAAGCACTCTTTAACTTAGCATTTTCAGAAAAGTTTAACTCATAAAGGCCAAAACCCAAAAACATAATAGCTAAAAAGGCAAAAGCCTCAAATGTCTTACAAGGTATAATCAAATCATTGCACCCACTAAATATTTGAATAATATTTAATGTTATGAAAGAGTATTCACAAAATGGTAAGCTAAATGAAAATCATCAGAAAAGACATGCTAAGTTAAAATGATATTCACACATGTATATATAAACACATCATGATAGATTTGTATGTAAATGCATGCCTATAAATCCATTCATAACATAATTGAAAGTGAATTAATATTAAACACACAGATTAAAATGAAGCTACATATCACATGATCTCCAGCTCCTTTTCCCTTACTAAGTGGCAGCAAGAATTCTTTGGTATATTCAGTCTATATCCTTGTGACTGTTTCCAGAGGAAAGGACATCAAATGTGTGGGATATTCATTGTTGTGCCTGCAACCCTCCCCAGGAGATATGCACTATCATAAAACTCACATTCAGCCTCCAACAGTTCATCATATTTTTTAGCTTACTTTTCCCACAGACTGGTGGTGTTGACGGCTTCTGCCCAAGGTAAGCAAATTCTTGTTTGTCCTTTAACCTCTGTTCTCTTATGGGTCCTTGAGATGTCATTAATTTTTCTGCCTGAATGATATTTTTCTTGTTAGGATGGTAGCTTTTTTCCCCTGTTCTTTAAATGTCTAAGATGAATCCAGAGTCCTTAATAGACTGTGGAGTAAGTAAACCATACAATTGTAAGTGGCTTGATCTTATTCTAGAGAAAGATATCTTTCATGTAATCAGATTAATTTTGAGAAAATTGAACATACTAATTTCCAAAGCTAAAAATGATAATGAACTATTCTTAAATAATAATTACTTATATCATTTAAATACATGTGTGCACAGCTTCTAGTTAATTGACTTTATTTTATCTCTCTTATCCCTTTGACCCCACAGAATAATTAAAATAAGTTAATTAAGTGCATTCAAAGGAAAATGTAATCTAAGGCTAAAATACATTGTTCCAAACATGAGTGCTCTTTTTGAAATAAAAATTAGTAAAAGGATCAACTGGAAATAGAGTTTATTTATTTTTCTCAAAGTGAATGATTTAGTGTTTTAGGAAATTCTTTTCATAAATTTATTGGTTAAATCCGACCAAAAAAAGTATAAAATTGGAAATGAAAATAATAATGTTGATAATGTAAAGATGATGGTAATGATAATAATATGATGATAGTGATGATGATGACTTAAATTCCAGTTCTTTCAGAAGAAAGAATCCATGAGGTTTACTTGCTATGAGTTATTTCACTTCATAAATTTGTCAGGTAAAAATCGTCATCACTAGAGAGATTTATACCATTTTAATCGATAATTTATATGCATTCACTTATTCAAGACTCTCCAAACTCTGCAAAATAGTCATAATTATTACCAATTTGGAGTTATTGACCAAGAATTTGTAGATATTAGTTCCTTTCTCTCAAGTTACACTTCTGAGAAACAGGTGAAACTATGGCCTGAAAACTCCAAAATTATATCATTTCATCCTGTTTGCCTTCCAAAAACATTGCCAGAATAAAAATAATATTTTACACTTAATATGTGTCAGACATTGTTTAAAGCCTTTATGGCATTTAGTCCACATAAAATAAAATTGTATTAGGTATTAACATAATCACCTTTATTATATAAATGATGAAACAAAAGAACAGAATAATTAGGAAACTGATCAAAGATGGTATATCTGGGAGAACTCGAATACATGGTATCTGGTTTTAGAGGATATGCTGCCTTAGTTGCCAATATCTGATGAGGGGTAAATCTAGATTTAGATCTAGACCTATACCTAGATATCTATCTATGTATATATACATATATATATATATATATATATATATATATATATATATTAATATGTATGTATGCATGGCATCCAGTCCCATCACTTCATGGCAAATAGATGGAGAAGCAGTGGCAGACTTTATTTTTTGGGGCTCCAAAATCACTGCAGATGGTGAATGCAGCCATGAAATTAAAAGACACTTACTCCTTGGAAGAACAATTATGACCAACCTAGACAGCATATTAAAAAGCAGAGACGTTACTTTGCCAACAAAAGTCCATCTAATCAAGACTATGGTTTTTCCAGTGGTCATGTATGGATGAGAGAGTTGGACTATAAAGAAAGCTGAGCGCTGAAGAAATGGGGCTTTTGAACTATGGTGTTGGAGAAGACTCTTGAGAATCCCTTGGACTACAAGGAGATCCAACCAGTCCATCCTAAAGGAAATAAGTCCTGAATATTCATTGAAAGGACTGATGCTGAAGCTGAAACTCCAATATTTTGGCCACCTGATGAGAAAAGCTGACTGATTTGAAAAGACTGGGAAAAATTCTGGGAAAGATTGAAGACGGGAGGAGAAGGGGATGACAGAGAATGAGGAGGTTGGATGGCATCACTGACTCAGTGGACATGAGTTTGAGTAAAATCCGGGAGTTGGTGATGGACATGAAGGCCTGGCATGTTGCAGTCCACGGGGTCGCAAAAGTCAGACACGACTGAGCTACTGAACTGAACTGATGCATGCCTCTGTCTATCTGGACACTTCCCTGGTGACTCAGTGGTAAAGAACCTGTCTGCCAATTCAGGAGACACAGCTTTTATCCCTGATCCTGGAAGATCCTGTGGAGAAGAAAATGGCAACAACCCACTCCAGTTTTTGTACACAACTGAGCAACTGAACAACAACAATTCTATTACCTATTTATCTATCATCCATTGAGAAGCCACAAATGCTCATGAAGGATGAGATGTAGTAAACATCGATTTCAGTATTCCAAAATCAAACAGAGTTAATAATTTTATGCCACTTTCTTTTTTTAGCATATATCATATATATTACTAGCATTATACTGAGTTGTCTTATAATACCTTTTATATTTATTATATTTTAACTTACAAGGGTATAGACTATTCTATCCAATTTTGTTTTGTTTCTAAAATAATGAGGCTCATGAACAATTAAAAATCAGCCCTAACAAAGGCTAGCATAAGCCCTTGCAACCTATAAGGTGTGGCTGAAACTAAATGGACATAGAGATGTTACTTCAAGTAAGGACTTGGAAGAATGGGGTTAGCTGAAAGTTTTGGGCCATTAACTCCTTCAGATCTGCCTCTTCTTTTGAGCAAAGATCATGCTCTTTGTGGGATGGTCCCACACAATGACCAAGGGTCCAAAAACCTCGTCACTTTCCCCACCATGGGACTCCTCTTATGAGAAAATTTCACTCTGTAACTCCCTGTTGGCTGATAGAAACTTTGTAATCTCTTCCTCATGTTTTGACTGGTTCTGTGTTTAATATGGCTTTCTCCATTTTCATTTTCCAGGTTTTAATCCTCGCTATGTTTTTCACTTATAACTTCTAACTTCAGTTCAAAGACTATTTCACAAAGCATCAGATTGACATAATAGTAACAAGAGTGATGCCTGAATGAACAGGTGGCAAGAAGAGGTTTTGGAACCACTTTACTCACTGGCCAGCAGACTCTGAAAATGCCATCTCAGGGCATAAATAGTTCTCTGATGTAAGGTGGGCACCCAATTGCCAGTGTTTTCACTGAATTGACTGGGGAAAATTGTCTGAAGGGAGAACACTGTAGCCAGTGTGATAATCCAGACATTTGAAAAGCACAGGAAACGAAGCATACAAGGAAATGGTATTGATGGATTTTTGTAAAGTAGCAGTGTTACCATTTTGAGGGATAACTAAAACCTAGGAAACTAAGTGTGAAAGCCGAAGGGATTCTTTGGTATCTTATGTCCTATTGAGGGAAAGGAGAAAATTCAAAGGTGAATGTTCAACTGAGGGAAGCTTATTATTTCAAAGTATGAACACTATCTGTGAAAACCTGGGATCTTGGCACATTGTGTGGGGACATTTTGCTGCCATGAATCTTGATTATAGTTGTGTGTGGTCAATGGGGTCAGAACATAAGACTGATAAAGAGTGAGTTTATCATCCTGAGAGCCATGGTGAAGAATTTCCTTTACCCAAAGAGAGATCACATCCTAGTTCTTAGCCACTGTTAGATCATCACTAAGCCCCTGGAATCTCCTGTATCATGGTAGAGAGTCTTTGTTTTCCTGAGTCCTCTGGCGTTAAAACAATCTAACAGTATAATTTGTGATGAGAATGTTTGAACAATGTAGTATTGTTGTAGACCTCCAGAAGAAGTGTTGACTCATTTCTGGAGGAGGCAAAAGAGGGCGGTGAGGCTGGATATTAAAATTCAGCCACAGAAACAGTACATCATCGAGTCCCTAAAATATCTCCATTTGATTCACCTCTGCAGGAATCAGATGAATTTTGTAGACTACCCGAGACCTCAAGTAGTGGCTCCAATAGCATCCACTGCATCAGACATGGATTCATGCTTGTGCAGAATATCACACTGATCCAATGTACTGATGTGATCATGATGAATGGACAGCAAGAACAAAAGGTGGCCAGCGTCATGGAGATCTTTATAAATAAATCGGAATTCCGTATTGTGGGGAATAAATCCTGTAGATACCAAGAATCTGCCATTTCTTTAAAATCTTCAGAGGTCCAAAGGGTCAGGATATCCTCCCCCTCAAAAAATAAAAGATAAATGGTTACATCTTGCATGTCCTACAAGGAAGCATGCTGTGCTATGCTTAGTTGCTTAGTTGTGTCTGAATTTTTGCAACTCCCTGGAAGCCAGGCGCTTCTGCCCATGGGGATTCTCCAGGCAATACTGGAGAGAGTTGCCATGCCTTCCTCCAGGGGATCTTCCCAACCCAGGGATTGAACCCAGGTTTCCCACATTGCAGGCATGTTCTTTACTGTCTGAGCCCCCAGGGAAGCCCAAGAATACTGGAATGGGTAGACTATCCCTTCTCCAAGGGATCTTCCTGACCCAGGAATTGAACTGGTGTCTCTTGCATTGTAGATGGATTCTTTATCAGCTGATCTACCAGGGGAGCCCCAAGGAAGCATACGTAACACCAGCAGGCATCTTAAGGTTCTGGAGTAACACATTCCCCCCATAAGAACACTCCCCTGGATCATATGCCAGGATATACAGAAGACTACTGGCCCCGAGTGAGGCCTAGAAGGGCCCAGCAGCAGGTCAGTCAGCAGCACACCTGCACTTCCAGCAGTAGCTCAGGGGTTGGAAGGAGCAGGAGCAGTAAAGATGCACATTTGAGTTTATGGAAGATTCTATTACAGAGTCACAGCCTTATCTCATGGGATTCTAGATCAAGGCCAAGGCCTTTGAAACAGATAGTTACATGTCTTTTACAAAACAGTTGTTGGCATGCATTTGTTCCTTGATGGAGGAGAATGCTTTGTGATGAGACACAAATGAACTTGTATCTGGGACAACACATCAGGAGGTGAGTCCACTTAGATCTTCTAATTAAGGAAGTTCCAGTAGCAAATGTATTAAAAGATAAAATAAGAAATGAAAGACTGAGCACAAGCAGGACCAGAGGACCTAAGCAAATAAGAGGACATGAGCAAATCACCAGGACTCCCATCATGTCACATAGAACAATTTTATCTGCACTCTTCCTTCATATCACACCTAGGAAGTCCCTTAAGACAACCTAAAGCTGGATAAAAAAAGCACCAGCTTGGTTTTGCCTGTGGGTTAGCTAAACATTATTGTTCAAGTAGAAACTAGAGGATGATGTAGATTCTTTCACAGGTATTCTTGACAGACAGAGGAAAAACCTTTCCCATGGGTGAAGCTATTTGGATGTTGAGCCTGGTTATCCATATTGTTTGAACAAGAAGTGGCTGAAGTTAAGAGGAGTGTGACTAATAAGCTGGAAAGCCGTTCAGGAGACCAGAGGAAATAGGTTGGAAAGTCAGAGACAGGAAGTCAGTGGTGGAGGCCTGCTGATGGATGGAGGGGAATCTGGAACAAGTATAAACATCTTCGTATAATATAGTACATTGCAACTGAAAATGTCGACCACAGAAGAAACACTAAACAACAAAATAGATGTTATTAATAACTCAACCAGTTGATGTTAAAAAGATTTTATCAGCAGCCACTCAGTGCTGACAAAATGAGCATACAAATTATGTGTGCCCTGTAGCAGAGATGAAGGAAATGCATGCACTCCTTTTTATGGAGGTTGATCTAGCTATTGCTACCTCTACATGTACACCAGAGCATTGTACAGTACTGATTGCCTGATATGACAGGATGCCTCAAAGCTATCAATTGGCTCTAACTGTCCAAGCATACCTATTGATTTGTTCTCATAGGAAAATGTACTTATTGCAGGTGTGCATTTGTTCTACCTACTTGCTGAGCCTCAGCTAACACTGTGACTCAGGAGCTTATAGGGTATGTGCCCATAGGCATGAAATTCCATACAAATCAGCATCAGAATAGGGGACATCATTAGTGCGGAAGGAAATGCAGGAGTGGACCGCACCATTCAGAAACAGGTCCACTGATAGAAAATCGGGTTGGCCTGCTAATAGCGTATCTGACATGTCAGCTTGGAGGCTATAACTTAAGGATAAAGAGTCCATCCTCACTGAATTAGAACTGTCTATATGATACTGCATCCCAACAGTAAATTGCATGTGCCCAGGAATCATAGGGAAAGGAATCACTTTCAATGGTCTATTTGATTCATGCATGTTTCTCATTTCCAGAACTCTGGGCTCTGCTGGAGTAAAGGTCACAACCCTTGAAGAATATGCCCTTTTCAAGGAGACCAATAGGAAAACAGAGATGTCATCATTTTCAGGAGGAACTGACTGATAAGCAGGAAGAGAAAGGACTGTTTTCAGAGCCTTAGAGAAGGGAGGAGCACATACAAGAGGCAGTCTATGCAATCGGCTGTCAATTAGTTCCCCCTGGGCCAACTGTGAGTGTGAGTGGACAAGGGCAGCGACACCTGCTTGAGAAGGACCTTATTATTTAGGGACTGAACCTCTAAAATGAAGATTTGTGGTATAGCTCTAGGTTAGTCAAAAGACCAGCAGAGGTGATAGGTGAGGGTAAATGGAATTTGGAATACATAATAGAAGAGGATTAAAACTCAGCATTCAAAAAACTAAGATCATGGTATCCAGTCCCATCACACCATGGCAAATCGATGAGGAAAAAGTGGAAATAGTGGCAGATTTTATTTTCTTGGGCTCCCAAAGCTCAGTGGATGGTAACTGCAGCCACAAAATTAAGACACTTGCTCTTTGGAAGAAAAGCTATGACAAACCTAGACAACCTATTTAAAAGCAGAGACATCACTTTGCTGACAAAGGTCTGCATAGCCAAAGCTATGGCTTTTCCCTGGTGGCTCAGATGGTAAAGAACCCACATACAATGCAGGAGACCTAGGTTCAATACCTGGATCAGGAAGATCCCCTGGAGAAGGCAATGGCTACCCATTCCAGTGTTGTTGCCTGAAGAACTCCATGGACAGAGGAGCCTGGTGGGCTACAGTTCATGGAGGTGCAAAGAGGCAGACAGGACTGAGTGACTAATGCCTCTTCATGTCACACCATGGTTTTTCCAATAGTCATGTATGGGTGTGAGAGTTGGGCCATAAAGAAGGCTGAGTGCCAAAGAACTGATGCTTTCAAACTGTGGTATTGGAGAAGACTCCTAAGAGTCCCTTGGACAGCAAGGAGATCGAACCAGTCCATCCTAAAGGAAATCAACTCTGAATATTCACTAGACCGACTGAAGCTGAACTGAAGCTCCAATACTTTGGTTACCCGATGTGAAGAGTTGACTCATTGGAAAAGACTCAGATGCTGGGAAAGATGGAGGGCAGGAGGATAAAGGGGTGACAGAGGATGAGATGTATGGATGGCATCACTGACTCAATGTACATAACTTTGAGCAAACTCTGGGAGATGGTGAAGGACAGGAGGAGCCTGGTGTGCTGCAGTCCATAAGGCCACAAAGTCAGACATGACTTAGTGACTGAACAACAACAATGATGAGCTATCGTCTCCAAACCAACTGCAGGAATGAGAGCTGTTTCATTAACCTTTAACTCATAGGTTAAAGGTTCCTTCCTCCTTTAAGCTCATTTGTAGGAAGGGACAACCACTGGAAGGCTGGAGGAACTGCAACCTGAACAAGAGTAGAGAAGTGGAACTGTGCGGGGCAAATGGTGGACTCCACGGCAGCACACCCTCCTTCAAGAAAGAACACACTGCAGGTGTGGTTAGCTGACCGCCCATGGCTTTAACTCCTCAGCACTTGAGCTGAGGCCATAGTTCTCAAGATGGCTCCAGATAATAACTAAGTGAAATAACACTAAAAAAGAGTCTTGCTATTTCCACCCAGTGAGGGATTCCTCTAGTGGGCAGTCTTTTTAAATATTTATTTATTTATTTGTCTGCATTAGGTCTTAGTCGTGGCATGCAGGCTTCTCTAATTGCTTCTCTCTAGTGGATTCCGGGGCTCAGTAGTTGGGGTATGTGGCGCATGGGATCTTATTTCCCTAACCGGGTATCAAACCTGTGTCCCCTATATTGAAAGGCAGACTTTTAAGTACTGGATCACCAGGGAAGTCCCTAGTGGACAGCCTTGCTCTAGAAGTCTTGGGTTTAGCTGGCAGAGACTTTTTTTCAGACCTGCGTTATGTCTGTGGCCTCCCCCTGGACGTGCTACCTCCCTCCCTCTTCCTTTCACAGGTGCTGGTCTCCAGTAAATGTGGGTTTCTAACTTAGTTTCTGCGTTTATTTTCTGGAAGACCTAACAGATGCCTGTATATTAATGTTCTTTATTATGGTAGCTCAAATGGGGCATAGTGTATGTGACTAGGGGTTTCTTTCATGAGATGGAAAATTTTTCAACTCCCAAGCAAAGGACTGGAGCCATCGGACAGTCTCCAATTGCCAACTCGTTGGAATCCTCCAGTGTTCCTACTGAAGTCATACCCTGCTGAGGCTGCACCTCTCTATTGCCTGAGCAAGACAGCTGTCCTGGAGCCCTGCCTTGTCCTACCCAAGCACAGCTTCCTCTAATGGTTCTTCTAACAGACTCCTGCGGGGCTCTCCCTTTTGTATGCATGCTCTTATCGCTCAGCGGTGGCTGATTCTTTGTGATCCCAAGCATTGTAGCCCTCCAGGCTCCTCTGTCTATGGAATTTTCCAAGCAAGGATACTGGAGTGAGTTGCCATTTCCTACCCCAGGGGATCTTCCCGACCCAGGGAATGAACCCATGTTTCCTGCCGGTGTCAAGTGGATTCTCTTCCACAGTGCCACCAAGATTCTCTACAAACTGCACTGCAATAGGAGGCTTCGCCTACTCAGTTCTCTTTCCTTACACCTCTCTTTTCGTTGAAGTCACACCTGCATTATGGTTTGATTAGTCTCCTTATCTACTCATAGTTTTCCCTCCCCATGATCTTTTTTTTTTTTTTTTTTAATTTTTTTATTAGTTGGAGGCTATTTGCTTCACAACATTTCAGTGGTTTTGTCATACATTGATATGAATCAACCATAGATTTACACTTATTCCCCATCCCGATCCCCTCCCATCTCCCTCTCCACCGATTCCTCTGGGTCTTCCCAGTGCACCAGGCCGGAGCACTTGTCTCATGCATCCCACCTGGGCTGGTGATCTGTTTTACCATAGATAGTATACATGCTGTTCTTTTGAAACATCCCACCCTCACCTTCTCCCACAGAGTTCAAAAGTCTGTTCTGTATTTCTGTGTCTCTTTTTCTGTTTTGCATATAGGGTTATCGTTACATCTTTCTAAATTCCATATATATGTGTTAGTATGCTGTAATGTTCTTTATCTTTCTGGCTTACTTCACTCTGTATAATGGGCTCCAGTTTCATCCATCTCATTAGACTGATTCAAATGAATTCTTTTTAACGGCTGAGTAATATTCCATGGTGTATATGTACCACAGTTCCTTATCCATTCATCTGCTGATGGGCATCTAGGTTGCTTCCATGTCCTGGCTATTATAAACAGTGCTGCGATGAACATTGGGGTGCACGTGTCTCTTTCAGATCTGGTTTCCTCAGTGTGTATGCCCAGAAGTGGGATTGCTGGGTCATATGGCAGTTCTTTTCAGTTTTTTTAAGGATCTCCACACTGTTTTCCATAGTGGCTGTACTAGTTTGCATTCCCACCAACAGTGTAAGAGGGTTCCCTTTTCTCCACACCCTCTCCAGCATTTATTGCTTGTAGACTTTTGGATAGCAGCCATCCTGACTGGCATGTAATGGTACCTCATTGTGGTTTTGATTTGCATTTCTCTGATAATGAGTGATGTTGAGCATCTTTTCATGTGTTTGTTAGCCATCTGTATGTCTTCTTTGGAGAAATGTCTGTTTAGTTCTTTGGCCCATTTTTTGATTGGGTCATTTATTTTTCTGGAATTGAGCTGCAGGAGTTGCTTGTATATTTTTGAGATTAATCCTTTGTCTGTTTCTTCATTTGCTATTATTTTCTCCCAATCTGAGGGCTGTCTTTCACCTTACTCTTATAGTTTCTTTTGTAGTGCAAAAGCTTTTAAGTTTCATTAGATCCCATTTGTTTTAGTTTTGCTTTTATTTCCAATATTCTGGGAGGTGGGTCATAGAGGATCTTGCTGTGATTTATGTCGGAGAGAGTTTTGCCTATGTTCTCCTCTAGGAGTTTTATAGTTTCTGGTCTTACATTTAGATCTTTAATCCATTTTGAGTTTATTTTTGTGTATGGTGTTAGAAAGTGTTCTAGTTTCATTCTTTTACAAGTGGTTGACCAGTTTTCCCAGCACCACTTGTTAAAGAGGTTGTCTTTTTTCCATTGTATATCCTTGCCTCCTTTGTCAAAGATAAGGTGTCCATAGGTTCGTGGATTTATCTCTGGGCTTTCTATTCTGTTCCATTGGTCTATATTTCTGTCTTTGTGCCAGTACCACACTGTCTTGATGACTGTGGCTTTGTAGTAGAGTCTGAAGTCAGGCAGGTTGATTCCTCCAGTTCCATTCTTCTTTTTCAAGATTACTTTGGCTATTCGAGGTTTTTTGTATTTCCATACAAATTGTGAAATTCTTTGGTCTAGTTCTGTGAAAAATACCGTTGGTAGCTTGATAGGGATTGCATTGAATCTATAGATTGCTTTGGGTAGAATAGCCATTTTGACAATATTGATTCTTCCAATCCGTGAACACGGTATGTTTCTCCATCTGTTTGTGTCCTCTTTGATTTCTTTCATCAGTGTTTTTATAGTAGGTCTTTTGTTTCTTTAGGTAGATATACTCCTAAGTATTTTATTCTTTTTGTTGCAATGGTGAATGGTATTGTTTCCTTAATTTCTCTTTCTGTTTTTTCATTGTTAGTATATAGGAATGCAAGGGATTTCTGTGTGTTAATTTTATATCCTGCAACTTTACTATATTCGTTGATTAATTCTAGTAATTTTCTGGTAGAGTCTTTAGGGTTTTCTATATAGAGGATCATGTCATATCAGATAAAATAGACTTTCAAATAAAAGCTGTGAAAAGAGACAAAGAAGGACGCTACATAATGATCAAAGGATCAATCCAAGAAGAAGATATAACAATTATAAATATATATGCACCCAACATAGGAGCACCACAATATGTACGGCAAACGCTAACGAGTATGAAAGAGGAAATTAATAGTAACACAATAATAGTGGGAGACTTTAATACCCCACTCACAACTATGGATAGATCAACTAAACAGAAAATTAACAAGGAAACACAAACCTTAAATGACACAATGGACCAGCTAGACCTAATTGATATCTATAGGACATTTCACCCCAAAACAATCAACTTCACCTTTTTCTCAAGTGCACACGGAACCTTCTCCAGAATAGATCACATCCTGGGCCATAAATCTGGTCTTGGAAAATTCAAAAAAATTGAAATCATTCCAGTCATCTTTTCTGACCACAGTGCAGTAAGATTAGATCTCAATTACAGGAAAAAAAATTGTTAAAAATTCAAACACATGGAGGCTAAATAACACGCTTCTGAATAACCAACAAATCATAGAAGAAATCAAAAAAGAAATCAAAATATGCATAGAAATGAATGAAAATGAAAACACAACAACCCAAAACCTATGGGACACTGTAAAAGCAGTGCTAAGGGGAAGGTTCATAGCATTACAGGCTTACATCAAGAAACAAGAAAAAAGTCAAATAAATAACCTAACTCTACACCTAAAGCAATTAGAGAAGGAAGAAATGAAGAACCCCAGGGTTAGCAGAAGGAAAGAAATCTTAAAAATTAGGGCAGAAATAAATGCAATAGAAACTAAAGAGACCATAGCAAAAATCAACAAAGCTAAAAGCTGGTTTTTTGAAAAAATAAACAAAATTGACAAACCATTAGCAAGACTCATTAAGAAACAAAGAGAGAAGAACCAAATTAACAAAATTAGAAATGAAAATGGAGAGATCACAACAGACAACACTGAAATACAAAGGATCATAAGAGACTACTACCAGCAGCTCTATGCCAATAAAATGGACAACTTGGATGAAATGGACAAATTCTTAGAAAAGTATAACTTTCCAAAACTGAACCAGGAAGAAATAGAAGATCTTAACAGACCCATTACAAGCAAGGAAATCGAAACTGTAATCAAAAATCTTCCAGCAAACAAAAGCCCAGGACCAGATGGCTTCACAGCTGAATTCTACCAAAAATTTAGAGAAGAGCTAACACCTATCTTACTCAAACTCTTCCAGAAAATTGCAGAAGAAGGTAAACTTCCAAACTCATTCTATGAGGCCACCATCACCCTAATTCCAAAACAGACAAAGATGCCACAAAAAAAGAAAACTACAGGCCAATATCACTGATGAACATAGATGCAAAAATCCTTAACAAAATTCTAGCAAACAGAATCCAACAACATATTAAAAAAATCATACACCATGACCAAGTGGGCTTTATCCCAGGAATGCAAGGATTCTTTAATATCCGCAAATCAATCAATGTAATACACCACATTAACAAATTGAAAGATAAAAACCATATGATTATCTCAATAGATGCAGAGAAAGCCTTTGACAAAATTCAACACTCATTTATGATTAAAACTCTCCAAAAAGCAGGAATAGAAGGAACATACCTCAACATAATAAAAGCTATATATGACAAACCCACAGCAAGCATCACCCTCAATGGTGAAAAATTGAAAGCATTTCCCCTGAAATCAGGAACAAGACAAGGGTGCCCACTCTCACCACTACTGTTCAACATAGTGTTGGAAGTTTTGGCCACAGCAATCAGAGCAGAAAAAGAAGTAAAAGGAATCCAGATAGGAAAAGAAGAAGTGAAACTCTCACTGTTTGCAGATGACAGGCTAGTCTTTTAGACAGACATCATCAAGCAAGAGCTGGCAAATGAGATGAAGCTGATTAGCTGTAAACTCCTCTGAGGCAAAACCTTTCTTCCAAAGTTCATTCTTAAAGGCTTGGAGCAACCTTGTCCATAAAACCTTCTGTTATGCCAGAATTGGAAATTGCCTTAACTCTGTAATTTGTACTTACTTATTCTAGCCCCCTGGTGTCCAGTTCAGGTTGGTAGATTGCTCTAAGAAAAAATTATGAAATGGAGCAATTCTCTTTGAGTTGACAATTTATAGGCTGGGATGACCCTTCTGAAGTGACTTAGTCTTTCCAAGTGGCTCAGTGGTGAAGAGCCAATGTAGGAGACACAAGAGACATGGGTTCTGTCTCTGGGTCAGGAAGATCCCTTGGAGTAGGAAATAGCAACCCATTCCAGTATTCTTGCCTGGAAAATCCCATGGACAGAGGAACCTGGCAAGCTACCGGCCATGGGATCACAGAGTCAGAGAGAACTGAGGACAGCACTCACACCAAAGCAGTTCTGTGCTTTCTCTCCTCTGATTTCTGTTTAGGTGCCAGGAACAGAGGATTTTGCAGCCATCCTTGAGGACCTGCACAAATCCACTTTCATTTCCTTCCTTGTTGGCTGAATCAGATTCCCCTTGGGTATCCATAGGGTTTCATTTGCTCTGATTAGGCAGCGTCTCCATTCTGATTGGTAGGTGCCAGGCTATATCTGATGCTGAGTATTTTGAATAGCACTCTTGTTTTTCACACTCCATAGAAAAGGATAAGGGAAGGAACTCCTTACCCCCAAGGAATGAACTACAGTTTGTATAAGACAATCTAAGTGACATCATTCCCCTTGTCAGTGACTGGTTTAGGTTTTAGCAGGTAGCCCCATTCTGACCAATGAAAGAATAAGTCTAGTGGGGAAATTTCTGGGAAAATGTCTTCATTCTTAAAAAGAGATGTCTTACAGGATTCTCCATAAAGTTGGTGGATTGAACACATGTATTCACCACTGGTTACTTCCAAAGTCCCACTAAAAAGACAATAATGAGGTACTTCCCTGGCTGTGCAGTGATTAAGACTCTGTGCTTTGAAATCAGGGGGTTCAAGTTGAATCCTTTGTGGGGAACTAATATCCCACATGCCATGTGGCATGGTCAAAAGTGTCAGTAAAGAAATTTTCTTTAAAGGATAAATCTGTAAGAACAAGGAAAGTAGGATAGAAGACCAACAAAATTTTAAACGCTAAACATTTAAAAGTAGGAACCCACTGCACATCTAAGAATCCTAAGAATCCTAAGCCATTAGTGGAGAAAGTTAAGAAAAAAAAATCAGTTTCACAAGAATTCTCAAAAACATCAGAAAAAGGAAGAAATTCTGGTCATAGAGGTAAAGACCAGGCTGAAAACAAAGGAAGTTTGAAAAATCTGTTAAAGGGGGAAAAAGAGACATCTAAAATCCCCTCTGTACATCTAATTTCCTCTCCCTACACTAACAGGTTACTTTCCAGAAGGGGACAGAGAACCTCTCATTTAGGGAACACCAAGCAAAGTTGAAGATGGGGGTGAGGTGGGGCATACCAAGGAAATCAAGTGAAATTCTACATACTCATTCTTGAGAGTCTCAGACCTCTTCCACAAGTAGTGTTCCCAACATGCTGGTAGCCCCAGAATTATAACCTCCAGGCAGGATTCTTCTCTGGGTAATCTATCTTGCCAAGAAAAAGGGGAAAAAAAATCATATTATCAAGGATTCCTCCAGTAAATCTTCCCTGCCAGATCACACAGCATTGAAGCTCTCAGTTAATAAGATCCAGTTATGTGTAAAGAATTTCAACTAGCTTTTTAGCAGCCCACACTTAACTAAGCTTAGACTGTAAAGGCAATGGCACCCCATTCCAGTACTCTTGCCTGGAGAATCCCATGGATGGAGGAGCCTGGTGGGCTGCAGTCCATGGGGTCTCTAAGGGTCGGACATGACTGAGAGACTTCACTTTCACCTTCACTTTCACGCATTGGAGAAAGATATGGCAACCCACTCCAGTGTTCTTGCCTGGAGAATCCCAGGGACGGGGAGCCTGGTGGGCTGTCGTCTATAGGGTCACAGAGTTGGACACGACTGAAGTGACTTAGCAGCAGCAGCCTGTAAAGGATCATAAGAGGAAGTCTCTAACATGAAGAACAGAGTTCAAAGCAAATATGGAAACACAGTTTGGAAGAGACAGCTATGATACAGGGAGAAAACTTCGAGGAACTGTAACTGATGTCCTCAGAGAGGTAAGAGTATATTTTGCCTCTAGATAAAAAGAACAAAATTCTATTTTTTAAGAAAGAAATGAGGGAGAGATTCGAAGGACAAAAAAATACCTCTTGAAAATTAAAAGTGAGAGAGTTTTCAATAAAAGGATTAGATTTTAAAACTGAGGAAATCTTCCTAAAAATAGAGCAAAAAGTGAAACAAAGGTGGACAGAGGAAGGGCAATAGTAGAGCAAAAAATGTACAGTGCCCAAATAACAAAGTTCTAGAAAAGAGAAAGAAAACTGAGTGGGCTATAACATGAAAGAATAACTTTTTAAAAAATCCCATTATCAGAGGTTATAAGTTTCCAGGGTCCTGTGCTGGGCTGGGCTGGGCTGAGTCACTCAGTCATGTCCAGCTCTTTGTGATCCCATGGACTATGACCCACCAGGCCCCTCTGTTCACGGGGATTCTCCAGGCAAGAATACTAGAGTGGGTTGCATGCTCTCCTGCAGGGGATCTTCCCAACCAAGGGATCGAAGCCAGGTCTCCCACATTGCAGGCAGATTTTTTACCATCTGAGCCACCAGGAATACTGGAGGGGGTAGCCACCAAGAACACTGGAGGGGGTAGCCTATCCCTTCTCCAGAGGATCTTCCTGACCCAGGAATTGAACCAGTGTCTCCTGCATTGCAGGTAGATTCTTTACCAGTTGAGCTACCAGGGAAGTCCAGTGTCCTACTAAGTGCCAAATAATAAAAATAGGTCCACGCTAAGACATTGACATATCATCATGAAATTTCAAAGCACTGGGGATAAAGAGAGTTTGTTATAGAGGTGGAGGAAATCATATTATATATTAAGGAACAAGAAACAAAATGACATTAGATTTCCCTACAGTAACATAGGAAGCTGGGAGGTTGTAGAGTCTTCAAATCTCTCACTGAAAATTACAAACTGTATACCCAGCCAAACTATTAAATATTAGAATACAACACAATATTTGCAACTATTCAAAGTCTCAAAAAATGTATTTCCCATGTACCCTATCTCTGAAAGCTACTAGAGGATTTACTCTACCAAGGGAATAAACCAAGAGATTTGAAGACAAGAAATCTGGAAAGCAGGGTATTCAATACAAAAAATAGACCCAGGACACTCCAGGATGATGATGGAGACAGACTTCAGGATGGCAACTGGGTGGGGGAGTCTAGAGAGAAATTAGTCCATATCGGTGCCATTTAGGAGGTTCTGGAGGATTTATCTCTGAGAAAATAAGGTTGATAAATGGTGCTGTTAAAGGAATCTGGCATCAATGATGGAACAAGGCTTGACATTCAACATCAAGCCAAGATGTTGAGTATAGCAAATAGCTATACTATGTATTCTGTCTTTGTAGAATGAAATTCTGTCTATGATGACATCACAGAACCATCCCTAAAAACATCCTGGTCTCCAGACATTGTATTATGTGAGATAATAAATAGTCCCTAGCTTAAATCAACTTCAGTTGGCTTTTCTATTCCTTGTGGCCAAAATCATCCAACTGATACAGAGACTCAAGTTCCTTCAGGAGGAAGGGGATAGGGTGCTTGACAATAGTCTGGAAAAAGCATCGTGAATTAGGAAGCTCTCTCAGTCACATGAACATTCTTACTCCTTCATCTATTCAAACTCCTTTTTTTAGCCATCATTTCCTCTGCTTACTCATTGCCTGCTTTTTTTCTTTTTCTTTTTTTTTTTTTTTAAAGTAAATGGCTGTCCGGGAGTTGGTGATGGACAGGGAAGCCTGGCTGCTGCGGTTCACGGGGTCGCAAAGAGTCAGACACGACTGAGCGACTGAACTGAACTGAGCTAGAGAACTGAAGCTGGAAGGGCTGTGTTTGTGAATATTCTTTATGAGATTGAGAGAAATTCTGAGGAAGTTGATATCTGGTTCTTTCTCAATTTAATTTTATTTAGATTTAAGTATATTTAAAGAAGCAGATTCACAGCTACAGAGAGCAAGTGGTGACCAGTGGAGGAGAGGAAAGGGAAATGGACAATACAGGGGTAACAAGCTAAAGGTACAAACTATTATACATAAAATAAACTACAAGGATACATTGTACCAAAAAAATAAAAATAAAGTAAATGGCTGGTCACAACCCTCATCTATTTAATGGCTTCTTTTCAACTTCTGCGGCCATTGTTAAAATGCATGTCTTCTATTGTGTTCTTTTTTGCCATTCATAGTTGTTTTATTTATTGTTTTCTTTTTAAAATTTTATTGGAGTATAGTTGCTTTGCAATGTGTTAGTTTCTGCTGTAAAGCAAAGTAAATCAGTTACACATACACATATATTCACTCTTTTTTAGATTTCCTTCCCATTTAAGGTCACCATGGAACAATGAGTAGAGCTCCCTGTGCTAAAGAGTAGGTTCTCATTATTTATTTATTTTATACATAGTAGTGCATAGATGTCAATCCCAATCTCCCAATTCACCCCCCTCCTCTTTCCCTCCTTCATGACTGTGAGTTTGTTCTCTACACCTGTGTACTTATTTCTGCCTTGCCAATAAGTTCACACTGTACCAATTTTCTGGATTCCACCTATAAGCAATATTATACGATATTTGTTTTTCTCTTTCTGACTTACTTCTCTCCATATGACTGTCTCTCAGTCCATCCACATATCTGCAAATGGAACTATTTCATCCCTTTTTATGGGTGTTATTCCATTGTATATATGTGCCACATCTCCTTCATCCATTTGTCTGTCGATGGACATTTAGGTGCTTCCACGTCCTGGCTATTGTAGAGTGCTGCAATGAACATTGAGGTGCATGCATCTTTTCAGATTATGTTTTCTCTGGATATATGCCTAGGAGTGGGATTGCTGTGTCATATGATAGCTCTATTTTTAGCTTTTTAAGGAACCCCCATATGCTGTTCTCCATAGTGGCTGCACCAAATTACATTCCCCAGCAGCAGTGTAGGAGGGTTCCCTTTTCTCCACACCCTCTCCTGAATTTTTTTGTTTATAGACTTTTTGAGGATGACCCTTCTGACTGGTTTCAGGTGATAACTCACTGTAGTTTAGATTTGCATTTCTCTAATAATTAGCAGTGTTGAGCATCTTTTCACATGCTTTTTGGCCATCAGTGTATCTTCTTTGGAGAAATGTCTATTTAGAACTTATGCCCATTTTTTGATTGGGTCATTTGTTTTTTTGATATTGAGTTGGTTGAGCTGTTTGCATGTGTTGGGGATTAATCCCTTAATTGCTTCATTTGCAAACATTCTAGCAATTTCTTGAGAAAGTAAATAGGATAGGTCCAGCTCATATTTTAATGCCAGCCCACATGATGTCTCAGACTTTTCTGATTGGTTCCCCTTGGTTACTATTCCCACCTCTGATCCCATCAGCTGGTGTTCCTGGGGGACAAGAAAATAGTACCAGGGTCATGGTGACATAAAACTAGCCTCCTACACCCACCCACCACCTCAACAGAGATTATTGAGAGAAGGATGGAGACATTTCTTCTTAAAACAGAGCTGCAGAATAGGCTGACTTAATTAATCTCAGATAACTGATTGCCTTTTTGAGACAGAAAAAAAAGAGAGAGAGAGAATACATAAATTCCTTTTATGCTACCTCACAGGAAAGGCATTTTAAAGCCCAAACCACAACTTCCTGCTACAATCATGTTCTTGTGGCTTCATTGGAAATGAAATACAGCAGCTTCCCACCACTTCTATAATATCCATTCTGGAAATATTATACCCCTCGGGTAGTTTCATCTTCAGGCAAAAGAAATCCCATTTCCTTACACTGTCATTTTAAGGACTGAGGGGGAAAAAACTCATTTATCACATTTATAAAACTTATTTCCCCAAAATGAATGTATAGATCAGTTTTTATTCAAAAATTATGAAGGCATTATGTAAATGTCAAAGGCTATATTTTAAGTTATGTCATTTTTATTCATAGACTATGTACTGATGCAATTTAAATATATAAAATCTTTTGTACTTGTATTGGTCATAAATACACAGACCATTTCCTGTG
This sequence comes from Cervus canadensis, assembly GCF_019320065.1. Taxonomy (NCBI): domain Eukaryota; kingdom Metazoa; phylum Chordata; class Mammalia; order Artiodactyla; family Cervidae; genus Cervus; species Cervus canadensis. Next base: position 53,249,819 of record NC_057396.1, on the reverse strand, counting down.
GTAGCCAGAAATTCATGATTGGTGAAAGAATAATATATAGATTTACATATAGACATATAGTACATTTTAGAGAGATATACCTAGATAAAACTCATGTGGCCTTAAGTACATATAAAATTGATGATAGCTTAGTATATGTGTATCTACTTCTAGATAATGCAAACATGCCTTGTGCATATATAGGAGATTTGAGTGTGTATGTATACATGTACATATGTTGACAGAGGATGATAAAGCAACATTTTTAAAGGCAAGTATTAATATGTTCTAAAAATATGTTATCATTGTATCTTTAAAATATATTTTGATATGCCTTTAGCTCTGTGTCAGCCCCACAAAAACACAGAATCAGCCTAACAATGGGGTCATGGCAGACTTATTAAGGCTTATTCAAGTGTAGGGACTCTCTCACTTGTGCTGGTATATGTCCAGTCTGTGGTTAGTAATAGCTCCTGTGTACCAAGGCTCTACCAAATGTTAGGGATGGTGCCAAGGGCTTTTTATTTCATTTAATTTAGCAAAGAACAGAGGAAGCTGGCCTATATCCAAATGTGGTAAAATCTTCCCTTACATTCTCATAGTGGGCCCTCTCTCCCCATCTGAGCCCCCATCACCCCAGGCTGACCTGGTCACCCCACACCACACCCCTGTGCTGTTCTGCTCCCCTCAATCCCTCTCCCCTGCCATTTCCCCCTTTTTTTTTTCCCTCAGTGACTACTCTATGAGATCTCACATCAGCCCTTGAGTTTGGGGGGACAGACACTGTCTTCTTCCCTACAGTTCTGCCCGTTTTCTGTATGGGGGAAAGAAATCACTTGAAGAACATGGGCTTAGCAAAATCTGAATTCCACCATTCCTACTCTGGGTGTTCTTGGCTAACCTGGCGCGAGCTTCGTCATCTGGGAAGTTACACGAGTAGGCAGATGATTTCCAAGATTCATCTTCAACAGTCAAATTCTGCCCTCGCCAAAGCTCACCCAGTCTCCACTCGTGGGGTGGTAGTGACTGTGGGGAGGTGAGATTGGGGAAGTTATCAGCAACTCTTCAAGGTATCAGCAGAGGCCCACCCCTTTGAGATACACCATTCCCTTTGAGATACACCATTCCCTTTGAGAGAGGGGTCATGGGGGCTTTCTGGTTCCATCAGTTTGGGAATAAGCTGATCTCCACATACATAACTAAGACTGGTGTTCCAGTGGCTAAGACTCCCTGCTTCCAATGCAGGGGGCCTGAGATTTTATCCTTAGTGAGGGAACTAGATCCCACATGCCACAGGGGAGGCCTGGCTCAGCCAAATAAAATATTTAAAAAAATTTTTTTTAAACATATACAACTAAGAAGCATATATCAATACAAAGGAGTGAGAATATGTTCTCATTTTAGCCTACAAAGTTAGTAAGATCAAGCACTCCTTATTTCCTCTTCTCACACAGGACAGGGTATGCCCTCAGACGATGCAGCCTTGAACTCATCCTTGGCTTCTTAGCTGATCTGAACGCCAGTTGGTTTGGGAGAAGGGAGTGTGCTCATTTTTATTAATATGATTGTTTACATCGATTGCCCAGTCAATTAACATTACTGTGTTTTCTCAATCTAATGTTGAAAGGCATTTTATAGGAAGATGTTAATGCTCTACCACCACATCCAGTTCTCCCACAGGACACTTCACTTTCGTGTTTTAGAGTTTATTTTATTTATTTATTTTGCTGCACTGGATCCTTGTTGCCATGTCCAGGATATCTGCTGTGGCCTGTGGGCTCTTAACTGTAGCTTGTGAGCTCTAGTTCCCTGACCAGGAATCAAACCTGCACCCCCTACATTGGGAGTGCAGAGTCTTAACCACTGGATCACCAGGGAAATCCCCACTTTTGTGTTTTAAAGCAGAATACTATTAAAAAAATAAAGTAGACATATATAAATTTGCCAGCCCTCCTTATCTTTTCTACCCATTTCTTCACTACAAAGATAGATGTAACTTCCAAGGGTGGGGAGTTGACAGGAGGAAGAGACCTTGTGAATCGAGCAGCTGTTCCTAATTACAAATCATTAAGGAAGAAAGCAGCCTATTAATTCAGAAAAACTGCAAAAACCAATCATGGAGCATAAAATCCCATCTTTCTCTGTCTTTGCCAAATTAAGTCACTGTTCCAGACTCTCCATTCTAAATCAGGGTGATGTTATGGATCTGCCTATGATTACCTTCAGAGAAAATTCTAAGTAGCTCAGTTCAGTTCAGTCGCTCAGTCGTGTCCGACTCTCTGCGACCCCATGGACTGCAGCACACCAGGCCCCCCTGTCCATCGCCAACTCCCGGAGTTTACTCGAACTCATGTCCATTGAGTCAGTGATGCCATCCAAACACCTCATCCTCTGTCATCACCTTCTCCTCCCGCCTTCAATCTTTCCCAGCATCAGGGTCTTTTCAAATGAGTCAGTTATTTGCATCAGGTGGCGAAAGTATTGGAGTTTCAGCTTCAACATCAGTCCTTCCAATGAATATTCAGAAATGATTTCCTTTAGGATGGACTGGTTGGATCTCCCTAAGCTGTTACTGTAAGGTAATTTTACCTGTGGAATCCATCCACACAGGTAACATATACAAAATGAGAAATGTGAGTTACTTTAAACACGAAGTGAGTGACTCCACAGAGCAATGTTTTCATATAAATCTCCTTTAGATTTCTACAACTGTGTTTGACTCAACAACATTTTTCTCATCATAAAAATAATATTAAGATTTTTTCTCATTATAAAAAACAATCTATGCTTGATGTAGAAAATGTTAGGCCTAGAAGACTATAAAAATCATCTTATTTTCCATCTTATCATCTTATAAACGTTACTATTTTAGAATATATTCCTCCACTTTTTTCTATTTATATAATATCCTTTTTTACAAAGTACTCCTCACTGTACATATCACATAACATCTTTCTTTCTCTTAATGGAATTGTATGCATCTTGTATGTATTAAGTATTTCTCATAACCTTATTTTAATAGCTGCAAAGTAGCCCATTAAATAGTTGTATCATAACTTAAAAAAAAAAACCTCCCATTGTTACACATTTAAGTAGTTTACAATTTTTACAATTAACGTTAAAAACATGGCTTCAGTGACTCATGGTTGATAAATTTTTGCATGTATCTAGGACCATTTCCTTCTGCCCTGTTCTTTAGAACTGATATGCTAGGTCAAAGTTTGCAAAATTTTAATACTCTAAAAGTTATTCAGGGAAGATTCATTATACCAAGAATTTTGTTGTAAGAAACAGAAATGTTATGCCAATTCTATTTTTTAGAATCTTAGATTCTTTGAGTAAATTAAAGGAAATTACTTCTGGAGAGTCTAATTTAAATGTTCTGGAGGGGAGCCCAGGCCAGGCACATATTTTTTTAAAGTTGTAGAGCTGAGTTTACAGTCCAGTTAGGGTTGAGGACCACTGGGGCTTCTTAATGAGCTCCTGATCTACCCAGGAACTTTACTTTGAGGGGAGAAGTAACTGTGCTGACACAATTTTTTACAAATCCCATAAAAAAAAAACTTAAAAAAACGTGACTAGGCCAGACATTTTTCTGAGCAATGCAACTATGAGCCCTCATAAATGAATTTTGTAGAACATCTTTTGTCCGGGTACATCCATATGTAAGCACACATACATTAAACTTCCAAGAGAGAGCAGCGATTGATGAAAAGAATACAAATTTCACTCCCTACCCCATCACCTTCCTACTTCAGAGTCCAAGAACAAATCTACAGCAAACACATGAAGTGACCATATTCACCTCTAATCTTGTCACCTTAATTTTCAAGGAATTTTTTTAAAAGGAATGGATGAATAAAAAGAATTGGAAAGAGACTTCCCTGGTGGTCCGTGGTTAAAACCCCATGCTTCCAATGCAGGGGGTGTGGGTTCCATCCCTGGTTGGGGAGCTGAGATCCCACATGCCTGGAAGCCAAAAAACCAAAACACAAAATGGAAACAATATTGTAACAAATTCAATAAAGACCTTTAAAAAAAACTGGTCCACATAAAAAAAAAATCTTAAAAAAAAAAAAAGCACTGGAAAGGTGGCATCCAATGCCATAAATTCTCAGGGACAGGAAGATGAGATCTGGCTACTTTCTCTCTGGAAGCTGGAGTGATCTCTTAGAACATTATAATCCTCATCATCCTAAAGAAATTAGATCAGCATCACCCTGCTCTCTGCTTCCAGGCCTCTTTGAGAGTAATAACTGCCACCCCATCTCCCCTCCTCCTGCTGGCCCAGTCTACTGGGGACATTGATGTTATGTGTCAAATAATGCCTCTGCCCCACCCCCAGCCCCCTAGTAGAGTGTCTGTCCATTTATATCTTTAGTATTCTCTCATCATTTATCCCATTTGAGCTCAGGCTTTTGTATTCAACTCTAAATACGTCTCCAATTCCCAGTGAGAAGCCTAGCCATGCCAGCTTAACTCACATAAAGATCCATTTACAAAAAACAGGAACTATTTGTGTCCAAAAATGTTGGCTTATATCATCTTCAACCATTTCCTACAGCAGAGAGCTGCAGTCCTGATTAATAATAAAAATAAAACCTAATATTCATTAAGTCAGTCATTTAATAAGCCTGGTCCTATATGAAGGACATCCTATGTAGTCTTTTCAGTATTTACACATTATCTATGTTATAGCAGAGCAAACTGAGGCTTAGAGAGGTCAGGACATTTATTTAAAGTTATGCATCTTGTAGGCACCAAGGAACTCAAGCAAGAGATCCACCATTTAACTTTAATTCACACGTGTATTCACTACACTTATCAATATAGTCTGTCACTGAGGGTTATCCATTTCCCCTCACCAAGATATCTTTTAGCAAAATTCTTCCAACAATGTTCCCCCCAAATACTATTTGGAATTGCATTAAAGGAACAATCTCTCTTATGAGAGTAAACCACAGAAACTTTCAGTGTTTTAGCAAAGATGGATAGAAAGATAGTATCCAGTTAGGGGGAGAATCGGAGAAGGAAATGGCAACCCACTCCAGTACTCTTGCCTTGAAAATCCCATGGACGGTGGAGCCTGGTAAGCTACAGTCCATAGGGTCGCGAAGAGTCGGACACGACCAAGAAACTTCACTTTCACTTTTCATTTTCATACATTGGAGAAGGAAATGGCAACCCACTCCAGTGTTCTTGCCTGGAGAATCCCAGGGACAGGGGACCCTGGTGGGCTGCCGTCTATGGGGTCACACAGAGTCAGACACAACTGAAGTGACTTAGCAGCAGCAGCAGCAGGGGAAGAATCAAATATCTGTTCATGTATACATATCATTCACAATATTTTTCTGCCAAAGGCCTTGTTTTGCTTTCAAAAGGCAGTCTGGGAACTTCCCTGAGATCCAGTGGTTAAGAATCTGCCTCTCAATGCAGGGGACACAGGTCCAACCCCTGGGTTGTGAACTAAGATCCCACATGCCACAGAGCAACTAAGCCCACGCCACAGCTACTGAGCCCACACACCACGACTAGAGAGAAGCCCGCACACTGCAATGAAGAACTTGGATGCCAACGAAAGATCAGGCATGCCACAAAAAAGATCCTATGTGCTGCAACTAAGACCTGGCATGGCCGAATAAATCCATCAATACATATTTTTTTAATATTATTTTTTATGCTTGTCCATATCCTTGCACAAGCTTACCCCATCTTATTACACTTTGCTTTTTGCACTTCACAGATATTGCATTTTTTTTTTAATACAAATGGAAGGTTCATGTCAACCTTGCATTTTCAGATGATGGTTAGCATTTTTTATCATTAAAGTGTTTTTTAATTAAAGCATGCAAATTTCTTAGACATAACGCCGTTGTATACTTAATACACTATAATATAGTGTAAACATAACTTTTATATGCATCAGGAAACCAAAAAGTCATGTACTCACTTTATTGTGATATTTACTTTATTGTAGTGATCTGCAACAGAACCTGCAATGCTTCTGAGTGTACCTGGACCTCTTCTTCCTGTTGATACCAAGTCTATGAATCCATCAGGGGCTTCCCGGGTGGCTCAGTGATAAAGAATCTGCCTGCCAGTGCAAGGAATTGCGGGTTCGATCCCTGGGTCGGGAAAATCCCCTGGAGGAGGAACTGGCAACCCACTCCAGTATTCTTGCCTGGAGAATCTCATGGACAGAGAAGCCTGGTGGGCTACAGTCCATGGAGTTGCAAAGAGCTGGACACGACTGAGCAACTGAGCATGCACCCATGAATCCATCAGGACTACACTCATGCCCTGTCCACACTGAATCTGTTGCCCATTTACTGCCAGAGACAGTAATCCCCTTTTCCCATAAATTTCTGGTTCACCCAGCTACACAAAATCCACTTAGAAAAGGACCAAAATAGGCTATGAGTATCTACTGCATGTATATACTATACTTGTGGTGGAGAAGAGCGTTATGTAAAGGGAAAAATATAAGAACTAGCAAAATACATAGTGGGAGAGGAGGGAAGCAGATTAAGCACAGTCTTGGCCAAATTGCTTCATTTCTGAGTCTCCGTTTCTTCATCTTTCAAGTGAAGAGGATAGGTTAAACAAACTGGGCTGTAATTTCTTGTACATCTTTAACATCTTTCATTGTCTGCAACACTGTCAGTGCTCAATTAGCAGTGCTGAATTGACTGCTAATTCAGGAAAAAAAAGAAAAGGATTGTGTCTAAACCCTAAACACACATAATTATTACTTGGCTTCATGTTTTGCCAGAAATGCAAAGCTTCGCTGAAATTCTGATTTAGCTTGGCTTGGTGATTTGAGATGAGAGTAATCTTCACACCAAAACCTTATTCAAGAATCCAAACTGAAGTAAGCCAAGACTTTCTGAAGATGCTCCCTTACTTTTCATTCACTCCTAAAGCTATGTCCCTCTGGCTCTTACTCTGGAAATCTTTTCACATTACAGTGATGTCCTAGTTGTCGAACACAATGTTGACTTTACATCCTGCAATCTACTTAAATTCACTTACTAGTGTAGGAATTCTTTTGTGGATTCCCCTTGGAATTTTCTGCATGGAAATCTTGGCATCTGAAAATATGCTTGCCTTTATTTCTTACCTTATACTGACTAAGATATCCAATACAATGTTGAGTATTGAAAATGAATATCTTTCCATAGTTCATACTTTTACGGGGAAAAGCATTCAGTGTTTCACCATTAAGTATGATGTTAGCTAGGCATTTCTCTAGGTGCCTTTTATTAGGTTAAGAAAGTTTCCTTCTCTCAACATCACTCATTATCAGAGAAATGCAAATCAAAACCACAATGAGGTACCATTACATGCCAGTCAGGATGGCTGCTATCCAAAAGTCTACAAGCAATAAATGCTGGAGAGGATGTGGAAAAAAGGGAACCCTCTTACACTATTGGTGGGAACGCAAACTAGTACAGCCGCTATGGAGAACAATGTGGAGATTCCTTAAAAAACTGGAAATAGAACTGCCATATGACCCAGCAATCCCACTCCTGGGCATACACACCGAGGAAACCAGATCTGAAAGAGACACATGTACCCCAATGTTCATCGCAGCACTGTTTAAAATAGCCAGGACATGGAAGCAACCTAGATGCCCATCAGCAGACGAATGGATAAGGAAGCTGTGGTACATATACACAATGGAATATTACTCAGCCATTCAAAAGAATTCATTTGAATCAGTTCTAATGAGATGGATGAAACTGGAGCCCCTTATACAGAGTGAAGTAAGCCAGAAAGATAAAGACCAATACAGTATACTAACGCATATATATGGAATTTAGAAAGATGGTAACAATAACCCTCTATGCAAAACAGAAAAAGAGACACAGATGTACAGAACAGAATTTTGGACTCTGTGGGAGAAGGCGAGGGTGGGATGTTTCGAGAGAACAGCATCGAAACCTGTATATTATCTACGGTGAAACAGATCACCAGCCCAGGCTGGATGCACGAGACAAGTGCTCGGGCCTGGTGCACTGGGAAGACCCAGAGGGATCGGGTGGAGAGGGAGGTGGGAGGGGCGATCAGGATGGGGAACACATGTAAATCCGTGGCTGATTCATGTCAGTGTATGACAAAACCCATTACAATATTGTAAAGTAATTAGCCTCCAACTAATAAAAATAAATGGGGGAAAAGAAAAACAGAAAGTTTCCTTCTATTCCTAGCCTGCCGAGAGTCTTTCTTATGAATGGATGCTGAATTTTGTCAAATGCTGATTCTGTATCTGATATGATCATATGATTGTTCTTCTTTATATTCAGTTTCTTAATATGGTATTTTATGGAGCTTTATTGCATTTATGGTCATGAGGTATATTTGGCCTGCAGTGGTTTTTTGTTTGTTTTATTGTAGTACTATCTTTGTCTAAGTTTGGTAACTTGGTAATGCTGGCCTATAAACTGAGCTGAGAGTGTTCTCTAATTTCTGGAAGAGATCGTATAGAATTGGCATTAATTCTTCTTTAAATATTTGGTAGAATGTGCCAGTGCAACCATCTGTGCCTGAAGATTGCTTTTTTTGAAACTTTTAACTATAAATTCAATTTTTTAAACTTGTATAGAATTACTTGAGTTATCTATTTCATCTTGAGTGAGTTTTGGTAGTGTGTTGTTTTCAAGGAATTATTCTATTCCATTTACGTGTTCAAATTTATGTCAGTAGAGTTGTTTTTAGCATCCCCTTAATACCTCTTTAATGTCTATGGGATCTGTAGTGATATCCCTCCTCTTTCATTCTTAATATTGATAATTTATGTCTTATCTATTTTTTTTTCTGTTAGTTTCACTAAAGGCTTGTCAATGTTACTAATCTCAGCAAATCAGCCATTTTTTTTTAGTGTCTTCCTCTATTTTCTGTTTTTAATTTCATTGATCTCTGCTCTTACCTTTATTATTTCCTTCTTTCTGCTTTCTTTGGGTTTATTTTATTCCTGTTTTTCTAGTTTGTTTTTTTTTTTAACGAAAGTCTAGGTTATTGATTTGAGAACTTTCTTCTTAGATGAGAATATAATGCTATTTGTTTTTAAAAACTTTTGTGGAAAATTTTGTGTGGTAGAAAAATACTCAGACCTGGTCTTAGGGTGCATCATATTTAATTTGAACACAGGCAAGATACTGGTAAATTAATGAACCCATCACCTCATTTGAAAGAGGAGAACAAAGTGATTCCAAATGGGAAAACTCTAGATAGTCCAGTGCAAAATTAATTAGAGTTATAATAGATAAGAGTTGTTTGGGAGCAAAGGACAAAGCATTCTCTGCAGCAGAGTGGTGGCCTCGTCTGCAAGGCTTTCTATCTTTTTTACGAAAAGGCACTCTGGTAACCCCATGTATGATCTTCAGTCACACACACTCCTACTTTTATGTCTCTTCTACTAGGAAACACCCATATTCATTGTGAAAATGTCCATGGTATGTTGTTTGTAACTGTTTCAGTCGCACACTTTGTGATTCACTCAGTAACTATTAATAAATATTTCTGGTGTGTTTGAGGCTACAAAAGAATTACTTTAAGCCTTATGTTTTAATAAACTTAAAACAGTTCCTTTGGCGGAAACACAATATGTATACAAACGAAATCTACATCAATCAGCAATAGTCATCCTTTATTTAAAACTTACAATGTGTCAGACATTGTATGTACTGGGTACATACATTTAATTTCTGCCACTATCCTATAAGGTAGTAGTCCCCAACCTTTTTGGTCCCAAGGACCAGTTTCGTGAAAGACAATTTTTCCACTGACCAAGGGGAGGAAGAAGGGTTTTTGAATGATTCAAGGGCATTACATTTGTTGTGCACTTTTACTTCTGTTATTATTACAACAGTTCCACCTCAGATCATCAAGCATTAGATCCTGGAGGGTGAGGAGCCCTGCTGTAAGTTATAGATAATAGGGAGGATAATTTCATAGAAATTATAGGCGTGAGAGTCAAAAACCAAATTTGAATCCCTGCTTTCTCTCTTAACATGGCTAAAGCCAGTTACTTGATCTCTCTGAACTTCAGTTTTTTAAACTGAAAAATGGGGATAAAGTCATTGTGAGACTTAAAAGTGATAATGCATATATGAGAAGGGCCTAGTTGGGTAGGGGGTTTGACGTCTAAAATACTTTAAATGCCAAATCACTGCATATTAGCTATGAGACTATCAGCAAATTATTTATTCTGTATTTTGATCTCATATATAATATTGATCTTATTAGACAGATAGGCAGAGAGATAGAGACAGACACATATCATCTTCCTTTTCACCACAAATCCTCTCTGTTGGGTGTTTTCATCTCAATTACTGGCAACCCCATCTGTCCATCCCCTCAGCTGTTTAGATCAAACAACTTGGAGTAATTTTTAATGCTCCTAATGACCCAGTCAATCTGAGAGCAAATCCCATTACTTCTACCTTCAAAATGTATCCAGACTTCTTCCTTCTCTACTACCTCCACCTCCTCCATCGTCATGGTCTGGGCCACCTGTACTATTGACATAACTTCCTAACTGGTTTTCTCACTTCCACCCCTACCCTCCCATCCACTGTTCTTATCACACAGCCAGAAGGATGCTTTTAAACATCAATCAGATCCAGTTCTCCAATGGCTTCCCACGTCAGTCAGAGGAAAAGGTATTATGAGTCAGGTACTACTTTATTTAAGAGAAATAAGATGTAATCTGTGTCCTCAACTCATTGCGTAGTTTGCAAAAGAACCCAGGAAATATATAATAGATAAAAGCAAGGTATTCACACACACACAAATATTTTACTTAGTGAGGAGGGAATTGTAAGAGTTTTAAAAATATATCTGATGTGGTCAAGACAAAGCTGGCAGTAACAATCAGAAGACTAATAGCGCAGTATGCGTTTGGTGCAAAAGTTTCCCCATCCAATGAATCTAGGGGGTTGACCAAGATGATTCAAGAGTTCCTCTGACACTGAGTCATCCATAATTTCAGGATTGCATTTGCCTGTGTTTGCCATTATGAAATGATACTCACGCTACCATTCCTAATATTAGAAGATTCCATTCTAACCAGTACAAATTGTTAGGCCAAGGAGTGGGTGTTTATGGTATGGGTTTATTTGTTCTCTATTTGTTCTCCAGTGGGCCTGGGTTACAGTGAACTCAGCATTTACTGGATAATAAACACATACTAGAACCTGCCCTAATTTGCTGAATGGGACTAAACAAGAGGTGTTTGGGGGCACATTCAGGGGAACTCGAGCTAGATGGAGAATTGGGGAAGGTGAACAGTGATAGCTAAAGTGTTCCTGTATTATGAAAACAAAATTGCCCTTCTGAGTAAACATTTAGCAAACTGGCAGATTCATAACTCCAGTGTGCTGAGCATGCTGACAGCAATAGCGAAAAGAAGCCTGGAGGACATCCTTCCAATCTCCAAACCTTCTTTTATGAGTGGAAACTTACACAGATGCAGCTCTGCTCCCTAGAGGTCTAACTCTCTGTAAGGTTGAGGATGGGCCCTTCAGACACAAAGGGAACAGCTGGTGAAAAGAACACATCTTCTTTAAAGGCGCTCTTTGGAAAGTGATAGGAATAGCTGATAACTGGTGGTACCTTGTGACTTCGTGCCCATTATCTCATCTACTTCCCCTTGTATCTCTGCAAGGAAAGTACTATCATTTTCTGCATTTGATAAAACAGAAAACTGAGACTCAGAGATGAAGTGATTTTCCCAAAAGGCAGAAACAGAACTTGAATGCTGGTCTTTTCACTCCCGATTCTACACTTGTCTTTCCCTACTTGCTGTGATGAAATTCAGGGAAAAAAGAGTTTGTAAAATTCTGGTCTAGAGTAGTGTTTCCCAGGCTTGGTGGCACATTGAAATTACCTGGGAATATTTGCAAAACCTGATGTTGGGTACCAACACTAGAACTTCTGTTTTGATTGGTCTTGGGTACAATCTGAACAAGAGGATTTATTTTTAAAAGCCTCCAGGTGATTGTAAAGTTTAATCAGAATTGAGAACACCTACAGGGAAATTATTTTAAATGACAGATTCCCCGAGCTCCAGTCCTTTTGAGTTAGAGGCCCCCAGGTGAGTTGAGGTAATTGCATTATTTTATAATCTTACAAGCCTGTTCTAGTGAATAGGCAGATCTGAGGACTCCTGGGATCATATGACCTTAAATGCTGCTCAAGGTGAGTAATACCTGAAGATCCAGGTACTAGTCCCACCTCGGTTCTTGTCCTTGTGCTCTTGGGGAACTGATTCATCAACAGCATCTCTGTTGTTTCTTCACCCTAAATGAGGCTATCGATATTTGTTCCATCAATCTCTTTGAAATGTACAATGGAAAAGTGATGAATACCCAAGTGTTTTAAAAGTTATAACACATCCTACCCTTGCAAGGTATTATTACTGCTCCCCACTGGTACTGTTGGTTTTCATCTCTAAAACTGACTGCCTTTGGAACAAGCTACCTTCATAGGAGAAGGATTCTCATCTTTACTACCTACTCCTCTTTTGCCTTCTTACAACTCACAGAGAGGCAGCCTATAGCTAAAAAGAAGGGTCACTGCCAGTTTTATCCCCATCGGAGGAAATAATACATAGAGGTCACAGACTTAAAGAATGAACCTATGGTGACCAGGGGTAAGGATAGAGGGAAGGTGTAGTTAGGGAGTTTGGGATGGACATGTACACATTGCTATATTTAAAAATGGATAAACAACGCGCACCTGCTATATAGCATGTGGAACTCTGCTCAATGTTATGTGGCAGCCTGTATGGGGGGTGGGTTGAGGAGGAATTTGAAGCAGAATGGATACATGTATATGTATACTGAGTCCCTTTGTTGCTCACCTGAAACTATCACAACATTGTGAATCGTCTATACCCCGATACAAAATCAAAAGTTAAAAAATTACATAGAGGAAGCTTGTTCTGGTGAGGGGAAATGGAAAGAGATGAGAATTGTGTAGCCCCAAGAGCCAGCATTTGTTGTTAAATATATAGATTCAACCAAAGGACTGAAACGTTAGCCAATATGCTTTCCCAGCACTCAAATTCAATTCAGGAATGAGACTGCCCATTACCAGTAATGTCTCATCCAATCGGAAGCATTCAGCTTCTTTGCTGGGGCTACGCCAGGGCTTCCTGTGTCTAACTCTATAATGGTGATATTAGGAGCGACTGGGGGTGCAGGCAAGATACTTAAAGAAACAGGGCATTTTACAGATGCTTTCTCAGTTCAGACCCAACCCTTCTAATAGGTCACTACTCTTCACATTTTCAGAAAGATGACTAAGTGGTTTTAATTCTTTCAACCCTAGGGAAGATTTTGTAAATCACTAATGCCTGGTGTCCAATCCCAGAGATTCTGACCTAAATGTTTCCAGGCGGCATCATGAAGTACTTAAACCTCCAGGGAGATTGCATTGGGTAGTCAGTGCTGAGACCCCAAGGAGAAAGGGTGGTAAAATCTGAGTTCACAAAAGCAATATTTTTTTAATAAATATTTTTCTATGATATGTCATTATGAATACCTATGTCATCTAAATTTATAAATTAAATAAGTAGAAACTATTTCACTCATCTCCAAATTTTACATATGTGAGCTTCCCTGATAGCTCAGTTGGTAAAAGAATCCGCCTGCAATGCAGGAGACCACAGTTTGATTCCTGGGTCGGGAAGATCCGCTGGAGAAAGGATAGGCTACCCACTCCAATATTCTTGGGCTTTCCTTGTGGCTCAGCTGGTAAAGAGTCTGCCTGCAATGTGGGAAGACTTGGGTTCGATCCCTGAGTTGGGAAGATCCCCTGGAGAAGGGAAAGGCTACCCACTCCAATATTCTGGCCTGGAGAATTCCATGGACTGTATAGTAGACAGTATAAATAGACTTATTATTTTGCTCATCTCCAAATTTTATATATGTATGTTGCCCCAAATCTTTTTAAAAACATTTTCATGGGGAAAATGAGGAAATTCCTCATGATTAGGCATAAATAGAAGAAGGGTTGATTCCTACATTACGTTAGAGCCTTAAATGTCTCAAATGCATTATGACTGCCTAATGTGAGAAAGGAATATAGCGTGGTATATTTCCCATGCTTACTTGACCATGGAAACTTAATCTACAAAAGACAAGAAGTCTGCAGAATGCATATTAGAAGACACTGCTCTTGCCCAAAAGGATCCAACTCACCTCAAAAATACACCTTTAGCACCTTCCATTGATCTTGAAGCACAGTGCCTTCATGAGTGGGTGCCATCTTAACCCCCACCATAATGAAGCTACCTCCTGGTGAGCTAGTACATTTTATCCAAGAGAAACTTGCCCTTTGTTCTCTGTCATTCCCTGGGATACCAGCCTTACTGGGTGACTGACATAACAAAGGAGCTCAGATGATGAAACAAATATGAAACAGATGTGATCCTAATCCCTGCAAGAGAGAATGCTCTGGTCATTTTTAAGCTCAATGATATAATAAACCCCTAACTATACAAGATCCAAACCACCCCAAAATCATACAGCAAGGCATGGGGAGTCAAGTAACATTTCTGCTAGGTGATGTGTGAATATATTGATACAATGATGGACAATAATATGAATTGTAATTATAAGGAATTGATCATCCCCTCGGCTGTGATACCAATTTTAAAATGAGTAATAATAACTAAGAGTGATATTAATGACCATGTTTGGAGTATATATTATATGGTGGACTCCGTACTAAGCTCTTAACATTTAATTCTCACTATGATGATCCCCACAAGATTGGTACTGTTATCTGCATTTTGCAACTAACAAAACTGGGGTGAAAGTCAACATAAATTGTCCGAAATCACATAAATACTAAATAGCTAAATTCAGCTACTTAACCCTCTTGTTTGCTTGCTTGGTAAGTCGCTTCAGTTGTGTCTGACTCTGTTTCCCTATGGACCATAGCCTGCCAGGCTCCTCTGTCCATGGGATCTTCAAGGCAAGAACACTGGAGTGGGTTGCTGTACCCTCCTCCAGGGGATCTTCCCAACCCAGGGATCGAACCTGCATCTCTTAGGGTTCCTGCATTGGCAGGTGGGTTCTTTACAACTAGTGTCACCTGGGAAGCTACTTAACCCTCTATGACACTGCGCTTCTCAATGTGATTTTCCAGGGTTTATCCCAAGCTATTTGTAGGCAAAGGCAGTCTAGCTCCATATTCCAGCATTATACCTTGACGTCTAAGTGACTGGCTTTTATACAGTAGCTCCAGCTGACGGCAGAAGGGAGAAAATAGAATGAATTGGTAAGAGGCCTATATAATACTAACCAAGAACTTCAAAAAAGTCCAACAATGGGCTAGAAATTATTTCCATAAACATTTTTTATTTTCATATTACTATTTTTAATTGAAGTATAGTTGATTTATTCCCTGATAGCTCAGTTGGTAAAGAATCCATCTGCAATGCAGGAGACCCTGGTTCGATTCCTGGGTCAGGAAGATCCACTGGAGAAGGGATAGGCTACCCACTCCAATATTCTTGGGCTTCCCTTGTGGCTCAGCTGGTAAAGAATCTGCCTGCAATGCAGGAGACCTGGATTATAAAGAGAGAGATACACAGGAATATGTATGATATATATGTATTCTTTATATATGTGTATTCTTTTTAGATTCTTTTCTATCATAGGTTATTACAAGATACTGAATATAGTTTCCTATGGTACACAGTAGGTCCTTGCTGTTTCATATTATTTTCAAAAGTTACTTGTTCTATCGTATTTGATAACTCTTCTATGAAGAAAATCCTGATAATTGTTCCCCCCCAACGAGGAACTACTGATATATATACCTGTAGCAGAAAAATACTACTGATCTCGGTTAAAATCTGGGCCTCCATATAACTTTTGAGTGAGATATTTAAACCACTTCTTGTTGAAAAAAATGGGGATAATTATATCTTCCTTGCAGGATTGTTATGAGATGTAAATCAGGTAATGTCATTTGGAAAGCCAGGCACGGAGTATTTGTGCAACAAATTATAGTTTTCTCTTCCCCTCCCCAGGAAACAATTGAAAAGGTGGTAGTCCATCTGCTTTTCTGCCCTTCAGTTTCTAGGTACAGGTGTCATTTGCAAGTTTCCGCTAGCGGGTGACGGCTCAGTGCTCAAAGTGGTTAAGTGGCTCGGATTTGACTGAAAAAGATAACACTAAGGGCTTACCTTGAGCAAAGATAATACAACCTTCTCATCTGGGAAGAGGCAGATACAAACACTGCTGGGACTTCAGAAATGAAGGCTTCAGACCGCAGGACTGTCTCTGTACTGCCTCAGTGTACTCTCATCAGCGTGCATTCTGGTAGTTTCCCAGCCACACGGGAAACTTTGTACCCAGGGAATCTTTTAATTCAAGGAATAATGATAAGTACTATTGCATACTCTATTAAAACCATAAAATGCAGTCTGAAATATTTAATGTGAATCATAATTAAAATGGCTAAGTCTTCACAAAATGATATATGCAGGACCACTAATATTTTGTCTTTGTATTTGATGAAAAATTATTAATAAATTATTTGTATTACTAGCATTTTTGCAGATTTATATTTAACTTTTAAAATATAACTTAAGTCTCTACTTCTTGCTCCTTGGAAGAAAAGTTATGACCAACCTAGATAGCATATTAAAAAACAGAGACATTACTTTGCCAGCAAAGGTCCATCTAGTCAAAGCTATGGTTTTTCCTTTAGTCATGTATGGATGTGAGAGTTGGACTACAAAGAAAGCTGAGCATCGAAGAATTGATGCATTTGAACTGTGGTGTTGGAGAAGACTCTTGAGAGTCCCTTGGAATGCAAGGAGAGCCAACCAGTCCATGCTAAAGGAGATCAGTCCTGAATATTCATTGGAAGGACTGATGCTGACACTGAAACTCCAATACTTTGGCCACCTGATGCAAAGAACTGACTCATTTGAAAAGTCCTTGATGCTGGGAAAGATTGAAGGCAGGAGGAGAAGGGGACAACAGAGGATGAGATGGTTGGATGGACACGTGTTTGAGTAAACTTTGGGAGTTGGTGATGGACAGGGAAGACTGGTGTACTGCAGTCCATGGGGTCGCAAAGAGTCGGACATGACTGAGCAACTGAACTGAACTGAACTACTACTTTGTAGATGGAGGGTATACTTTTTTTTTTAAATCAAAGACAGTGGGGTCTGTCAAGTGGGGAGAGATGTGACTATAATTTTGAAAAGATTAGAAATAGTTCAAAATGTAAATGCCATAGACCAGAACATCTAGGGAATTAAAAATTTCATAGGTAGAGAAGTCCTAGAGATGTAACTTACTAGCCTCAGTGCACTTGTCAGTAAAATGAAAATACTTTTACATAATTTGTGGAGTTGATGTGAGGATTAAATAAAATGACCTGTCTAATGAGCCTAGCATGACCCCACATAGAGTAGACACTGAGAAATACCGCTTCCTTGTGCTTTTTCTTGTGTCAGAACACACTTCACCCAGCAGATCTGACTTGGTAGAAGTGGTTAAATATTCTTTTCAGGACAGAGAATGAAGCTTTTAGCAGGTAACTCTAAGTCCTCAGAAACCTACAGTGAACACTAACCAAAAATAAAGTAAAAGTCAGCGTGAAAATTGTAAACATAGCCTTCATTATACTTTATCAAGCTTGTAGAAAACATTCAAAATGTGTAAACGAAGAAGGAGGTGAGAAGCTGTCATAGCTCAGCCAATAATTCTACGGCTTTGGAGACTTTACATTCATCTTCATGCCCTCAGTTTATCCATCTTCCACAAGGGGATAAAATAGAGAAAACAAAGAATATGCTACAATGGCTCAGAATGCTTCCCCTTGAAACTCATTGGTATGATATAAAAGCAGCTATTTGTAAAGCAATGCTTAGAATTCCTGTTGCTATATAATTAGAACAAATCACATTCTGTTGTTCTCCATTTATTGAAAATCAAGGGGAAATCCAATTTTGAGTGGTGGCCATTTGGATGGAAAAGCTTGATCCCCAAAGGACTTATGATGCTGCCTTTTATTTCCCAGTCTGGGCAGCCACATTCAACCCATGCCTGGGTGAAAAGAATATAAATAACATGCATAGTAAGTGAATGAACCATGCAACAAGAAGTTTTTTTATTTGCTTTCATATCTGGTCCTTTTCTCAGGGCTTTGAAATGGCCCTCAACTTACCAGGACCCATAGAGCTTCCGCCTTTGTAACACAAGGTAGGCTACATCATGGAGCTAGTGTAGGTGAGCAAAGTTTGCCTCCTCAAAGTGTTTCTTTGGCATGTGGATTATTTCACATGAAAACCCAAAAGGCTCAAGAAGAAGATTTGACCTTTCCCCTAACTGCCGAAAGAATGTAGATAGAGGACCTTTTCCAGGAAGGGAGCGGTCACAATATAATACTATATAGCTGTGGTCCCCAACCATTTTGGCACCAGGGACTGGTTTCATGAACAACAATTTTTCTACAGAACGGAGGGTGGGATGTGGCGTGTGGTTCAGGTGGTCATGGGAGCGATGGGGAGCAGCAGATGAACCTTCATTCTTTTGCTTTCTGCTCACCTCCTGCTGTGTGCCCCCCATCCCAGTTCCTAACAGGCCAAGGACTGGTACCCATCTGTGGCCCAGAGGTTGGGGACCCCTGCACTATAGCATAAATTAAATATATAGACAGAAAGGAACCAAGCAAAGTCTGCCTGTTAAAATCCCTCGCTGTATCCCATCTTCTCTTCATGCCGAGCAAACATGGGTTTACCAAACATTTGCTTTTCCATCTCCATGTCAGTTGTCTTCTTCCCCTTTGAAGTCCTAAACCACTAACCCCAATATGGTCCTTTGTCTTCAGCTGAATATGTTATTTAAGGTAAGAGTTTCAGCCATTTTGCAAGTTACCCAATTCTCTTGGGTCTCTCCCACGCATTTGTTGTTGTTGTTCAGTTGCTAAGTCCTGTCTGATTATCTGCAACTCCGTGGGCTGTAGCACGTTAGGCTTCCAGTCCTCCACTGTCTCCCAGAGTTTGCTCAGATTCCTGTCCATTGAGTCAATGATGCTATCCAGCCATCTCAACCTCTGCCACCCCCTTCGCCTTTTGCCTTGAATCTTTCCCAACATCAGGGTCTTTTCCAATGAGTCACCTCTTCACATTAGGTGGTTGAAGTATTGGAGCTTCAGCAACAATCCTTCCCGTGAATATTCAGAGTCAATTTCCTTTAGGATTGACTGGTTTGATGTTGTTAAACTTTTATCTGATTTTCTCCCATTAACCTGTCTCATGTCAGTTTAATTCTTAGAATAGCTAGAAGAACCCCAGAAGGGTAGAGGAAAATTTCTTCCTGTCTAATACTGGCTAACAAAGAACAGTAAGCAAATGATAGTGACAGTGGTTTACATTTGTAGAAATAAAGCACTTTCATAGCCATGATCTCATTGGATCCTCAACAACTCTGTGGCATGTAGCATGCCAGTTATTTCTTATTATCCCTGTTATTCTTATGAGGAAACTGAGGCTCAGGTTGTAAAGCAAGAAAGTATGAATGGGAGGGTGTGGTAGGAAAGGGGAAGTGTTGACTCCCTCTCAAAAGAGGGAGGTGATGGGCAAGAATGATATTAGCATCTCATCAGCTCTCTGTGACAGGGGTCCCCAACCCCCGGGCCATAGACCAGTACTGCTCTGTGGCCCATTAGGGACCAAGCATACAACAGGGGGTGAGTGGCAAGCAAGTGAAGATCCATCTGTATTTACAGCCACTTCAATCACTCACTTTACTGCCTGAGCTCCACCTCCTGTCAGATAAGCCAGGGCAATAGATTTTCATAGGAATGCAAACCCTACTGAGAACTGTATGTGCAAGGGATCTAGTTGCACACTTCTTAAGAGAATCATTCCCAAAACCATCCCCCTTCCACCCACCAGTCCATGGAAAAATTGCCTTCCAAGAAACTGGTTTCTGGTGCCAAAAATGTTGAGGACTGCTGCTCTGTGGGGATGGGGCAGTATGTAAGAAATGCAAGTGTTTAGCAAAGAAGGGAGTGGCTAATATGGCAGCAGTGACATCCCCATGCAAGCCCTCTTCCAGGGGATTTTTGGCTCTCGAACCTGGAATGTTTTGCAGTTCCTTACAAAAATGTAAGCACAAGGATGCAAGCGATTTGATCCATTCTGGCATCATTTAAACTCTAAGTCCAGCTCAGATGTAACGACAAAGGAAAATATGCCACCAGCCTGGCTGAGTTTGGTGAATATAAAAGCTGATCACCCAAAGCTTAAAAAAAACAACAAACCTTAAGTGGATTGCTTTTCTTACCCCACCTTTAGGGAGTGTTGGCTAAAAGAACTTACCTATTGTATTAAGGAGCAGCAGAGAAGGGGAAAAACAGAGCAAGGCAACCTAAAGGCAAAATCAACAGCCTTTGTGAATCTGAGCCATGGACTCTTTGCCTGAAGGGGATGAGGGAGGAACAGAGTTTCCACCCTCTTAATGCAGAAATGAGAGTAATTGTTGAGAGAAAAAGGAAAATCTTTTCCTTTCCTCCCTCCTCAGAAAACGCATGATTAAATAACAGCATAATGGGGCTAGTCCAAACCCCCATATCCTAATAAGAAAAAAAAAAAAAATGGCATGCTTTTAAAAAGCATTAAAAAAATAAATAAACAAAAATAAAAAGCATTTTTATACACATCTCAGATCCCAAATGATAACAAAGTAGGGTGTCTCCAAACTTGGATCTGCTGTGATTACACTCTGTAATTAACTATGAATTTGTAACCGGCTCTGTTGGCTCTGCTCCGATGCCAAGGATCAGAGTCCAGTGGATCATCATTTGTGGGTGTAGATCCCTAATCTAAAGGCAATGGAACTTCTCGGTGATGAGAGATGAATTCCAAAGGGCTGAAGAGACTTAAAGGAAAAGAACAAGCCTTTTGAGACTGAAAACCAGCCAGACACCTGGGTTTCTATCTCAGTGCCAAAATGTCATCCTTCTGGTCTGCAGACATCTATGGGATAGAATCAAACTCAAACCCAGCACATGCAGCAAAGCTGAGAGTCAGCCCAGTCTTCAGCCCTCTACCAGGCTGCTATTAGGCCTGAGGACATCTGTCCCAGCCAGGAAAGGAAGAGTGCCAGAAAGCTTGGATTCAGCCTGCTGTCCTGAGTTTGCTGGGACTTGCAGCATCAGTATCAGCAGAGAGAATTTTGATGCTGGATGGCAAATCCCTCTAGGCTTGGTTTTGAACAAGGCTGAGCAGCAAGACTTTCTTAATGAAGGATTTGGATGATGGATTATGGTCCCGTGATAATCAAACTGTTTCAGTCATTCCCACACAGAGGGATCACATCACCACCCGTGGATGCAGGCCAGCTCTGGGCCAAATTAAAGACCAGGTCAGATCTGTCTCTGACATGCTCAAGGTTGGGGTCTCTATCCACTTTTCTCCTTTCCACACGTCCCACCTTCCCTGACTTCCCCCTACCTTCCACCTGTGCAAGGCCAACACTCTCTCTACTACCTCTGGCTCTTCAAGGTCCCTTTCAGTAAATCGCTTATCTGAAGAGAGGTCTTGCCCCACACCGACAACAGTTATTGAGTTTCAATTAAGAGACAGACAAAATGTAAACATATAAGAAAGACAAATATGTGCAAAAATTGCTTTTGAGCCTTGATGAGTAGAGCCTTATAATGCACTTGGCAAAACACATTGAGTCTTGATATCACTTTGCCGACAAAGGTTTGCTAGTCAAGCCTATGGTTTTTCCAGTACTCACGTATGGATGTGAGAGTTGGACCATAAAGAAGGCTGACTTCCGAAGAATTGATGCTTTCAAACTGTGGTGTTGGAGAAGACTCTTGAGAGTCCCTTGGACTGCAAGGAGATCAAACCAATCCTAGAGGAGATCAGTCTTGAATATTCATTGGAAGGACTGGTGCTGAAGCTGAAACTCCAGTACCTTGGCCACCTGATGCAAAGAACTGACTCATTGGAAAAGACCCCGATGCTGGGAAAGATTGAAAGCAAGAGAAGGGGACAACAGAGGATGAGATGGTTGGACGGCATCACTGACTCAATGAACAGGAGTTTGAGCAAGCTCTGGGAATTGGTGATGGACAGGGAAGCCTGGCGTGCTGCAGTCCATGGGCTCACAAAGAGTTGGACACGACTAAGTGACTGAACTGAACTGACTACCAACTGAACAACAACAAATTTGAGCAGGAC
Source organism: Cervus canadensis (assembly GCF_019320065.1). NCBI lineage: Eukaryota > Metazoa > Chordata > Mammalia > Artiodactyla > Cervidae > Cervus > Cervus canadensis. The sequence continues at coordinate 53,227,606 of NC_057396.1, read as the reverse complement.
ACAGTGCTGGGCATGGGGGAGGATAGAGAGATGAGGAATATTCATTTTTGACCACCAGAAATTGCTTGTACTCAGGAAAAGACTTAGCACAAAACAGGTAGAGCTGTGCCATGGGAAGAGCCATAAAGTCTTAGCCAGTTACTGGAAAAGCTTCTGATTGTTCTCCTTGCTTTTACTTTCATCCCCTATAATAAGAATAATGACAATAATTAATGTAATATAATATAAATCCATTCACCACTTAGGAGCCAGAGTTTTCTTAGTGAAACATAAATCAGATCATGCCACGTCTAGCTTGAAACCTCCCAGAAGCTTCCCAGTGCACGTAAAACAGAACCCCAGCTCCTCCACCACATCTGACGAGGTGCTGGATGGCTGCCCCCACCCCCACCTCCATCTTTCCATTGTACTCACCTCAGACGCATTGTCTGTTTTTCTCTTCCTCAGACGTTCCTGCCTCAGGATTTTTGTTTTCACAGTACCCTCTGATGGAAATGCTTTTCATTCAGATTTTTGCTTCATCATTCCAGACTCAGCTCAACTGCTCCTGACTCAGAGATGCTCCCACTGATAAGCCCACCCAAGGAGCACCTCCCTAGTCATTCTACAGCTGTTCTCTTTTTTCATGACATATATCACTATTTGAAACTATCTTCTTCTCTTTTCTATTTGTCTAATAGAAAACTCACACTTGACAAATCCAGAATTGAGCTACCAATCTGCCTTCTCCAAACATGCTCATCTTCAGTTTCCCTTCCCCTTGCTTAATGGTCTGTCCTTGCCATTCTTCCAGCAGCTCAGATCAAAAACCCAGGAGGGACAGATAGATTGGGAGATTGGGATTGATATATACATACTACTATATATAAAGTCCCTGGAGAAGGAAATGGCTACACACACCAATGTTCTTGCCTGGAGAATTCCATGGATAGAGGAGCCTGGTGGGTTACAGTCCATGAGTTTGCAAAGAGTTGGACACATAAGTAATAAAGGACCTACTATACAGCACAAAGAACTCAGTACTCTGTAATGACCTATGTGGGAAAATAATCTAAAAAAAGAGTGGATCTATGTATAACTGATTCATTTTGTTGTACACCTGAAATTAACACAACATTGTAAATCAACTATACCGCTATTTAAAAAAACGAACCAAAAAAGTCCAGGAGTCACTCTGGTCTCCTTACTTTCTGTAACATCCATCTGAAAATCGTTTTTGTTCTACCTTCAAAATATAACCACTTGTTATATTTCCTAAAGTATAATTTCCCCAGTGTCCTCCTCTTTTTCAAACATTTAGCCTCTTACCTGATCTATCTGGTTCCTCCTGGCTCCCATCTAGTCTATTTTTAACTCAGCAGCCAGAATGATCTTCTAGAAAAAAATCAAGTTATTTCCCTCCTTGAAACTTTCCAATGACTCTTCATCTCGCTCAATAAAAGCCAGTATTCATCATCTATGGACAACCATGCTGTTCAATACAGTAGCCACTGTGGTTACTGAGCCCTTAAAATCTGGCTTGTCCAAGGGATAACAGTGGGGAAAAGGGGTAAATTAGAAGTTTAGGATCGACATAACACAATACTATGTATAAGACAGGTAAACAACAAGGACCTACTGTTGTTGCAAGGGGAACTATATTCAATATCTTGTAGTAACCTTTAATGGGAAAAAATCTGAAGAGGAATATATATGAATCACTTTGCAGTACACTTGAAACTTGTAAATTAATCATACTTTGATTAAAAAAACAAGTCCTTAAAAAAATATGGCTCATCCAAATTGAGATGTGCTCTAAGTGTAGAATGCACACTGGATCTCAAAGTGTTAATATGAAAATAGGAATGGAAAACATCTAAATAATAATTTAAGATTGATTACATATTGATATGTTAAAATATTGGCCACAATTTAGCTAAATAATATATGTTATTAAAGTAATCTAACCTGTTTCTTTTCACTTTTTTAAAAGAGGCAGCTAAAAAATTCAAAATTATATCTAAAACAATTTGTAGCTCACATTCTATTTCTATCAGACGATGCTAATATAGCTTAGGATGTAGTTATAAGCCTGTAGAAGATCATCTAGACAGTAAGAGTAGACAAAGAACAAAAGAAGTTTAAGGGTAGAATTCTAGGGAACCTACAAAATTAACAGCCCAGGGAGATAAAAAGGAACCATTAGGACTTCCCTGATGGGGCGGTACATGAGAGTTTGCCTGCTGCACCCTGTAATAAAGAGTAGCCCCTGCTCGCCACAACTAGAGAAAGGCTAGCAAAGCAACAAAACCCAGTGCAGCCAAAAATAAATAAATAACTTTTTTTTTTTTTTAATTTGCTTGCCAACACAGGGGATATGGGTTCAATCCCTGCTCCAGGAAGATACCACATGCTGAGGGGCGACTAAGCCCATGCACCACAATGACTGAGCTCATGATCTATAGCTTGAATGCCACAACTACAGAGCCTGAGTCCTGCAACTACTGAAGCTCATGTGTCTAGAGCCTCTGCTCCACAACAGGAGAAGCCACCACAATGAAAAGTCTGTGCACTGCAACTATACAGTAGACCCCGCTCTCGGCAGCTGGAGAAAGCCTGGATGTAGCGACAAACACCCCTCGCAGTCATAAGCAAATAAATCTTCTTTTTTTAAAAAAGGGGAACCATTAAAGATGACTGAAAGGTGTCCAGTGAGGTCAGAGAAGACTCCAGAGGTGATGTCCCAGAAATCAAATGAAGAAAACATTCCAAAAAAGGGAATGGTCAATTGTTTCAAGTGAGATGAGGGCTGAGCATTGACAATTAGCTTTGACAACATGAAAACTGCTGAAGATATTGACCTGGGCTGTTTTGGTAGAATGGAGTAGGGGTGTGTGTGTGTGCGCACGCACACGTGCACATGCCTGCCTGTATGCTTAGTTATATCCAACTCTTTGCAATCCCATGGACTGTAACCCACCAGGCTCTTCTGTCCATGGGACTGGGAATAAGAGAAAAGGGCAGGTGGCTGGAGGGAAACATTGAATCAAGGGAGAGCATATTAATATGAAAAGTATAACATGTTTATATGCTGATGGAAATGCACTTATAAAGAAGAATAGAGAGCATTTCCAAAACTTCTGGAGAAAAATTACCAAAGTAATCTCCTTGAGTAGATATGGGGTTCTGAGACTGGTGGCTAAGGGGAGGGGCATGCTCAGAGTAACGGAATGGCAGATGGAACATGCGCATAGATGCTAGTAGGTTGGCAGAAGTGGTGGAAGCAGCACATGGAAAACCACTTCTCATTATTTCCATTTTGTCGGTGAAAAAAGAATCAAGGTCATTAGATGAGAATGATGAAGAAAGAGAAAGTGTTGAGCGTTTGAAGGGAGAGAAGGTTTGAAACCTTGTTTGTGAAGTAAAAGTGAATAGGCTGGGGAAATGAGTTAGAATTGCTGTGCCCACTTGAGTTTACTGATTCATGAATTTAAAGTAAGACCATGCAGCAACACTGGGTGTTTTCCTCTAGCCAAGTTCAGCAGCCAGGGAACAAGTGCAGAGTGGGAAAGAGTTGTAGATAACCAGGACTGGAGTTTTGCCGAAGACGGACAAAACAGTAAGAGAAGTGTCCAGGAGCTGGTGTGTAATATAAGTGGTTATTAGGATAAACTATAAAATCTAGGATGGATGAAGAGGTAAATTAGGATATGTGGGGCATGGACAGTGAGTAGGACAATGAATTATCTGGTCTAAGTATTTTCAAGTCAGAGTGGGAGGGACAGAAAACTGAAAGGATATGAAGTGGGGGTCCTAGAGTGGGATGCTTGGGAGTGAAATATGGGAGATAGCAGTTACTGCTAAGAACAATGTCTAGGGGAGGGAATGAGAGGTCCATTCTGGGGGGAGGGGGTCGGAATGAGTGAATGAGGTTGAGAGAGAAGGAGGACATTAGAGGAGAAGAGGTCATGGGAGTCAGAGGCCAGAGTATCAAAATGATCATTTACTTGGATCTAAGAATTATGATAGGCTTATTATTGGAATAAGCGAGGGTGAGCTCAGAGCTTAAATCTGTAAGGAATGTGGGAAGTGTCCTCAAGTCAGCAGATGACAGCAATAATGAGGGGTACCTAGTAATGATGTCACAAACTTCACACCAAAGTTATTTAAGGGAAAAGAAAACTTGATCTGGTAGAAGCAATGACAACGCAAGAGACATCTCCCCTACCTCTAGCTCCAGAATTCCACTCCAAATTCACATTCCAAATACAGGTTGTTGATACCACAAGAGTTATACTCTAATCCAAAAGGCAGGGATATGACTAGAGGCTTCATGCTTTAACTCAGTGGAAATATTTGTGTTGAGACCAGAGAACCTGCATGCCACCAGTGGGGAAAGATGTTTTGGGAAAGGGTCTTCAAAAACCATACCTGGGCACTGTCCCAAAGGTACAGCAGCTGTTCCTATATAGAACCTTCTTTACATCATCAACAACAAAAATACATAAAAATCAGCCCATGGATAAATGTTTACTAATGATTAGAAAAAACAAAATTTTACCTACTACTCTGAATGGGGGATATTCAGCCCAAGCTCATTGAGAACCAGCAAGATGACTCAGTGGCTTAGATTTGTAGAAATGTTCTTAATGATTTTTACAATCGTTTCCTTAATAATGGGATCTTAATAAGCAGGTCGATGTTAAATTAATAACACGAAAGCTTTCTAAAAAGCATATTGAAACATGATTTTAGTCCATTCACTCAGGCTTAACACCATACTATGGGTTTTTTCCCCCTGATAGAATATCATCCATTGGAAGGAAATATTTAAGCTGGGAGATGAAGTTCAAAACAGAAAATTAATAAGAAGGGAAAGTATCATTTTAACAACAGCCATGTAAAAGCAAGCTAGGTCCAGAGCTACAGTCTTTCTACCACTCACCAGCCTCACCCACATTTCATACAATGAATGATCACTGAGCTTGGGTAACAAGACAGATACTTTGCGACCTGCTGGAGAGTCAAAGAAGAATGAAATACCATTCCTATCCTCCTACTGAACCTAAGCATTAACTATCTGATTGGAGAAAACAAATATGTTGGTAAACACAATACAATATTGGTAATGTAAAAGTGCAGTACCGGGACTAGACCTTTAGAAGTGGGCTTCAAAGGGTGATCAGAGAAGAAAAGCAAGTCATGGAGAAAGAAGGGCAGGTAAACATTGGACTGTTAGGGGAGCATGAGCAGATGTGAGCAGCAAGACTATAGAACATGAAAGGAAGGAGTGGGCAATGAAATTGCTTATTACAGAGGCATCCAAATCCTTTGCCCCTTTTCTAGCCACTGGGGTCCCATTCTCACCATCCTGTGCTTTCAACCCCCCCAAAAGTCATCTTCCACAGGAAATCCAAAGGTAACAAGCATGTTGTGATTTTTGTAAATATTACTGTAGCTTCAGAAGCCGCGGGGAAGGATTTCAGAGTAAAAAATTCAGCAGGGTCTTTCTCCCCCACCCTTTTGTCCCTTCTCATCTCACTGCCCATCCTATATCACCTCATACCATCTCACCCTGGTCCAATTATGTGGAATCTCTCCGTTCTTGCAGTGTTGGCACTTTCTAAAAATCGGAGCTTGACAGACAATGCTCAAAGGTGACCCTCTCAAAGGAATTTTCTTACTATCTGCTATGAGAATATAGGTTTCTTCCTCTGTTTATATTTCTAAAATATAGTTTTAATTGTAGTTGTTCAGCTTTTAAGATCTTCTGATGGCTCACTCTAGCTCAAAAAATAAACCCAAGCATTCAGGAGCCCCCACAATCCACCTCAGCCTAAATCTGAGTGAGGAGCGGCCATGTGGCTTGCAAGATCCCTGTGGCACAGGGATCAAACCTGTGCCCCCTGCAGTAGAAGTGTGGAGTCTTATCCATTGGACCACCAGGGAGGTCCCCACCTCAGCCTAAATATTAGCCCTTATTTTCTTCCACCCCCACCTAACCCCAGGTGCATATCCATACTCCCACTGAAGCCCTCCTCATTTCCTAAACAGGGAGTATGTTTTCTTCCCTGCCTGACTCTGTTCACATAGCCCTCTTTCATTCCCATTCCCCATTTACCCACTTGTCAACATTCTGATCCTTTCTCAACAAACGCTTCCTTCTTGCTAGAGCTGAGTTTCTCGGTCTCACACCATTCACATTTTGTGCTGGATAATTCTTCATTGAGGGGGCTGTCCTGCACATTGTAAGATGCTAAAGCAGCATCTCCGGCCTCTACCCGCTAGATGCCAGTAGCAATCTTCACCCCCATCCCACCATCTGCAGTCGTGACAATTAAAAATATCTCCAGACGCTGTCAAATGTTCTCTGGGCTCCAAAATAGCCTCTGTTTGAGAACCCCTGCTCTTCGATTTTTTTTTTTTTTCTGGTTATCCTTGATGAGAAATCACTTTATCCCACTCTTTACTATACAACATTACTCTATTAAAACCCATGCAACTAAAGCAATAATAACAGAAATGATAATATTTAGGGAACTTCCCTGGTGGTCTTTTCATACTGTTCATGGGGTTTTCAAGGCAAGAAAGCTGAAGTGTTTGCCATTCCCTTCTCCAGGAATTGATGCCTTTGAGTAGGAGAAGATTCTTGAAAGTCCCCTGGACTGCAAGGAGATCAAACCATCAATCCCAAAGGAAATCAATCCTGAATATTCATTGGAGGGGCTGATGCTGAAGCTGAAGCTCCAATACTTTGACCACCTGATGTGCAGAGCCAACTCACTGGAAAAGACCCTGATGCTGGGAAAGATTGAAGGCAAGAGGAAAAGGGGATGACAGAGGATGAGATGTTTGGATGGCATCACTGACTCAATGGACATGAGATTGAGCAAGCTCTGGGAGTTGGTGAAGGACAGGGAAGCCTGGCGTGCTGCAGTCCAGAGTCACAGAGTTGGACACAGCTGGGTGACTGCACAACAGCAACAACCTAGTCTAGGTCTGGTGGCTAAGACTCTGCACTCCTAGTGCAAGGGGCTTGGTTCAATCCCTGGTCGGGGAATTAGGTCCCATACATCACAACTAAAGATCCTGAGTGCCACAACTAAACCCTGGCACAGCCAAATTAAATTAAGAAGGAAAAAAATGAACTGAGAGGAGGCCTTATTACAAAAAATAAAAACATTTAGCACCATCTGTCTTTTGATTCTGGGTTTGATCTGAAATCTATGCCGATATCCCATTTCATTGGGTTTTGTGACCTCTGCGAAAGCAGGATGCATCTTCCTGGTATCTCTAGGACTCAGTATAATGCCTTACTATAGTGCCTTGTTGTTGTTCAGTCACTAAGTTGTGTCCAACTCTTTGCAACCACATGGACTGCAGCATGCCAGACTTTTCTGTCCTTCACTATCTCCCAGAGTTTGCTCAAACTCATGTCCATTGAGTCAGTGATCCATCCAAACATCTCATCATCTGTTGCCCCCGTCTCCTCCTGCCTTCAATCTTTCCCAGCTACAGGGTCTTTTCCAATGAGTCAGCTCTTTGCATCAGGTGGCCAAAGCGTGAGAGCTTCAGCTTCAGCATCAGTCCTTCCAATGAATATTCAGGGCTGATTTCCTTTAGGATTGACTGGTTTGACCTCCTTGCTATCCAAAGGACACTCAAGAGTCTTCCCCAGCACTCCAATTTGAAAGCATTAATTCTTTGACTCTCAGCCTTCTTTATGGTCCAACTGTCACATGCGTACATGACTACTGGAAAAACCATAGCTTTGACTATACAGACCTTTGTTGGCAAAGTAATATCTCTGCTTTTTGATGTGCTATCTAGGTTTGTCATAGCTTTTCTTCCAAGGAGCAAGCATCTTTTAATCTCTTGACTGCAGTCACCATCTGCAGTGATGTTGAAGCCCAAGAAAATAGAATCTGTCACTGTTTCTACTTTTCCCCCTTCTATTTGCCATGAAGTGATGGGACTGGATGCCATATCTTAATTTTTTTCAATGTTTAGTTTTAAGCCAGCTTTCCCACCCTCCTCTTTCACCTTCATCAAGAGGCTGTTTAGTGGTAATCGGGACATGTTTGCAGACTTGATGTGATAAAGGCTGTAGTCCCTAACTAGCCATTTGATGGACACATCAGTTGAAAGATTGAGAAGCTAATTATTCTCACGCTGTTTTGCAAAGTTCTGTCCATACCTAATGAGTTAAAAGAAGTTTTACAAACAATGGATTCTGGAGAGTTTGGGGTTTTTTTTTTTATTTGTTTTTAAGTCTTCACATTTTGGAATGGTTTGTGATAGAATAAATGTTAATTTTCAGACTCAATTTTTGCTAACATAGTAATGTGGTTCATTTCAATGAAAATTTTAGTTTAAGTCAGTTTGCTGACTAAATGATTTTTTCAAAGCTTAAATGTAAATATATAGTGGGCCAAATCGTAAAACATAGTGCTTCAGTAAATGCTGGTAGAAAGCGTTTCTGGATTGTTTCATTTGTGTAGATTTCATTGTCCAAATTGCTTGAGAGTTCCTTGAGGGTAGGAGCACATCTGACCTTTTTTTCTTATATCACTTGCTGAGTAAATTCTTTTGAATTAATTACTAAATTGAATTAATTATAAATTTTCTAATGGGGAAAAAATTAATCTATCAACCCAGAATACTCCGGGAACTAAGTTTAAAGTTAAGTTTTGAAAGTTGTGGTATGCTTTGGCAAATTTTCCAGCCTAGGGGTCCCCAACCTCTGGATCTAATGCCTGATAATTAGGTGGAGCTGATGTAATAATAATATAGACCGCACAATAAATGTAATGCCCTTGAATCATCTCAAAACCACCCTGCACCCCTCAGTCTATGGAAAAATCATCTTCCACAAAACTTGTCCTGGTGCCAAAATGGTTGGGGACCTTTGTTCTAGAGGCTTATCCCAGCACTCTTTTTCCTCTTTTTCCCAAGGGGACACAGTTGAGATTTTTAACTGGGCCCTTTGTCATTCAAAATAAAACACTTGCCCCAAATTACATATTTCTGGATTTCTTTTACTTACTTTAAATGCACAGCTATTTTGAAGTTTTGTGTTTATATGTAGCTGCACCTATATTAACTAATACATATTCAATTGTAATTCAACAATATTTTTGAATAACTACTATGCATTAGTTCAGTTGTTCTCAGGAAAGAGAACACATTACAAAAACCACCAAATAAAAATGTTCCTTTTGTACTTGAGACTTTCTGAATCAAAATTTATGTGATAGGCCTCTAGCATTGAAAAAACAGATATATACACATACACACACTCATCCACACTGTTATACATATCATAAATTAGCTAAATTAGATGGCATGAATAAAGATATTATTTCTATATAATATAAAGTAAATATGTATATGAATAGTTGTTCATAGTATTCTCTTTACTCTTTTATAAGGTCGATGGTAATGTTCCCTCTTTTATTCTTGATTTTAGTAATTTAAATCTTCTCCCATCTTCTCCTATCAGTCTACCTAAAGGTCTGTCAACATTCTTGATCTTTGCAAGGAGCCAGATTTTCATTTATTTTATTCATATATATGTATATATATACATATACATGAACACATATGTGTGTATATATGTATATTTTTAATTCTCTAATATTTATTTTTCTTTCCTTCTACTTACTTTGGATTTAGTTTGCTCTTCTTTTTTGAACCTCTTAAGAGAAAAGGTTAGGTTTTTGATTTCAGGTCTTTCTTCATTTTTAACATAAGCTTTTATAGCTATAAATTTCCCTCTAAGTACTGCTTTAGCTACACAACAGATGTACTATTTTTAAAGCCCTGCAGATAATTCTGATGTGCAAACTTGGTATTTCTTTGCCAACATAAATTTTTGTTTTTCCATCTCCCAGCAGGGTTGCTGACTCTTTTGTGTCCACAAAGCTTTTCTTATAAAGCAAAATGTCTTGGTTTTGGTTTAGTTTTGAGTTTGCTTGCAGCTCAAAGATTTGTTTTCAGAGACTGATCAAAAAAGTAAGGGCATGTTTGTTTTCAATGATCTTGTCTGTGAAGTGAAGATTTAGTTTATATAGGACCTTCTTACAAAGTCCTTTTAGTTGGAATTTTCCTTCCCAGCTTGTATTTCTAGAGTTTATTCTTGGCAGCCCTGACACAATGTTTATGTCATTTGAGCAGAGGTCAGCTAATAGTGAGAGCTTCCTGTGCTACCTAAATCCTCTCCCCTGGCCTCTGTACTTTGTTATTTGCCTTTCTTTGTCCATAACTTGGCAGCATTATCACCCAGTCCACGTGACAAGTGACATCATTGCTATAATGAGAATTCCAAGCAGCACCACTGGATCCAAGCCCATCTGTGTGCTTGCTCCCACACTTGAGAAAACAAATTCCAAATTCATTCAGCATGCCGGTGCCATTTAGTCACTGTGACATATCCCAAATTTTGGACTCTATGCAAAAACCGATCTGTGCCCACAAAATTAATCATGGAACACATTTTATGACGTTTGACAACAACTTAAAAGGTTCTTATCTTTGGCAGGTGGCTCTGCCAATCTGCAAGTTTGTGCACGACAAATTCTGAACAATATATTGTGTGCCTGAAAATACATTGTGCAGGATGCATACCCTGGAGAGAGCCAGAGTGAGTCCAAACAATTCTGAAGTCTGTCTCAGTGACACATAAGCCAGACTGCTGTCTTGTGAAGGAAAGATGATGGCCTTAGGTACACATAGAACGCCAAAGAAAAGGCAACAGCTCATGTGCCAGTAAATGCTGAGAACATTGGCACAATTGCCTGTGTTGGCAGGACCAAGAGTGAGATGGCTAATTTAAGCGACAAGATCCTGGCAAACAGATTTATTTAGGGCAAGGGTGCGTCAGGAAGATGCCAGAAAAATGCATCAATCTGTGCCTTTACATGTACTGTAGAGTGATGATGAAACAACTGACATTAAAAAAAGTAAACCCTTACATTTTAATATAATCTGCAACTCATTCTAATAACAAGTAGGGTTTACCTTAGATTTCTGGTACTCTGAGATGGGGTTTTTGTGTTCTGAGCTAAGATCTGTGACCAAGAAAAATTCCTTTCTAAAAGTATTCTTGAAGAGATTTCCCCATATTGTGGTGTTTAATTGATTAGACCAAGTGTTTTCATATATTGTTTATTTAAAATGCAAGCTATTTCACATATGACACTTCACATTCACTTCAAATAAAGGAAGCCATTTGTCTAAAATTTTGCTTTTCTGAAGTGTGTATTATAGAAACTCAGTTAGAAAAAGAAAGAAAACTGAGACTTTAATTGTACCTATAGAAGCCTGAATAGGTCGCTTTAAGTAAGAGTAACGTTTTACTCTGTAATAAGATGTAACTCTTTTAAATATGTATTCTATATAGTAGTGCCTATTTGTATACAATTCAACAGGCAATGAAAAAGTAAAACCTTCCACTGGGAGTGTCTGACTTCTTAATACTACTTTCTACTTTCCTAGGTTCCCCAGGTAGCCTCCCACCCCCAATGTTCCCACCCACTCCAGCTTTCTCTTAATTGATGCCGTCTTAGTACATTCTTCTTGCAGTGTCTTAAGAAAGTTCTCATACCTACAACCTACTTAGGACTTTCATTTCTTATACAAACATGATATTTGCATAACTTAGCTTTCACTGGGATTTGTCTAGACTCAGACTTCCTATTCTAATTTGAGTGTTCCTCTTCATCTGTAAGACAGGAAGTAATGTGAGCAAGCAACAGGTGATGAAGAGTGCTTCCACAGGAAGAGTAATTCTTGATTAGGAAGCTGGCTGATTTAATAATCAGCAGAACCATAAGAACAAAAGCAGCTCTGCCTCCTTCGCGATGCAGAACAGTGATCAGTCTTCTCTTCGGTAAAGTGTAGGAGTTGGAACTCTTTAGACCTCTCCTAACTCTAAATCTCAAAGATATATGAATTAGGGAAGGATATTTTAGAGCCTCACATATTAACTGATCCTTTCATTTACTTTCTGTGTTGAATATAAATGTGTTAATTAATTTGAATCATAGTTTCTCCACTCAGAAGTAGCTCCTAATACTTTTTCTTCCTTACCTATGCTTCAAATAATTAGCAATCTGTAGTGTTCTGAGTCCCAGGTCTTTAGAATGTGACTTTTTATTCCTTTCATTCTCTCTGAAAACTTTGAGGATCTTCTACTTATCCCTGGAATTCAGAAATTTTATGATGATGATATGTTATTAAGAAATTACCAAGGGCAGGGAATCATTCAAAAGGAACAAGGCAAACCAGCCACAATTCCAGCTCATGCGACTAGTTCCTACTCCTGCTAATCTGTGTGTGTGTGTGTGTGTGTGTGTGCATGCATGTGTGTGAATGCGTGCTCAGTCATGCCCAACTCTTTGTGACTCCAGGGACTGTAGCCTGCCAGGCTCCTCTGTCCATGGGATTTTCCAGGCAAGAATACTGGAGCAGGTTGCCATTTCCTTCTGCAGAGGATCTTCCATACAGAGGGACTGAACCTACATCTCTTGCATCTCCTGCATTGGCAGGCAGATTCTTTACCACTAGTGCCACCTGGAAAACCCCTGCCAATCAGAGTAGAACCTCACAATTCATGTGGCATGAGGTAAAGAACTTAGAAGGGTATTTATTTCCTCAGAGGTGGAACACAATTAGCCCTTCACAAAAGACTGTACTGGTTCCATTTAACAAAGCTTAATATTAAGCCTCAAAAAACAAAATTATTTTTAAGTGTCCCATCTACATTTCAAAACAAATCTCAAAAAATATTTATACAAATATAAAAATATCTAGCTGCCCCAAATGTAAATTTCACAATGTTTAGCCTTACTTATTTAGTGAGTTACCAATCATGCAAGAGGCAAGAAACTATGGGCTTCCTAGGTTTGGCTAGTGGAAAAAGAACCTGCCTGCCAATGCAGGAGATGGAAGAGATGAGGGTTCAATCCCTGGGTCAGGAAGATCCCTGGAGGAGGGCATGGCAACCCACTCTAGTATTCTTGTCTGGAGAATCTCACGGACAGAAGGCTATGGTCCACAGGACAGCGAGAGTTGGACATAACTGAAGCAACTTATATGCATGCATAAGCCATAATTAAGAGAAAAATCAATAGAAATAGCACAGATGACAGACTTAGTAGACAAAGACATTAAAATTGTCATTATAATTTTACTTTTATATGTTCAAGAAGCTAGAGGAAATATTGAGCATGTTAAGTGAGTACATGGAAAATCCAAACACACACCACACACACAAACCCCTAAATCAAACTGCTGAAGATAAAAAAGACAATATCTGAGATTAAAAATGAGCTAGATGGGACTAAGAATATTTTATGTTGAAAAAAGGAAACAGAAACCCTGAAAAGCTAAAATGAACAGAGTATTAGTGAGCTTTAAACAATGTCAGGCACGGGAATATACACGTAAATAGAGTTATCAAAGGAGAGGAGTTAGAGGATGGAAGAAAAGAAAATCTTTGAATGTCTGCATTTGTCTTTCTCCACATAGCATTCTTAGTACCTAGCAAGGTGTCTGACAGACATTAAGCATTTAATAAACATTTGTTGAACATTTGTGACAACAAATAACAACAATGAATAAGAAATAAATATGTGAATGCTTTTGCAGGCTATAAGAGCCATTAGGAACCAATAAGGAGAAGAGGATGGAGAAAGGGAAACTTAGTAGAAGTGACATGTCTTCATAGCCCTGGAGGATGGGTTCAGTCTGAGGATGTATATAGCCTAGAGGGCCAGAGGAGATGGGGAAGGGCAATCCATTTAAGAAAACACAAATGAAGACTTGGAAACAAGGAGAAACATGGTTTTGAATATTCCTCCTCTACTGGAGTGTCTACTCCATTTGAGGGATAAAGAAAAATTAGGTTCGACAGATGAATTAGGCTCATAGTACACAAAGCTTTGGGCTTCCCAAGCAGTGCAGTAGTAAAGAATATGCACGCCAACGCAAGAGGCATGGGTTTGATTACTGGGTCCCAAGGATCCCCTGGAGTAGGAAATGGCAACTTGTCCCAGTATTCTTGCCTGGAAAATTCTGTGGACAGAGAAGCCTGGCAGGCTACAGTCCATGGGCCTGAAAAGAGTTGGACACGAATGAGCACACCCACAACTTTAGAAACAGGAAACAAAGGTAGAAGCCACTGAAAATTTTGAAGGGGAAAACAAAACATGTGATGGTGGCATTCAGGATGGACTAGAAGAAAATATTATGTTGAATGGAAACAGTGGATGGGGGCAACTAGGAAGTTGCTAAAACAATCCTGTCAAGAACTGTTGAAAAGCTGTTTGTGAAAGCACCCAACTGATTATCAGCATAGACTAGCACTCGAATGAATGTTAGTGGAATCTAAATACTGAGCAAATTAATATATCACTTAAGGACTAAAGCTTTCTTGGTTCAAGAAAATTTCAAAAGTGGCCCTAAGAATCTATAATGTATTAAGAATATTACTTGATTCCCAATATGTCATTTTAGGGGCTTCCCTGGTGGCTCAGTGGTAAAGAATCCAACTGCCAATGCAGGAAGCTGCAGGTTCCATCCCTGGGTGGAGGAGATCCCCTGGAGAAAGAAATGGCAACCCACTCCAGTATTCTTGACTGGAAAATCCCATGGACAGAGGAACCTGGTGGGCTACAGTCCATGGAATTGCAAAGAGTTGAACAGGACTGAGCAACTAACGACCACCCAATCTCATTGCTTAAGAATGTTAAGAACTCAGACACAGAACTCCTATGTAGGACAGAGGGATAAACTGAGGCCAAAAAAAAAAAAAACGATAAGTGAGCACTCCAAGCTCACAGAGCCCCGAACAGTCAAGCTGGAACTAGAGTCCAGACTCTACCTTGTGAAACCAAGGGTTCCAAGGGAAAAGAATATGGCTCGAATCCCCAGGAATGGGGCAAGAGCCGGGAAAGGGACTCTTTTCAACTATACCTGGCCGATGGATTTCAGAATCTTAAGACTACTTACGTGCAACACAAGATTAGCCTGGGAAGCCCACTACCCACCCATTCTCTACCTCGGGAAGACTCGACGAGGCCCAGAGCCACCTCTCCCGCTCTCGCGATACTGTACGGCCCTGCTCCCGGCTCCGCTAGGCTCCGCCCCTCCACCGCAGCCCCTCTGTCGTCACTTCCTGTGGGTCTGCAGGCAGAGGGAGAAGATGGCGGCCCTGGGGGAACCCGTGCGACTGGAGAGGGGTGAGTGGGGCCGAGCCTGGGACCGACGTGGGCGGAGGAGGTAGGGGAGTGCCTTGTCGTCCAAGCGGGCGAGTGGACCAAGCTCCGAGACCCCGAACCAGGCTTTCCCTCGCTCTGGCGCCTGTGGCCACAGATGTCGATGCGCCGGGCCTGGGGAGGGGGCTGGACGCTCTTGACTGATCCTGAGACCCCCTTTGTGTTCACATGGACTGTCCTGGAGTACAGCATAGCTCACCACCACCTGTCTGCATTCGCAGACACACACTGTATACCCGCTCCCTGGGTTGTTACGGCCTACTATGCGTTCAGAGACGTGTCAAGCTGAGCAAATATCCCACGCCCAGTTCGGGCAGACTACCCGCCCTGCCCGTATTGACGCGTTCATACACAGTGTCCCCGCCTTCACTCACCCAGCCGGAACACGCAGCGCGTTCCCACCAAACCCCCTCTCATTTAGGCACAAATGCCATCATTACTTCCACCACAACCTCGCTTGTATACATATTGGGGATATTTCCTGACTGTGGTGCCCCTCCGGGTACGGAGAAGGTGCTTTATAAACAATCCTTCTGCTGTGGTCCTGGAAAGAAGGTTGCATAACTAGAAAGAATAGTAATTGTAAATTACGTTAAAGTGCAGCAGCATTCTTCATTACAAATCCTAAGATTGCTAACTGGTTGATTGCTTGCTTTTTAGAGCAGGCTGTCAAGGAAAATAAAACCTGTTCTGCTAAGTAATTAAAAACCGAAAAGCCAGTGAAGTAAAAGACTATGAGCCTAAAAGCGTACTGTTGCAGTTTTTTAGCATTCCACTATTCCCCAAATTCTTTATTTCATATAATTTCAAGTATACTCTTGGCACCTGCATTAGAAGTCATCAGTAAGAGTCAAAAAGTAAAACTAGACATTTCGAGTACTAGTAGTAAACAAAGTATAAGATGGAGATGGACAGTATCTTGTAAATATTAACATTTGCATTTACAGTCTGAATATTTAAGTAGCTTCTGCTCTAAAAAGAGGTACATTTTTAGAACTGAATTTTGGAGTCTTTCCTCATATCTTTACACAGACCCATGCACACTTAACATTATTTATTCCTTGTGGTATTCACTATTTGTAAGTCTCTTTACAAGTAATGTTTTCCTCCAGCCCACCAGACCATTAATTAAAGTATCCTTTTGACAGAGTAGCAGCTTACTCTGGGAAGATTTGCTAAGTTAGGCCTAAGACTGTGATATGTTCTTCCAAGCACAATGACACTGTGCTTTGTAGATGGGAACAGATTTGTCTGGTGTTAACTGGAGTAGGTGTTTTTCTTTGAAAACTAGTTGTAGAATTCTAGCATGTTGGCAGTCTTTTGTATTGTTAAGTACAGTACAAAATGTGAAGCTTCACCTCTGGCATTTAGTTTTGGTAGTCATGACTTTTTGTTTTCTCCTGTTTCAGAGTTCATTTCAGTTGCACAGTAAGAGTGCTTAGAACCTGAGGATAAGCTATTAGTGGATGCCATTTAGTAGGATAAGAAAGATTACATCCACTCTGATTCTGACTTAGCATTCTGTTTAACAGATTCTATTAAGAAGCTCTCCCAGCAATCCTATAGTATAAAATTAGTTCATATGATCAAGATCCTGAATGCCTTCACAGATATTGAAACAAGATTTAGTGGAACACATTTGAGAACATACTGGGTACAGTTTAGGTTCGGTAAAGACTATTTTACTTTTTCAATTTTTTGTTAGTTGGAAATTTTCATATAGCTTGTGTATTATAATTTTGTAGGTCAGAATATTTGATGAACCAGCACTCCCCATTCATCAGCTATTCTGATGGTGGGAGATGAGAATGGGGAAAGTTTTTTTCCACTGCATTGGATTAACATCAGTTTAAGCTTCTGTTCGGAGAAGGCAATGGCACCCCACTCCAGTACTCTTGCCTGGAAAATCCCATGGATGGAGGAGCCTGGTAGGCTGCAGTCCATGAGGTCGTGAAGAGTCAGACACAACTGAGCGACTTCACTTTCACTTTTCACTTTCATGCCTTGGAGAAGGAAATGGCAATCCACTCCAGTGTTCTTTCCTGGAGACTCACAGGGACGGGGGAGCCTGGGGGCTGCCATCTATGGGGTTGCACAGAGTCGGACGCGACTGAAGTGACTTAGCAGCAGTGAGCTTCTATTACCTGAAATTGAAAAATCTACTTCTTGCTTCACTACATTTATTCCTAATTTTCCAGTTGCAAACAAAGACAGCCATACTGATTCTATAAAGAGAAGAGTTCCAATCCTCTAGTATAATAGAAAATTTGGAATTTCTTCCGCTTAATACAAAAGGAGGGAAGGAACTTTAGAATAATAAGTACTCTAGCCCCCTGTGGTACAAACACTGTTAAAAAAAAAAATCAGGGGAGAAATAGTATGAAACATGATGAATCTTGTAAAAGTTTCTTAATTTGTAAAACACTTTTCCTGACACTTCCCAATGAGAACTGCCTAACATGCTTAATATATGTCTATAAAAGTGTAGAACATCTTAATGTTTCTTATTAATTGGTGCCAATGTAACATAACATTTATGCTTGCCACATGCCAGGCCCTTACCATGTTTTTTTGTTTCATTGGTCATGTAATTCTTATAAAGGAGATACTGTTATTTCCATTTTATAGTGGAAAACAGACACAAGGAGTTTAAGTTACTTGCCCAAGATCACCCAGCTGTTACTGATACCAGACTCACAAACTAATTGCTTTGTATTTTGTAAACATGTATTTGATTGAGCTTGTCTTAATTAAAACACTGTGTGATGATCCTAAATTGAAAGCAGACCAGTTAGTTTTACTCATTTGTAGCATTGTTTTAAATTGTGTTGCTGCCAGTAACTAACTGCACATGTGATTGAAGAGTTTTTGTATGTACATATATATTAAGTTTTCTTTTGGGAAATAGTGACTTCATTAGCACATGGCGTTTTATACTGCTCAGCACTTTGGTTACTATTGATGGTAGGTAAATTTTTACTAAGTAGCTTTTGATAATGCTGTCAGCTTTTCTGAAGTACTACAGTGTTCATGTGTCTGTCACATTTGAGCTCCAGTTCTTTCCTGTGACGTTTAGGACTTTATATTTGTTTTCCTGTGTCTCTTAAAGATATGGTTTTTCAGATTTTATGCATGTTCAGCATCAGTTTTTCTTCCTAATCTGCTGTAAAATTTAACATTCTTCTCAGGCTTTACATTCCCACCCTCCATACATGAACCCCCATACACACAAGTTCATACTCTTAGGCTTTTTTTCCTCTGTGTTCTATATATTTTTTGTTAGCCATTGAGGAATAAATCCTAATGCTGCGCTGTTACAGAGGCATTTAGAGAAAATTGTCTATCGGTGTGTGTTTGTTTAACTCTAGATATTTGTAGAGCAATTGAATTGTTGGAAAAACTGCAAAGAAGTGGAGAGGTACCACCACAGAAACTTCAGGCTCTACAAAGAGTCCTTCAGAGTGAATTCTGCAATGCTGTAAGAGAGGTAAGTAAATGGGATTAAAATTGACTATAAACTTGAATTATTTAGGGTAAGATAACATTCTGCAATTTGAGTTTGTAGTTTCTTAAAGTTAACTTTAGAACCTACCCTTCTCATTTTTGGAATTTCTAACAGAAAAACGTGGTACAAAGATGCATAACTTTTTCTGAAATTTTGACACATTCATTAACTTTAAAAAGAACTCAAGCGTGTTATATTTTGAGATTTAAAATCACAGTGATACCTTTGGGTTTTGCAGGTATATGAACATGTCTATGAGACTGTGGACATCAGTAGCAGTCCTGAAGTAAGAGCTAATGCAACTGCGAAGGTACATTTTTTTCATTTACTGAAAGTGAGAGGATTCATCACAAATTAGAGGTTTAAAATGTGGAGTTATTAGTTTCATAATAGATTTATTTTAAAAACTAACAAATAGTGCCTTTCAAGCTACACTAAACTCAATTACTGAAAAGCAGGACTTTTTAATTGGCTTTACAAAACACATTTTATGCAGTCTAGATGATACATTAAAATATATTTGCACACAAATAATACATATATAATATGTGGTTGCTGTAGGTAATATATATCAGTTCAGTTCTGAAGTTCAGTCGCTCAGTCATGTCCGACTCTTTGCGACCCCATGAACTGCAGCAAGCCAGGCCTCCCTGTCCATCACAAACTCCTGGAGTTTACTCAGACTCATGCCCATCAAGTCGGTGATGCCATCCAGCCATCTCATCCTCTGTCGTCCCCTTCTCCTCCTGACCCCAATCCCTCCCAGCATCAGGGTCTTTTCCAATGAGTCAACTCGTTGCATGAGGTGGCCAAAGCATTGGAGTTTCAGCTTCAGCATCAGTCCTTCCAATGAACACCCAGGACTTATCTCCTTCACGATGCACTGGTTGAATCTCCTTGCAGTCCAAGGGACTCTCAAGAGTCTTCTCCAACACCACAGTTCAAAAGCATCAATTTTTTGGCGCTCAGTTTTCTTCACAGCCTAACTCTCTCATCCATATATGATCACTGGAAAAACCAGAGCCTTGACTAGACGGACCTTTGTTGGCAAAGTAATGTCTCTGACTTTTAATATGCTATCTAGGTTGGTCATAACTTTCCTTCAGAGGAGTAAGTGTGTTTTAATTTCATGGCTGCAATCACCATCTGCAGTGATTTTGGAGCCCAAAAAAAGTCTGACACTGTTTCCACTGTCTCCCCATCTATTTCCCATGAGGTGATGGGACCAGGTAATATATATATCATTATGTAAATATTCATCAAAATTCTGAGGTATGGATTATTAGTCTCATTTTATTGGTGAGGAAGCATCAAATTTGATTACTTGCTTCAAATTACACAAATAGTAAATGGTAGATCTGAGGTACTCCCCTATGTTGCCATTCACTTAACCTTAACTCTGCAAATAGCAGGTTACCTCCTCAGAGCTACAGGGAGCAGGTTTTATGTATTTTTCTGTACCAGTGTTTTTCCTCAAATAATTCAAGCACTGATCTCTGTCCATCATCTGTGGTGGTGGTGGTTCAGTCACTCAGTTGTGTCTGACTCTTTACAACCCCGTGGACTGTAACATGCCAGGCTTCTCTGTCCTCCTCAACCTCCTGGAGTTTACTCAGATTCATGTCCTTTGAAGCCATGATGCTATCTAGCCACCTCATCATATGTGGTTAGAATAAGTTACTGTCAGTAGTAGGTGACTTATACTAAAACTAGTCATTAGCAGGTAACTATTCATTGATAGTTAACTGATTCACAAAAGGCAATATTGGATTCTCTGTTGAGTCATGTGGGTATTGTTTGACCGAGTGGGAAAAAACAATTAAAACTTGGGTTTAATTCCTGACTTTCACAGCCTCCTGAACTTCTGAGCCTTAGTTCCATTATCTATAAAATGAAGCCTCTTTAAGAGCTTAGAGTATTCAGCAAATCTTGATTTTCTCTCTTCCTTCCCATGTTTCTCATATACCCTGATCTAATACACAAAAAAATAGTACCAGATTACTGAATTACATTTAAAAGCAAAATGAAACCCGAATCCTCAGCCTTGTGTTAGAACTCCTCTGAATTGGTCTAGATTTGAAAGATGCGGCTCCGTACGGGTTCATACACAGTGGGAATAGCACCACAGCCAGAATGACTGCGTGAAAGGGCACCTGCTGCATTCAGGTCACACACGGGTTGTGCCAGCCCACACCCCTGAGCGTACCAGGCCGACCAGCCCCGAGGGTGGCGGCCTGCGAGGAGAGGGGTTCTCCCTGTTAGCGTGCACAGTTCATCCCCAGCGAGGCCTGCTTGCCAGGCACTGCACAGCAGTTCTGGGCACCGGCGGGACCGGGAGTGATCTGAACGACCTCAACACTGCATAATCCCAGAGGAAGCTTTCCAGTCGTCCTCTTAAAAACACTATCTACTTAGCTTACATTCACTCTCAGTGAATTTGTGGACATTCAGACATCAAAAATACTTACTTCAAAAGTGGTTTTTAATTTGATACTGATTTCTAATTATCAGTATCACTGTGATTCCATAGTGATAAGAGAACACACTCTTACAATTTCAGTACCTTTAGACCATGAAATTTTTATATTTTGTTTTATGTCCCTGGATATATTTCAGTTGTCTACTGGTTTATAGTCTATGGGAACTTGAATAAAATTTATATTCTGCTATTGTGTGAAAATTGTATAAATCTTAATTATGTTCAATCCATTCATAGTGCTTTTCAGGTCTACTATCTCCTACTTTTCTATCATTTTATTAATTTTTGAGAGGTTGATACTGAAACTTCAACTAAAAATCTTAATCTATTTTAAAAATATATAGTGGGACTGTATGTAACTTGGTTCTATATTTTTCAAATCTGTTGTAAATGTGTTACCATACCCGCATAATTTAAAAAAGAAAGAAGAAAAAGTGGTTTTTTAAAAGGGACAAAAGAATGAAGTAAACAAAGGTCCTATTTTTTTAAATATATAAAATTTTCTTTCAGGCTACCGTTGCTGCATTTGCTGCCAGCGAAGGGCATTCTCATCCTCGAGTTGTTGAGCTACCAAAAACAGAAGAAGGCCTTGGGTTCAATATTATGGGAGGCAAAGAGCAAAACTCTCCAATCTATATCTCTCGAATAATTCCAGGTGGAATTGCTGATAGACATGGGGGCCTCAAGCGAGGAGATCAGCTCCTTTCTGTTAATGGAGTGGTAGGGATGCATTTTATTTCTACTTGACCACTTGGGGGTGCATTTGAGTTATAGAAACAGTTGTGCCCGACTCTGTGACCCCATGGACTGTAGCCTGCAACACTCCTCTGTCCATGGGGATTCTCCAGGCAAGAATACTGGAGTGGGTGGCCCTGCCCTCCTCCAGGGGATCTTCCCAACCCAGGGATCGAACCCAGGTCTCCTGCATTGCAGACAGATTCTTTACTGGAAACTCAGAAGCAGGACATGCAGGGAAAGACCAAGAAGCTTTGTAGTTTAGAAACCCCTTGGAAGACTCTTAGGCACTGCTCTTTAGTGAAGTGATACTTTTTGAAGCACTTTGTGTGTGTTTTGCTTCTTTCCAATGTAAATTAGCAGTGCTTAGTGTGATTTTTATGAAGTTACTAAGCTCTTTAGTAGTTAAGGTAGTACATTGAATCGAAAGCCTCTCCTCAGTTTAACTTTATCAAATAGCAATTGCTTGATTTACTTCTTGACCTAGTGAAATAATAGGGCATGTAGGTTGATATGCTAGGTATTTGGAACTTAAAAACCGGTTCCTGGACTGCAGACAGAATATGATTTAGCAGACAATTTTACACTGATTAAAGTGACAAAGCAGGACTACTTCATAGGTTTATAGTTTGAAATGCTATAACATTAAAATTTTTTTACTTGTATATGTTTTAAACATTTTTCATTTTGAGTTAACGTACAAAACATAGATATTAATTGTGTTTCTGTCTGTGGTTTGTTTTTTCGTAGAGTGTTGAAGGAGAGCATCATGAAAAAGCTGTAGAACTGCTGAAAGCAGCTCAAGGAAAGGTTAAATTAGTAGTGCGGTACACACCCAAGGTCTTGGAAGAAATGGAATCACGCTTTGAAAAAATGCGATCAGCAAAACGCAGGCAACAGACCTAATGCAGTTAAAACCTTTCTGTTCCATTTTGCTTTTAGCTAGAGAAGTTTTACTTGTGACCTACTGATGGCCACAATGCCAATGATTGTAAAAACAACAAACTTCCCGTGAAATCCTCCTTGCCATTTTATAAATACCTATTTTAACATCATTTATGGTTCCAGAGATGCATACACTTTTTTCTGACTAGAAAAAGTAAAAAGGTAATGAGGGCAGTTCTGTCCTGCTGTTTTTACAGGCCTTTTTCAACAAATGCAGATTTTGTCATAAAGTTGTTATAGATTTTTAAAAATGCTTTTTTAATATTAAAATGTACTTTTACATTCTTAAATCTTTTTTTAGGAAAAAAGATTTTCTTTATTTGCTTATTTAAAAAGAACAGTTCTCCATTCTTTTTTTTTTTTTAACCTGTAACATTTCTTTATGCTTTTCCAAGAAATTACACGTAACAGTCTCGCAGTTCATTACACTATCAATTCATTGTTAACATCACTGCTGCATTTTGTATTTGAAACACACACATAATATAATCAATGGTAAATTATAACTCAGCACAGTGGAAGTTTTTTACTTTTATTTAAACATAATATATAATGAATATTTGTTTGTACTGATTTATAAAAGTTTTTAAACACTGATACAATCATTGCTAAAATATGTATTCTTTCATAATATTTGAGCAGTGAGGCAAGAGAATGTAATTTGATTGTTTGCATTACTGATTACATCTTTCTGTTTATATTCAACTATATCATAAATTACAAATGCAATAAAGGTTTAGGTTTCTTTTGCAAATTTTTTTAATGCTATTCATTGTTATTTAAATATATCTTATTTTTCATCCTTCCATTCCTAGAGATAAGCCAGTTGGTTTGTGATGGGATATAGCAAAGGAGAAAAAATAATACCTTTAACCTCACTAGCCTCAAGAGTTATAGCTCAATTTAAAGAATTGATACTAAGTAAGAAAAAGAAAGATATGTTTAAGATATATAGAAATTATGATGTGATGCATTTCATAAGAATCTGCATATGCTTTGTGAAAATGAGTAAGAACTCATTCACATTAAAATTGTTGGATTAAAGTCGTGATTCTTATGATTGAAATGTAATGATGAGAATTCTGAGATACTTGCATTTGTCCACTGGATGTCACTGTTTTACTGAAAGGCAGCTATCGGTGGATGACTGTGACTGAAGTCTTTAAAGGCAGAAATTAAGAGTTAAGGAACATATTCAGACACAACTTATAGGAACATTTGGCTTTTAAAAATTTTAAGTGACAGGTGCTAGAAAGAAAATAATGGATTGAAATATATAAGGACTTTAGAATAATTATCAACCCTGTGTAAAGAGTGGGCATTTTGTGACATTCCTTCAGGAAGAATAGAAATGTGTATCTTTTTCTGCATGTTTGTGAGCACTGTGAGTCTTAAAAAGATTATTCCAGTTTTCAATGATTTCAGAATTAAAATCAATCAGCATTGTTATTTATCTTTTAGGTATTGAACACTGGATTGCATGGTTGAATGTGTCTTTAGTCCACTACAAAATGTGCTTGTTATTGATAGGATCATGTTGTTGAATTGTATATTTCCAAAATTAATTGATGTTTTTAAAATGTTGAGACCAAAGTAGGGTAGAAGAATTATGGGCTTAATTTAAATGTAAAATTATTAGAGGTATTTGTTGTAGAGCTTTATATATTAAAGAGAGGTATTGGTGCATATAAAAACTAATATTATTGTTGTGCTTGTATTCTTGCATTACAGGGTAAGTAAACCCTGAAGAAATCTTATTTTAGTATTGCTACAGCTGCAGTAGCTTTTAAGGGTGTGTCAACATTTCATTATAAATTATAGCTTCCTGGTTCAGTATCTCAGCTGTTTCAGAACTTTCAGCCAAGTTAAATCTTTTTTGGTGTTGAAACTTAGTAAGTTGAGTAAGCTATTTTTTGTTTCTTCTACAGTAATCCACAATCTGTTCTTTGTGTGGGTTGGCACTTATTTATAATTTTTAAAATATGGATAGCTTAAAAGAGCCAAATACAGTAGTTTTGCCTGCTCCTGTTGAGCATGAGTAGCAGTAGTTTATTTTCTTTAACGCAGTTTTCATAGTGTATCCCAGAATTTTAAATCATGACCATAGAAAAATGCAGTCATTCAGTGGCAAAGATGTATGATAGTGGTTTAGTATAATGAGGAAATGAGGGGAGTTTTCATCTTACAAATGTATGGTTTGTGAACATAACTAAGACATAGTAAGTAAATAATAGGTATTTGATTTATAAATTATAAATATAAATTATCTTCCCTCCCCAGTTTCCATTTATTTTCTTGGTATTTCAAAATGAGTTGACTTAGTGATTCTCAACCTTAGCTGCATATTAGAACACCCTGCAGGCCTTCAAAAAGGCAATGACACTTGAGTCCTACCCCATACCAACTAAATTGTAATCTCTGAGGTGGGGCCAGATGCTTATTTTTTCAAAGCTTTCCAAATGGTTCTAAAGGATATCCAGGGTTGAGGACCACTTGTTGCCCCCTTTTAACATGCTTTCATTACACTGGACTCTGTTTGGAAGCGTCAGAATAATTCAGTTTACAGCTACTACTAAACAGCTGCACAGGTAAGGGTCAGTTGTATTTCTCAGTCGTCTCTTTAGGAATAAAAGGTACTTGGCATTCCTTAATGGGGAAGTCACTACAGCCTAACTTTTTCTTTCTTTTTTTAAATAAAATCTGCTAGTAGTTTAAATGTAAGTTTTTAATGTCTGGCACCTTTCTGCCCTCTTTGCCTTTAAAACTTTCAAAAATAAATGTCTGTTATTTGAGAAAGCATGTTTAAAAATTGCAGATGATATTTAATAATATTTTCATTGATAATTACAAACTGTCTTAATATGGCCATTTTATCCATTAGTATAACACTAGGTTACAGTGGCCTCATTCTTTGGGGTTTGATGATTCAGATGTGTTTTTTTTTAAATCGTTGTCTTCCTCTTCTAAATTTTTGAAAGTTACTTTGCTCAAGTACTTAAATAGTTTGGCTCAAGTACTTTGTTTACAATATAAGTGGATATTATAGCATTTAATAGAAGAAATGGCTATGGCTTATCTGAAAAGAATGTCAGCATGACTTGGTGTAGACTTACAAGACTATGTGTTGTGAATATTTTATTATGTGGAATGATCATTGAAATATCAAGGACTCTAGTAATTGTATTTCCTGAATAAATGTACATTTATGAATTTTCTAACTT
Organism: Cervus canadensis; assembly: GCF_019320065.1. Taxonomy (NCBI): domain Eukaryota; kingdom Metazoa; phylum Chordata; class Mammalia; order Artiodactyla; family Cervidae; genus Cervus; species Cervus canadensis. Next base: position 53,201,464 of record NC_057396.1, on the reverse strand, counting down.
ACATTTTGTTGTTCCTTTGTTAACAGTCTGGTTTTATACTTTTTATTGTCCAAAATGTCACTAATAGTGTTTCTTCAGAGGTTGTTGTAGTTCTGTAATGATGAAATAGTGGAAAAGGGCTTGTTCATTAATTTTCAAGAACTTCCAAACTAATTTGTATATGGATATAGTTTTTAAAAGCATCAATAAACAATATGCTTCTACTTTAAGTTTGAAGTAAAGGAATATAGTAGCCAAAATAGATTTAACACTTTTTCAGTGGGTGACTTCATTTATCAGTTCTGATTCTAGGGCTTATTAAAATAAATTTATATTAGTTATATTTTTGTTCTTTGGATTTAAAAAAAAATGATGTAACTACACAATCATCGTGTTTCTGAAAGATACATATACAATAACGTAAAGGAGATAAAAGCATACTCAGGTGGTTACTGGAATGAAACTTAAAATTCCTACATTTTGCTTTGCCTTTCCTAAAATATAACTGGAGAGAATAAAGATTCTGTTGTATTATTTTAAGAGAGCTGTCTGGCATGTGATTGAAGCACAGAATCTAGAGCCTGACAACCCTGATTGGAATTGTAGATTCACCACGACTGTAACCTTCTGCAGGTTACCGCTCTGTGCCTTATCAGTTCCTTCATCTGTCTGTGTAGGAGGATGCCTGTGTCCTATTGTGACCTGTAAGGCCCTTAGAAAAGGGCCTGCATAGTAAGTGCTGTTTCTGTTTGCTGTTACTTTTGTGTATGATAGCTTTGGGGCCTTATCTAGCTAAGGGAGACATTGTGGCCAAATAAATTTTTTTTTCATTTATTTTTATTAGTTGGAGGCTTAGTATGGTTTTTTGGCCAAATAAAAGTAGCAAGTTCTTACTTTTTTCGGTTGCTCTAGGTGTTCATTGCCTGCGCGCAGGCTTTGTGTAGCTTCCAAGAGCAGGGACTGCTCCTGGCTGCAGTGTGCAGGCTTCTCATTTCGGTGGCTTCTCTTGTGGAACATGGGCTGTAGAGCACCGGCTCAGGAGTTGTGGTGCCCGGGCTTAGTTCTCGGCATGTGGGACCAGGGATCAAAGGACCAGGACCAGGATCTGATCAGACCAGGGATCAAACCTGTATGCCCTGCATTAGCATGTGGATTCTTAACCATTGGACCACCAGGGGAGTCCAGCAAGTGCCTGTTTTTGATGCCTGGAAGATTAGATAACTAACCTTTAAATTATGCTTGAAAGTAAACAAGATTTACAGGATTTTCAGATTTCACTCTGATCAAAGAAACTCATGGAATTCTAAAATAAAGTGGAGTTTGGGGGATGTAGGGTTGAGGTCACATTCAGAATGAAACTTGTAAGAAATAAGTCCAGTAAGAGATTGGTTCATCAGAAAAGCAATTTGTAGGGAGGATATGACCTGAAGATAAATGAATTGCTGGAATGGGCCTCAGACAATACAAGGCATAATTCACCATAGTGAACTTTTTAAAGGCATAAAAATATACGGGCAACCGAGGGTACAGTGAACACATTGTTAGCCCTCAATTTCTTCAAAATTTCAGTAGACCAGAATAGTGTTCTCTATAAATCTTTAAATTCTGGTTTTATTATGTTCATTATCATTGATTATTCTACCTTTAATATGATGAAGTGGTGACCCAGTTTTTTTTTACATTTATTTCTTTGTTGGCAAAAAACCTGGTGAAATATTTAGGACTTACTTTATATACAGAGCAAAAGTAAATTCATACAGATTCCATTTGTCAACTTTATTTTGATTTAAATATATTTTAAAAAGCACAAGCACTTCACACCAACAAGTTGTGTGTAAGCTCTCCTGATTCTTTTCAGCTATAAAAATGTGTGTTTTGGACACAGTCAGGATCTGATTTGGTCCTTTTAGAAGTTTAGGAGAGAAAGCTTGGAAGGATTCTAAGTCTCTCCGGAATTGTTCTAAACAATCGGATTAAAAAATTGTAGCCATTGGTGACACATGAGTCCCTTTATGTGACAGTTACTGCATTTCATCAGAGAGTAACAAAAACTCAAACCTTTAATTTTGTTTTTATTTGGCAAGGAAGTGCAAGCTGAAAGCATGAAATAGCCCTAGGAAAATTTTTATTTCTGGTATCTCTCATTTGATGTACATTGAACCCAGAGTTTAGATGCTAACTTTTGACTTTATGTTATATTATGGATTGAATTGTCTGTTTTCCCTACCCTCAAAAGATATGTTGGCACCTTAATCCCTCAGAATGCAATTTTATTTGGAGATAAGGTCTTTAGAAATGATTAAAGTGTGATGATTGGGGTGGGCCCAATTCCAGAATGGCTGGTGTCCTTATAAGGAAAGGAGAATTTGGACACACACAGGGAGAACACCATGGAAAGATGAAGGCAGAGACTGGGGTGATAGTTCTATTAATACAACTAACCACAGAAACAAGGAGAAGCATGAGCAGGGTCTCTCCCTGAGCCCTCAGAAGTAACCGACTCTGGATACCTTGATCTGGGACTCCAGCCTCCAAAACTGAAACAGTAAATTTCTTTAAGGCACCAGGTATGTGGTACTTGATTATGGCAGCCCTGGAAAGCAGATACATAAGAACCCAGATTCTGGTGGCCTCGCTATTGAAAATGGGTGCTGAAGCAAAATGTGGCTCCTGTGTACAGTCAGAGGATCTCATTGGAAATGGTTTTGGTGAAGAAAGGGTAAGACTCCTGGCCTCTGGGAGCGAGGGAAGGGGTTCTCTGCTGTGGTTGAAATGCTTTCTTAAAACATGTATGCATCTGTAATTGACCTGTGCCTCAAGTGGCCTGGGCTCATCAGCCCCTCAGAACTTGGGTTTTTCCCCATTTTAGGTTGCCAGTTATTGCATTGGCTGTATCTTTCTCAGTTCAAGGACTTTCCAGGAGTTTGCAGTGGCAAAATATTCAGCACTGAAGAGAGGCATTTCTGCATGGCCCTTGTTCTGATGGGAATGTGATGAGCATTTGTCTCTGGCCAGGGGTGTTTCACCCTGTAAAGGTTTGTGCTGGCTCCTTATGCATGCCTGATGCAAAGCATTATTTCAGTCATAACTGATTGCGTTCTTTCCTTAAAACTTTCTGTTGTGCTTAGGATAAAATCCAGATCCCTTGCCATGATTTAAAAGGTCTTGCATAATCCATTCCCTCCTTCCTCTCAAATCTCACCTCATCCCAGCATTGCAATTGCTCTATTCCATACCAGTTCCCTCATTGGAAAGCTCACTCTCTGGTTCTTCTCCTGGCTGGCTGCTCCTCATTCAGGTATAAGCTGGAGTCACTATCTGTTCCATCTAAAGGTAGGTAGGTTCCTCATCCTCTGCTAATATGGCAACACTTTGTTTCCTTGTTTATTATTGTTGTTCAGTTGCTAAGTTGTGACCAACTCTTTGCAACCTCACAAACTGTAGCCTGCCAGGCTCCTTTGTCCATGGAGTTCTCCAGGCAAGAATACTGGAGTGGGTTGCCATTTCCTCCTCCAGGGGATCTTCCTGACCCAGGGTTTGAACTCGTGTCTCTTGCATTGGCAGGCGGATCTTTTAACCACTGAGCCACCTGAAAAGCCCTTCTTTGTTTATATTATGTGCTTCCTCATGCTTTCGTATTAGAATTTAAGTTCCAGTGACAGCAAGAAGGATCACTACTGTATTGTTCACATTTATTCCCCCATCTCCTAGCACAATATGGTGACTTGTATACCCTGGTGAATTGACTGACTTTTCATAATTCTGCAAGTAGAAAAAGAACTTACCCTGGAACCATATAAAAACGATAACAATGATGGCATGCATTAAGATAGGTGCACGTAACTTTCACAGAATCAGCTCAAATAGTTTTTCCAAAATCATACAGTTAGTGATCAACATGGCCAAGATTCAATCTCAAATTTGTTTTCAAAGCCCATACTTTTTCCACAGCACCACAAGTGCACTTTTAACTGGTTTTTTCCTCTCACCTATTCTTTCTATTTTGACACACCACACGGCATGCGGTATCTTGGTTCTCCAACCAGGGATTGAACTCCTGCCCCCGGCAGTAGAAACAGAGTCAGCCACAGGACCACCAGGGAAGTAAGCCCCCTCCTTACATTCATTTTTAGAAAAACTTATTGTAGTTAATTTACAATGTTAATTTCTGCTGTACACCAAGTGATTCAGTCATACATATATGTAAAAAATTTTCATTCTTTTCAATCATGGTTTATCACATTGAATATAGTTCCTGTGCTATATGGTAGGATCTTGTTTACCCATTCTATATACAATTTTTTTTTTTTTTTGACTGAGCCATGCAGCTTGCAGGATCTTAGTTTCCTAACCAACCAATTGATTCTGGGGCCATGGCAGTGAAAGTATAGAGTCCTAACCACTGGGACTGCCAAGAGAATTCCCAATAGCTTTTCTTTTAATTGAAGTATAGAGTAATGTGGGCTTCCCTGATAGCTCAGTTGGTAAAGAATCCGCCTGCAATGCAGGAGACCCCTGGTTTGATTCCTGGATCAGGAAGATCCACTGGAGAAGGGATAGGCTACCCACTCCAGTATTCTTGGGCTTCCCTTGTGGCTCAGCTGGTAAAGAATCCGCCTGCAATGCAGGAGACCTGGATTAGATCCCTGGGTTGGGAAGATAGCCTGGAGAAGGGAAAGGCTACCCACTCCAGTATTCTGGTCTGGAGAATTCCATGGACTATATAGTCCATGGGGTCGCAAAGAGTCGGACACGACTGAGCGACTTAAAAAAAAAGTTAATGTACAATGTTGTTAGTTTCAGGTGTATAGCAAAATGACTCAGTTATACATACATATATATCTTTTTTTCTTTTTTGAGCTGGAGTCCTGTGTCATACACACACACACACACACCCAGGAACAAGAAAGCAACATACTTTTGGGTGGTAATCAGTGTTAAGAAGTCCAGGAGGGCAAGAAGGATGAAAGCCAAAGAGAAAAGACTCAGCAACATTAAACCACTTGTTGAGGTTCAAAACCATTGATGCTACCATCCCTTCTCTCTGGGCTGTCCGAGGTGGGCTGAGAGACATGGGCCCACCATACCTAAGCAGCTAGTTTTTTTAATTTTCCTTTGAACTTCTATACTGCACCAACCTCCATACAGTATTTCACATAATGCTTGCAATGACTGAGTACTAGTATTAATTTTTAAGCACCTGCTCTGTACTGATGATCCTCTTCTATAAAATTACCCTTAACATAAACACTGACTCCCCACCATAGTTAGAATATAAATCTAAGCACCTCACCATAACACCCCCAGTCCATACTATATGCCTCCCTCTGAAGTCCTCCACTCTTTCCCCTCTCCATTTCAACCCTTCCCTTTCTTCAACATGACAGGCCTTTACACTTGATGTTCCTTCTGCCTGAAATCTGATGACGTATTTGTCTATTTTGTCAGCCCACTACTTCGGCAAAATCATAAACTTCTTGAGGGCAAGGTAGGCCTCTGTTCTGTTTCCTCCATATACTCAGCTGAGAACAGTGCCTGGCATGTGGCAGACAGTCCAATCCATACTTGCCGAGAGAATGACATGAAAGAACACGGTGGTGCTATTTTACAGAGAGGACAGGAAATGCCTCTCTGAAGAGATGACATCTGAACCTGAATGGTGTGAACTGAAGAAGTCACCCATGTAGATATCTGGGAAACTAGTGTTTTGATAGGACCCAGTAAAGAGTGTTTCTTTTCCCCTCTATGGTTCTGAATGTGGCAGGAATTAAATGAATTGGCAGATGTGGGCCAAGATACCACCTTTATTATTTATTTGTTCTTACTTCACATATTTATTGAATATCTTCTCTGTGCCAGTCACGTTCTAGAGGGTAGGGGTGCAGTCGAGAACAAACACAAAGCCCTTGCCTCCAGGAGCCTACTTTCTGTTAAATACGGGGCAGGCATACATACCTTAGGCTTAAGAAAATGTGCTTCTCAAATTCGCCACATCAACCCTCTGCATCTGGACCATGACTGAATTCTCATCATGACCATTCTTCAGGGGCAGAGCTTGTTTGTGCCCTAGATGCCATCCCCAGAAGGGCAGATATGAGATAGAAATGCTTCTTCCTTCTTCCCACTTACCAATCTCCCATGTTGTGAGTGCTTCCAATGGAAGCAGTTAGAAGTAACCACTAGAGATAGAGGTAAAACCTCGAAAGTGTGGTGTCATTCTAGCCAGATAAACATGTAAACACGTAAGTAATGTTGGAAACAATTAAAACACAACATTTTAAACCATGTTAAACAATTAATTCTTAAAAATTGCAAACATTGGCAAAATTTGAATTTTTAAAATCCGATGTGACACTTTATAATATGAATACTTTGATTAAGGGAGTCATTAACACACACATCCCTCTTTTTTTCCCCTCCTTCTGTAACTAGAACCTTTTCCTCCTACCTTTTTATGTTCTACCACAAGGTGGCACCAAAGTGCTGTTGATACTATTTAAGAATTTTCTAGTATTAATAGTTATTGCTAACTAAAGATTGGTGAAGTGAAGCACTGGGTCATATCCGATGACTCTCTGCTACCCCGTGGACTGTTGCCCACCAGGGTCCTCTGTCCATGGAATTTTCCAGGCAAGAGAACTGGGACAAGTTGCCATTTTTTACTCCAGGGGAATCTTCCCAACCCAGGGATCAAACTCAGGTCTCCCACATTGCTGGTGGATTCTTTACCATCTGAGCCACCAGGGATCAGGCCTAAGTTTTAAAATGTACTCAACCTTTTCTTTAAAGCCCAGATTAGTATTTCTATGTATTTTATGAAATCAAAGCCTTGTGGGAAGAAAACTTTCTAAACACATTCTAAAAGAAAACAAACCTAAATAAATTACATAAATATCTACTCTTCAGTATAGGTTTTCTGGGGTGGGAGAGGATTACAATTGATTCAGCATTGTTTTGATCCTTCTACTAAGTATGAACAACTTTAGTTGGCTGGAAATTATTTTCAGCTTTACATCTTTTAATTATCTTCACCCAAATTCAAACAGCATGTTTAATCAAAAGAAAAGTTATTTCAGGGACTTCCCTGGTGGCTAAGATTTCACACTTCAAATGCAGAGGGTGTGGGTTCAATCCTGGGTTAGGGGACTAAGATCTCACATGACATGAGGTGTGACCAAAAGATTTTTTTTTTAATTCATTTCAGAGGCACCTGGTAAGTTCCTTTAAATAAATCAAAAACTGAGGTATTGCGAGTAACCTGCTTTGTATGACACTAAATTTTTTTTTTTAAATGTTCTCCTTTCCTTGCAAATTAACAATACACTGTCAAGCCAAATATAGAGTGGAATGAGCAATTGACCTAGATATTAGCTCCAGTTCTGCTGGTGACTAGGTATGCTGCCTCTGGTAATTCAGTTATCCTTCGTGGGTCTGATTTCTCTCTGGTAAATGAGATTTAACTGGTAATCTCCAAAGTTCCTTCTATTTCTGAGGATTTCACAAGTATCAAGAAGAAAGTTTGGCACAACATAAGACAGAACTTTCTAACAGCCAGAACCATTCAAAGATGGAGTCAACCCCCAATGAGGATGTGAAGACGCTGACCATGTGTGAGGTGTTAGTCGCTCAGTTGTGTCCAACTTTTTGAGACCCCGTGGACTGTAGCCCACCAGGCTCCTCTGTCCATGGAGTTCTCCAGGCTAGAATACTGGAGTGGGTTGCCATGCCTCTGTCTAGGGGAATCCTCTGGACCCAGGGTCTTCTGGATTGTAGGTGGATCCTTTACTGTCTGAGCCAACAGGGAAGCCCTAATGCTGACTCTAGACATACCCAGAAGAAGCAGAGATGCTGTTGAACATTTTTAAGCCTTAGGTGCTTAAACAGATGTTAAGGTCCTTTTTAAGCCTAAATTTCTTAATTCTATAAGTTGAATTGTAAGCTGCTTGACAGGTGGGACTCCAAATCATACCTTCTATTTTGAGGCTGCCAAGAAAATGCACCTTACCAATCTCTGACCATAGGGAGACTAACTGACTAACAGTCCTGCTGGGAAGTTCTTCACCATAGTTCCTAGAGGCTGGTCCCAGTCAATGACTGAGTGCAGCAGAAATACTAAGGCAGGAGGCACAGGACTCCTCTGACGGGTGAGTTGGTCTTAGGGTCTCCCCATTGGACTTACCGAGCTTTGATGAAACTGCACCGCCATCAGAGACTCATCCAACCACTCTTCCTTCCTTTCCTCTCTGACCTGGAGTCAAACTTGCATCATAAGATCTCAGGGCTCTAAAAGTCTCACGTACTTCCCTCCCCATGTTTCTTCACTAACATTTCCCCTCATGAATCTTTTGCATAAGCAATCCTATATGTGTGTCTGCTTCTCAAAGGACCCAAACAATCCTGTAGCAGAGACTCATAAATTTGGGTGGCAAGTTACATCAGAGTCGGAACTTTTAAAATACTGAGACTCTCAGGCCCCATCCCAGACCTACTATATCAGAATCAATGGAGGTGGAATTTGTATGTCTGAAGTCTTCTCCAACTGACTTACCTGTGAATTGTTCGAAACTGCTCAGTCCCGAAGACAGTAGAGTCTGAGGTGTTAGATGTATGGTAACTATTCCTTGCGGGGGGGAAACTCCCCACAAATGTTGAAAAGCTTGACAAGTTTGTGTTATTTTGGACTAAAAGGAACAAACTGGAAAAGTGAATATAATGTGTTTCCCTAACACCTCAAGGTCCTCCATTTTCTCTTTCATATTGAAAATTTTTAACTTTCCTCATATGTATTCTATGAACTGAATTCATATATTTTAACACTAACCTGAGGCAAAAAAAGTGTAATAAATAGTGCCAGATTTTATCAACCAGACCCCAAGAAAGCATTTTTGTCATCACCCTAATGTCCAACCCCCTCGATCCAGTCTCCAAACCCTCCCTTGCTTTGCCTCTTTCCAAGGTAATCTTGAGAATTATAGATGGTTGGTAGGTTGTCTGAATTTTTAGAGCAATTTTCTCAGAATTTTTATTTTTGAAATTATTTTAAAGACATTTTCAGAAACCTTGGGATTGTTAAAATTTTCATTCTGATTGCCACTCCTTTTAACCCGAAGAGAGTGATAGTAGCTGTTGTTAGACAAGAAGAAAGGAAATTACCTAAGATGTGTTTACCCAAGAAGTCTTTTTTGAGACAGCATTAGGAGCCAGAACAGGAAAAGAAAGACAATCTACAGAATGTATTCTTTCCACCTCTTCCCACAACTTCTCCTGAGTCTACAATCTCTCACTGCCTTCTTTCCTAGATTTCTTCGCATATATGTTCTTGTAGACAAGGAAGAGCTTTCGAGGATACACTTCAGCAGTAGAACTGTCTTCAGCCCCACACCCCACCCCAAGTGCTGGTTTTCTGTCCATGTCCTTTATGGGTTTCAGAGACTTTGCATGTAGTTCTTTGAAATAATTGTCTCATGTTACGGTCTTTCCAAAATATTTCAAGTTCTATTTGGAATTTTGAGGGAGTGAAAAGGAACCACATTCTATGTCTGAACTCTGTGTTCAAACTTTGGCCCGACCAAATGCTCAGCATGACTAGGTGATACTCTTCACAGTTTTCTACTCTGATATATCTCCCTTTACTTTTCTGTGATAATGCCTGGCTGCTTTAATGCTCATTTAATTTTTTTTTTTTTGCCTCATTTTGTTTATCATTAGTAGATTATGTAGATTAGTAGATTATTATTACTCGGACCTCGGGATCTATGAGCAGTTGTGTAATTCAGAAATTGTTGCACTGACTCTCATTCTCTTCTTGGGTTAGATTTGAAATGGAAATACCAGGAAAAGAAAATCAGACTTAGAAAGGGTTAAGAATATATATTAGGTATATTATGTATAGGAAAATATTTCTGATACTTGTCCTAATATTTTGAAGTTTAGGGTCAATACAAGTCTTTTAAAGTACTGAAAAGGACATCTGACTTCAGGATATTTGACCAGGTCAAGAAACTAAGAAATTTTGGGGTGACGTTTTGAAAAGGGCTGGTTTCAAGAATGGTCTTCAGTCACACCAGAAACCTTACTGCCAGTTGTCACATGCCAAAGTCCATCAGTTCTACACAGGTGCCAGAGGAAGGAGGTCCCAGAAGCCCAAGTCTGACCACTTGTATAGCTTAAAAAGATATTTTTAATTTTTCAACGATTTGTTATTTTTATTTTCTGTGTGTGATTCAAGATAATCATTGTAGTTTAAAATTATCCCTAAAAAAATAGATGCTATTTCCTGTGCAAAACAGGACCACTCTAGAGACATTTGAGACTCCAAAGAAAAGGACAAGTAAGTGAGACACTAAGACTGCAAGTCTCTGGGGCCCATTGTGGGAGTTCCACCAGCCCAGAGCCCTAGATGCAGATGTGGAGGCAGCAGAGCATAGAAACAAGCATTTACCTTGAGGACTCAGTTGTTAGAGTAGGGACATATCAGTTGTCTGAGGGGTAGGGATTAGACTTGATATTCTTTCCTTATTTCCTGAATCTATTATGTTTTGAAGTGTTTATGTATGTATGTGTACATATTAAAAACCCATAAATATGTATGTGTAGATACATACATAATTTTAATAACATAAACAGCTTCTGGGGCTTCCCTGGTGGCTCAGTGATAAAGAATGTGCCTGCACTGCAGGAGTTGTGGGTTGGACCCCTGGATTAGGAAGATCCCCTGGAGAAGGAAATGGCAACCCACTCCAGTATTCGTGCCTGGAGAACCCCATGGACAGAGGAGCATGGTGAGCCCAGTTCAAGGGGTTGCAAAGAGTCAGACATGACTTAGCAACCAAACAACAACAACAAAACATTGGGTGTTTCTAACATTGGGTGGTGGGTTTGGCATGGATGCTTTCATAAAGTCAACAGCTTTTATTCACCCATCATGTGATTGCATCAGGTCAATATTTGGGGTGTCTTTTGGATGGGAGGTACGATAAACCCTAAGCATCCAGGACAACTTGTACACCATTCATTCTAGAAAGAGGGGCATGTTTAAGCTTGCAATGGACTCTTCAGGGCTCATTCTGCAATATAATCTTCACCATGAGCTCACCACGGAGACTAGAAGTTTAAAAGTGCTTAATGTCAACAGGCAAGGAAAGATGGTTACATTTGAGGTGTGTCCTTCTGAATTTTACATAATCCTACAAATGGTTTTAAAAAATAATTAGATTTCAATAAAGGATTAGCACCTATAAAACAGGGTTGGGAAACTGTATGGCCCACGGGCCAGAACTAGTCCAACATGTGTTTTTGCCCAAAAAAAAAAAGTTTTATTGGAACACAGCCACATCTATTTGCTTACGTATCATTTATGGTTGCTTTTGTGCTACAATGGCAGAGTTGAATAGTTATGACAGAGACCATGTGGTCCACAAGGCTCCAGATATTTACTATCTGGCCCTAAACTAGAAAAACAAATACAAGCAACTCAACAGAAAACAAACAGGCAGAGGAAATGAATAGGCAGTGCATAGAAGAGCACACCAAATGCCCAATAAATACATGAGAAGATGCAGCTGTAGTCAGGGAAATTCAATTTAAACTACACTTTGATTTTATTCGGTGTGCATCAGATTCACAAATATTTAAGTCTTAAAACATTATTATTGGTAGGAAGTAGAATAATGGGGTCTCTTATTCTCTGCTGAAGGAAGGACAAGTAAGTACAGTCACTTTGGAAAGCCATTTGACATCCAGTAATGGTGAGTGTGTGAGTGTCCCTAAGCTGCTGCTGCTGCTGCTAAGTCGATTCAGTCTTGTCCGACTCTGTGCGGCCCCATAGATGGCAGCCCAACAGGCTCCTCTGTCCCTGGGATTCTCCAGGCAAGAATACTGGAGTGGGTTGCCATTTCCTTCTCCAATGCATGAAAATGAAAAGTGAAAGTGAAGTTGCTCAATCGTGCCCGACTCTTAGCGACCCCATGGACTGCAGCCTACCAGGCTCCTCTGTCCATGGGATTTTCCAGGCAAGAGTACTGGAGTGGGGTGCCATTGCCTTCTCTGGTACCTAAACTATGACCCAGCAACTCCACTTCTAGACACACACACATATATAAAGGAAAATACCTTTTAGAGAATCTCTTGCATATATGAAAAAGGAAACTTGAACAAGAATATTCATGGTAGTATTGTTAGAAAAAAAACACAAATAAGTTTAAATAGAATGGACAAATAAATACTCAGTATATTTTTAAATGGAATACTATGTAGTAATGAAAATGAATTAACAATAGCACATAGTTCATGAACATGGACAAAGCTCACAGGTTGAAGAAAACAAGTTGCTGAAGAATACAGAATGATGTTCTTTTTAGGGATGCACACATACAAAAAGCATGAAAATATGCATGGGCATTAATGATGAAGTTTAAGCAAGGGCTTACTTCCCAGGGAAAGAAAGAAGGAAAGGAATATGATTGGGGAGGAGTACAAAGGGAACTTCAACTACATTTGTAACACTGTATTTCTTAAGCTGACTGCTGTGAACTTAGATTTTTGTTCTTTTGTAATTTGGAAGCATTTTATAAAAAGTGAAATTCTGTACATTAGAGGACTTTTAATTCAGTCGTGATTGTACTCCCAGAGAACCCTCACAATCTCTCAGTTTTTGTTTCCTTAATAGAGCAGCCTGCAGAAGCATACATTTGAATAGGTCTGTATTTGTAAGAATGGGTGAGAGTGTGAGTGGGACCAAAGTCCAGCTTGCCCATGAGTCAACACACCCTGTACCCTTTGCCCAAAAGCCCCAAGATAAGCATCACCAGGAAGGGATGCCTCCTTCATTGCTCCACTTCCTCTTATCAAGCCAGTGGATGCTACCTAGTTACTCATCTATGGCATGAAAAGCTAGAAAGAAGAACCAGTCTGCAGGCAGAGTCTCTATTAAGTTTATCTCTTGTCTGTCATCAAATTTTGGTTCATCTAGATATCTTTCCAGGTCCTTAAGGGTTATGGAAAAGCTGATCATTTTTCTCTAGTTATCTGGGATAGTATCTTAAAAATCAGGGTGTGTTTTTTTCCTCTCTTGGGGCATCTTATCCAAGAAGCAAAGACTAATTGGCTAGTTTAAAGCAAAGCATACATAATGTAGCAACTATACGAAACACTAAGACTTTAACATATCTTACCTCTTTTTTTTTTCTCTATCCATGTTCTTTGTTCCTGGTATTTTGTCTTCTTGGACAAGCTGCAAATTTGAATCGTCTTTTCTTACCTTCTTCATCTCCTAGATAATAGAAATGTATTTGTCAATAAAATCTATATCTCTCCCTTTTCCAAAATCCAAATCTCTCTTTTCACTTATGTTCCCAGCCCTAAGATCTTATTCTGTGAAAGCAAAGGATAAAGTTCCCAACTTGACATCCATCAAAATGTTGATTTCGAGGCATCAAAGCCTATTAGGATGCTTTGCAGTTTTAATCAAGTTTTGCATGTGATTCTTATGCTTACCAAAGTTTAAAGAAAGGAAACAAGTTATTTGGCCAAAATAAGATCAATCAGTATAACATATTATTGTTATAAAAAAAAGAGAAGATAATGATATCTTGGCAAGAAAATTCTGTTGTAATGAAAGAGAAGTGTTAAAGGAATCAAAGAAACAAAATTAACAGTTTTCACTTGCTCCTGAGAGTTGCCAGCAAATAATGGAAGTGATTTAGACAATGGAATCCAGTTTAGAGAAGGCTCCAAGGGTACCATACAAGGAACCAGGAGCCCAGGAGCTGTTCTGTGATTATATTGGACAGAGCACAGTACCTTTAAGCTTCCGATTTCTTATCCATAAAACCAGAGGGTTGTCCATCTACCTTTAAATTCTCTTTCAAACCTACAACTATAGGAAACAGGTCGTTCCTAAAACTTAAATTCAAGGCATATCTGTATTTATTTGACTGTCAAGCATGTCAAACAAGAATTTATTGTTACTCATATGCCCAACTGGCATTATTTTAAAAGATAAACTCCTGAATGTAAAGATGATGGAAAATTTTCATGTAAACTTCTCAGGTCTGCATCAACTTATTTCCAGTTTCTTTAATTTTACTTATATGACATGAGTAATCAACTTGATGACTGAAATTTTTAACTCTGCCTACTTTAAAGTATTTGTGGGAAATGTCTTCAAAATTGAGAAAAAATAACTCAAAATCATAGTGGACAGCAAGAAAGGAGGTGCCTATAAAGCAGTAGTTGGTACAAACAACAATACTAATAACGTGGGGTCTATCATGCCACAAAAGTCCAGAAGAGGAAGGAATGCTGATAATCACTTAACACCAAAGTTGTTGCTGGCTTCTCAAGGGTAGTTACTAGCACTCAAATGTTTCGTTGTCTGGAGAAATTGTCCAGTGTTCAGAAACATCACTTCTGTTGACTCTAACAAGATTCCTGTGTTCCAGGATTTTAAAGCAGTCTGAGTTGGGCGTCACCAAAACTCTATATCGTGGATGGCTAATTGCTAAGACTTAGCTACCCGGTGCATATGGAGATAGGTATCAAGATGTTAGGTGAAGGGAGAGGTTCGTGGGGGATACACTGTTTTAATTTTAGTATATAGGTGAAACTTAAATATTTATGCCAGATTAAGAGAAGCTTTTTCCCTTCTCTTTAATCTTTTTCCCATTTGCACAGCTCCCAGAGTCCTCACCATTTGGAGCAGCACAGAGTCATTTGAAACTTAACAATGCTGGAGTCAAGTTCTACTTTTCAGGTCGTCCAATTTAGGAGATCCAATTTCTGCAGGGGGAAGAAAACGAGTGGGGGAGGGAAAACCCAGATTCTACGTCTTCAGATCCTTCTACCTTCAATCCATAACCTGCAACGCAAATCGAGCCAAGTCAGGGATTTCTGCGTAGAACCACCACCACCACCACCTTGTCACTCACGCCCGATAAACACGCCCTTCTGGTCCACTCTCGGCCAATGGCGGCTCCCCTCCTCGCATAGTAATGAGCTAGAGACCTCCCCCGGCCAATGGCGCTCCGGGAGAGGGGTTAGTTTTGCATGTACCTAAGTGATTTGCATAACCCAGCGGCTGGGGGCTTGGGAACCCGAGCGTGCAACCCTAGAAGGGAAAAAGGACGGGAGGAGATCGAGCCGCGGCTGCGAGAAGAGCGAGA
The DNA here is from genome assembly GCF_019320065.1 of Cervus canadensis. Lineage (NCBI taxonomy): Eukaryota > Metazoa > Chordata > Mammalia > Artiodactyla > Cervidae > Cervus > Cervus canadensis. The sequence continues at coordinate 53,186,324 of NC_057396.1, read as the reverse complement.
AAGAGCCCGGGTGTTTGTGCGAGAGCCGGGCGGGGGCTGGGGCGAGGGGCCGGCATGGCTGAAGTCTGCGCTCCGCAACCTTGAAGAGCGGCTGCGGCGGGAGGCCGGGGACCGGGAGGCGGGTGCGATGGCAGAGCGCGGCCCCCGCAGCTGCGCCCGGCCGGGCCGGCTGGCCTGAGCCGCGGGAGGACCTGGGGCTGCCTCTGCGCTTCCATGGAGCAGCGGGAAGGGCGAAACTCCGGAGCGCCGCGTCCCTGCGCTGCTGCGGCGGACTGTTGAAGGAGCCGAGCCCGCGTGACTGCCGAGAGAGGAGAGCCCCCGGCCCAACCCGCAGGCCTGCCGCCCGGGGCGGCGGGGGGCGTCGGAGGGCGGCGGAGGCGCGCCGAGCGAGCTGCGCCGCGGGAGAGGCCGGCGCGGGTGGCGGCCGCAGCAATGCCGGGCCCGCTGGGGTTGCTCTGCTTCCTCGCCCTGGGGCTGCGCGGCTCGGCCGAGCCCAGTGGCGCGGCGCCGCCTCTCTGCGCGGCGCCCTGTAGCTGCGACGGCGACCGTCGGGTGGACTGCTCCGGGAAGGGGCTGACGGCCGTGCCCGAGGGGCTCAGCGCTTTCACCCAATTGCTGTGAGTGCGGGCTGAGGGGGCGCCGGGGGAGGGGGCGCCGGGGGGCGGAGCCAGTGTCCGATCGCATCGCACCCCCCCACCCCCATCCCGAAGTGTGCCGAGGTGGGGCGGGGGGCGCCGGCACCTCCTTGGCACTCACTCCGGCGCCACGGGTTTTCCAAGCTTTGCCAATCCGGGTCCGAGACCTGTGTAGCTCTTTTTCCCAGACTTTAAGGGCACGATCACCAGCCCCCGCCCCCCCCCCCCCCCAACTCTCAAGTGCATCTGGGGCCGAGGAGGAAAGAGGAATCTGGAAACGCTTGCCCTTGGCAACCTTTCCACGCGACTTTCTTTTCTCACCCGGGCCCCCTGCTCAGCTGGCAAGAGCTTTGCAAGCGTTAGGGGTGAGGGCGCCTCGAACTTGGCCCGAGTCTGAGACCGAGGCGGTTTTCGTGGGGAAGCACCTGGAGCTTCCCGGGTTCCAGCATGTGGGGAGAAGAAACACCTGTACGGTAGTCAGGGCCAGTGGCCTTCCTGTTTGGCCCTGTCCGGGGAGAGCAACCTGGCACCTGGGTCCACTTACACTCCGGACTCATCAGCCAGCGCCCTGGGTTCTGGAGCGCGCGGGGAAGCCAGGCCAAAACAAGGGAGAAGGAGGGGAAATTGCAGGTTTCTCTGGACGTATTAGTCTTTTTACCCAACAAGGCCTTTTAGAGAAGGAATGCTGACCTGAAGTACAGGATATTGCAGGAAAATGAAAGTGCCAGAGCATAAGCTCTGCCCGTCTCGAAAGGTAGCCGTTTTCTGTTGTTGCTTAACCAGGAGAGTTTTTCTTTGGAGCTCTCGGAGGTTGGGGAAGTCGCTCAAATGATTCTGACTTCCACAGACCCTCTCCGCAAATGGGGACAGTCTCTGCTTTTAGACATTCGCTTCAGAAAAGAAGAATCTGAAATAGGTGCTGGAGGTGGCGTTGGCAGATGGCCCCCGCAGAGAAAGAATAGGATAATTGAACGCTGGGGTTGGTGTAGGCTCCTGTTCTTCCTTGTGTTGTGCTGTGTGGCAGATTAAATCAAGGGCAGGGAAAGAACTGTTTGAGAGAGAAAGGGGTTCTGAAAGGCCTTGGGTAAAGGGGATTTCCTTTTACCTTATAGCTCCGGAGGGAGATCTCTTAGACCTAGACAGTTGAAAAGAAAGAGCAGACCCCCGTGGAGAATCCTCTCTATTCAGGCCAGAGTATTGCTGCCTCCAGGTGGGTGGTGGGAACTGTTCTGCTTGCCCGTCTGCCAATGGGTGTTTTTGCTTTGTTTTTTGAGTATTGTGGCCAGTTGCCTTGGAACCTGTCTCATTCTTTGGCCACCACCACCCCCTTCTCTTTTTTTAATCCCCCTCCTTTCAGGTTGAAGTTACATATTTGAAGTCATTTTCCTGCAATAAGGTGAAATTTAACTTTTCAGTGAAAAATGTTAACTTTGCAGTGAGGAGCATTTAGCCTACAAAAGATACATTATGTGGAAAAGTCTGGGAGGGAGTGGGGAGACCAGAAGGAAAGAAGACTAGGTGGAGGGGATGGGGCTGTTTTTATCTCCCCAAGACCTCTTTAAACTTTTAGGGAATTCATTGCAGAAGAGGTGCCTTTCCCTGAAACTTCTTTCAAGCCCCAGAGAGAAAAGCATAATTTTACAATTTTGACCAGTTGGAAAGAACTTGTTGAGCAGATTCCTTGAGTTTTAATGACTAGACTTGCCTGCTCTGTAAGGAAAAGGGCTGTTTTACATTATTACCTAGAAAGCACAAAGAAATATCACATTTTTATGAGAGCACACTCCTTGCTATAGAGCATCAGACATCTTTCTTTAGAATTCACCATAGGTAGTGAAATGTTCTGTTTTTGACTTTGAGCCTTATGCAAGTGACTGTGGATGGCTTGGGAAACATGAAGATAATTGGCATCAGTCCAGATCAGATTGCCTAAACTAGCAACATCATAGCACTTTCTGAGTTGTGGTAGTGGGCACTTGTGTTACATTTTCTTCTTCCCTTCCTGACCTGTAGAGTAGTTATACACCCGACAACTCCTTATTTCACCTGAATACTCTCCATTTCATCCTTAAAATTATATGTTATATGACCAGTGCAAATAAAGGGCTTCTCGAGGGCGGTATATTTGCATTTTGGAAAATCAGTGACCTCAAAAGCCACACTGGGGAGGGGCGGATGCCATGATCTGCCCGTTCCAGTTGATCTTACAAGACATCTTGCAATTACCTGTGGTCTGTTTGCAAGTACTTCTGATTTGCTGTCCCATCACAGCTTTGGTGAGCCTAAGCTACACACCAAGGGACTAGATCAAGTGTCCCCAACTTTGATTGACCGATTTTCTAATTTCTGGAGCAGGGGCACCAAGGCCTATTTGGTTATCCGTAAAATGGTAATCACAAAAATAGAAGTCAAAATGATGAGACTCTAATTTTAAATCACTTCTTGTATTTTCTTGTCCCTCCTCAGTGGTGTCTCATCTTCACCTCACTCAGGGGTGTACACATCCCATATTGGAGACTCTTGGTCGACAGAGCAGGGATTTTATTTTATTCAACTTGGAGTGCACAGAGCCCAGAACACAGGAAGCTCTTTAAAAATGTTGCAGTGAATAAATAAGGACTTCAGGGCACACCAAGGGGCAGAATTGGGGATTGGAATTCAGCCCTCATTCCCACATGGGATTGCCAAACTCCGCATTCTCAGCATTTAGCCTTTTGTCCAGATCTGAGAAGGCCCCGGAGTGAGGCTACCTGCTTCTTCTCCTTTAGGCTCGTTTAAACTTGTTCAGTCTAACAGTGTCTATTTCCTGCCGAAAGCTGCTTTATCCAAGTCTAGGGGCAAAGTCAGATGTAATCCTCAGCATTGTTGATGAGATTCTTGTGTTCACAGCATCGGCTGCACCTGTAGTGATTATTTATATTTCACAGCAGCAGCTCCCCATCCTGTGTCACAGTGCAATGGCTTGGCACACTTCACCCTGAGATGTTTGAAAGGAAGTCCTCTGACTAGTATTAAAATTCCAACGTGTATTTTTAATCAAAAAGATTCAAGGTTATTCCTCTATTAGATCTAATAAGGTCCGTCTTAGTCACCTGTGTTCCAAGATTCTTGATGGGGAGATAAAGAGATGAAGTCACAGTGGAGGTGGGGAAGGGATTGTGAATGTAAGTTCTCTGGTTTGTGTGGCCACAAAATTTGAGACCTGTAGGGACACAAATTTCCACATCCTACATTATATCTGGTGCATAGTTTTAGGATTATAAAGGCTGTTTCTGGCTTTGTGGAGAGAGTGGTAGGTTTGAGCCCTTGACCGTAGTTCTTACCATGCTACTCAGTAATTGGGTGGCCTTCGGCAAGTCATTTTACCTTTTTTTTTTGGGAGGCAGGTGACAGTTTTTCATTTGAAAAATGAAGTCACTGGATTCGTTAGGTCCTATTTAGGCTGCTTGTAGCTTCCAAATGTTCTGTGATTTTTAATCCTTTCACAATTTTAGGATGGCAAGGTGACTATAGCGTTCTGCTGCTTTCTTGAAAAGATCCCAGAAGGATCTGAATATCTTTCTAGTTGAAGTTGCACAAGCCTATTTATTGCCACTCACTCTGAGGAAGAGTTCTTTGTGTTTAGAAGTGTGTGTTAGGAAATTTGCCATGGAGACTTGTTACAGAATGCCTGACTAGCTAAGGCACTTTGCTGGGGTAGAATAGCCCCGCTTGTTTCCTGTCGGTATGGCTTCCCACTTGGAAAATAAAATCACCCTGTTTCAGTAATTTGGATACTGTACAAAAAGTTACTCAACGTCCTCACTTCCATGTAATTAGTCATAATCTCTCCAGCCTTCTCAGTGTGTGTACCCTGTTCAGAGGCAGGTTAGCCAGCTTTCTGTATAAAATTGATGGTTACCTGAGGGGCTTTGAAGGGTTTTAAAAAATAATCTGTTGTTTTTTCTTCTTTGGGAAGCATCATCTCAAATTCTTCCCTAAGGTGTACCTTTTTCATGATACCAAGCACCTTTCTTTTAATAGTATTATTTGAAAGTATTTTCTTATGTTTCCTCTAACATTAGTTGTATTCCCCGGCAGGTCAGTAATCAGTGGCTAAATGTTTATGCCTTTTTTGATGGTCAAGTCTTGCTATCTTGATGTCTCAATTACTGTCTGTAAATTTCACTGTTAGCTTATTTTCTGTGGTCTGTCTTTCTAGAGAAGTATTTGTGTTATATACCAGGGAATTCTGTTCTAAACAAGGGCAATATATGAATATCTTTAAGTACAAGTCCTTCATTTCACAAACTAGTGAACTGCTGGATTCTCTTTCAATTCAAGAGGAAAGAGCATTCTGGGAATACGGAGAGTTGGTTTCCAGATCTGTCAGTAAATCACACAGGTGACCTTGATTAGTGACATACTTAACCCTTCAGGGCCTTGGTTTCTTCACCTGAGAATAAGGAGGTAAACAACTCTTACTGCCAAGAGTTTTCTTTCTATCTGATTTGACTTTTTCCCCCAGTATATTTGTCTCATTCCCTCTCTCCTGTTAAGAGCAGTGTAGGTGTCTCAATCCTGGAATCTTCCCCCCTCTCCCCCCCAGAAAACTTCTCCAATTGTCCAACTTGACTGGAATGTATCCATTGACTGGGAAACTCACTGCCTCACAAGGCAACAATGTGCTGGGTGTGGTCTGAGTTGTACCCAGGATTTAAACCAGTGACTCTCCTTCTGGGGCTCCTGAAGGCTTGTGGTAACCACGAATATTTTATGATTCTCAGTCCAACTCGATGCTAATGACAGTCATGGTATCACAAGCATTCAATGTCCAGGCACTTGGCTCTTACCAGTAGTCATAAGGTAACATTTGACAACTTAATCTCTTAGGGAAGATCAAAGTTCTGTACTAGGAGGTGGATCCAGGCAAGTTTGGGCATTTTCTTGGCCTCTGTCAGGTTATCTCTCGGATTCTTATTTTAGTCATCTTTATAGTGGTAGAAAGCACTGAGATAGCCTGCAAGTTTGGATTTCGGTCTTTGGTCTCCTTGGTTATGCTCATTTATCCTTTTATTCCCATTTTTCTTATCAAGAAATAATGGATATTGGTGACTAATGGCTCTCACTGCTTGCAATCTCTCTGAATCTGTGTAGATTATCAAGCAAGTAAAGTTGTAAGACTCTTTTAGTGATTCTTTGAAATTTTCCTAAGACTGTTTCTCACTTTTTCTCTTTAAAAAAAAGATATATTTCCATAAAAGCTCAGTATTTATCAGTACACCTGGGTTAAAAGTTTTAAACCCTCCCCAATGTGCCTTTAACTCTGAAAAATGTAACTAATGTAACTTGATAAGACAGCTTTTCTTTTCTTTTTCTTTAAACTAGAGATCAAGGTTTTGAGTTTAGAAATGTATTATCTAGCTTGCTGTTTAATTGCCTCCTGCAGCCTTCAAGTTTTTGGCAATGCCAAAAGCCTGTTTTTCTATGTAGACAAGGGTATGGCTAATTTTTTCCTCCCCACCCCACCCCCCCAGTTATGTTCAGTGAAGTGTAGTTTTTCGAAAGATTCATTGAGGATAATAAAATACTTTAGCTTTAAAGTCTGTCAGTGAAGAAAAAAAAAAGCTAGGGCATTTAACAAATCAGTATTCTTACACAATAACTAATTTTTTTGCCTTTCCAGACATTTCTTTTGTGTTTCAACACTTGATGGGCAGACAGCAGGCCAGGTATCTGCTCTGTTGTTTGAAATTGAATGAATTAAAAACTGAGTTTAAAAATGATTTTCTAGTTCATATACATTTAGTAACATCTCAACTGTCTAAAGACTTGAGTAAGTTACTACTCAAATACCCCCTTTAAATGGCAAGATGTGGTTATCTTGTAGTATACTCTGAAATCACTCACCCATAGACAAATATTTGTGATTAAACTTTGTATATGGCTGGGACTGTTTTTAGCAAATGTATAGAAGTATTGTGTGTCATGTACAGGCAGTTAAAACTCTGAATGGGTGGTTGTTTTTAGTCTCTAAAGCATGTTTTGATATCGTTGCATATTTTACTAGTTAAAAGAGCATGCTAGCCTAGTCCCTCCACCCCTGCAGTAAGATTTGTCATTTGGCATCTCTTATTTTAAATGCAAATGATTGGGGTTCAGGAATGCCCATCTAAGAGTATAGGTTTCAAAAACAAACATTAAAAAAATATATTTTTATAGTTCTCTTAGCTTTACTGTCCTGCAAGATCTTGTGGGAAAAACATTGAACCACCCCTCTTGGCAGAATGTTGGCCCATTAAGAATATAAGAATATCCTTGTAAGGAAATGTAAACCATAGATATTTTGGGAGGCAGCTGGACCAAGGCTGGGTATACGTTTAGATCCCAGTCTCGTCTGCTGTCTGTGCTAGTGAGAAAACATGTAGTGGGAAAGCATATTTAATCTATTATGGGATAAAAGTTAAGTAATCCTCTTGAGTTAGCTTCCCCCCCCCCTTTATTTTTACCCTAGGAGAATATAGCTTTTTAAGAACAAAGTTTTAAATATAAAGTTAACCATTAAAAGAATGGAAATGCACACTTACAGCAGAATATTTTTATTCTTTGAATCTGAATTTCAGAGCCTGGGATCCAGAAAAATCATAAGTTGGATTCTCCCTGTTCCTGTATATTTTTAAAGTTTTCTGTGGGGAAATTTTCCTTCCCAGGTAGAGCAACATAACTGTGGCAAGGAGATGGCATCTTTCCCTTGGTGCTGTGGGAAGCATGACTAAGGAATGGGCCCAGGATTGCTTGGGGCCCCACTTGTCCATTCCTCCCAGGGTCTGAGCGCCCACATGGAGCTCTCAGTACAGGCCACAGAGTCACCGAATACAAGTGACATCTGACTGCCCTCAAGAGCTTAACTGGAGCTGTTTTCCAGCGAGGTAGACAGTTGGCCATTAGAAGTTTCACTCTTATTCACGCTTCTTGTTTGGAAGTGCAAGGTAGGAGGTGTGCTTCCAATTTGTCAGTCTTCTCTCTGAAACAGTGGGGATTGGGCTATGATGTTGATTAACTTCTGGCTTTACCTATTTACCTACCGGGTAAGCTTCATGCTAAAAGGCCCTCAGAGAAAGTATATAAATATATAAATATGGATACTATGAGAAGGGCTTGGCAGACTAGATTTTTCTCAGGAGAGAGGAGACCTCCTCTTCAGGCTCTCCTTATCTCATATCAAGCATGTACAGAATTCTACAATTTGATCAGAGTTAAGACAGGAATATTCAATGCATTTTAACATTTAGTATCATGTTTTAAAGCTTGATTTCCCTGGTGGCTCAGATGGTAAAGAATCTGCCTGCAAGGCAGGAGACCAAGGTTCAAACCCTGGGTTGGGAAGATCCCCTGGAGAAGGAAGTGGCAACCCACTCCAGTATTCTTGCCTGGAGTATCCCATGGACAGGGGAGCCTGGTGAGCTACAGCCCATGGGGTCTCCAAGAGTCAGTCATGACTGACTGGCTAGTGCTTTCACTTTTTATAAAAACATTACACGTGGATTTACTAACTGGTACTTAGCGGTTTATCATAATCCCACTTCTCATCTATTTGGTGCTACTGCTAGTTCATCTTGTTTGATTAGTGGGGTGTGTTTTAAAATCTTAATGTTTTCTTATCTTTGTCACAAAGGAAAACTTTTCAGGTTGGCTTTCTGTTCTCCCCCAGGTCATTTTGAATCCGTGGTCTCGTAATCCAACATTTTATGTCACTGTCTACTCTCCAGTATTCTTTTTATGCACCTATTTTTATGAACAAGACTTCAAAAATGGTTTTATTTTTGAGAGTGTGGTTTCTAGGAATCAAGACCTCTAAGATCCTCAATCTGCGCACTTGGAGAGATCACTTTTTTTTTTTTTTTTAAGAATTTTAAAAAAATTATTTATTTATTTTTGGCTGCACTGAGTCTTAGTTGCTGAGTGGGCTGTCTCCATTTGCAGCAAGTGGGGGCGACTCTTGGCTTCTCTTGTTGCAGAGCACAGGCTCTAGGCATGCATGCTCAGTAGTTGTGAAGCACAGGCTTAGCTGCTCTGCAGCATGTGGGATCTTGCTGGACTAGGGATCAATGTCCCCTGCATTGGCAGGCAGATTCTTTACCCCTGGAAGCTTCCCTGATATCCACCAGGGAAGTCCTGGGGATATCACTTAATCCCTTGGGACATCGGCTTTTCCATCTGCAAAAGGAGTTCACTTGACTTCAAGTGTCATACATAAGAAATTTCAGCATAACCTATTTGAGTGACTGCAAGAGAATCCCTTGGACTGCAAGGAGATCCAACCAGTCCATCCTAAAGGAAATCAGTCCTGAATATTCATTGGAAGTAGTGATGCTGAAGCTGAAACTCCAATACTTTGGCCACCTGATGCGAAGCACTGACTCATTTGAAAAGACCCTGATGCTGGGAAAGATTGAAAGCAGGAGGAGAGGGGGATGACAGAGGATGAGATGGCAGGATGGCATCACCGACTCGATGGACATGGGTTTGAGTAAACTCCGGGAGTTGGTGATGGACAGGGAGGCCTGGCATGCTGCAGTCCATGGGGTTGCAGAGTCGGACATGACTGAGCGACTGAACTGAACTGAAGGACCCATTACATTATGTTGTCATTTCTTTGGGGAGTGACTAAGCAATTGTCTATGTGTGCTGTCCCTTTAAGTCATTTAGATTTAGAATTCTAAACTCTGCTTCTCCGGTTCTTTGAATGTATATCGGGTTCATAGCCTGTTGGAGACTTCACAGTGAGCCCTCATACTAATGGGAAAACGTCTCCTTGGCTGGCCAACTTTTCATCAGGAAACTGTAAAGATCCTGGTGGAGAAAGAACAGTGCGTATGTTTTTATCAAGATCCCTTCTTGTAGGTGGTGCTGTTCCCTTTGCAACAAGAAAGCAGTGGTTGGAGGTTACAGTTTCTCTAGAGGAGAGAGCCCAGGGAAAATCATGCTTTTCTTGCCTTAGTCTCTGGCTGGCCATTGCTTCCCTGAGATGGCTGGTCAAGTCAAAGGATGCTCTCCTAATAGGGGGACACCTTGTTTCTCCTCATAGCAAATGGGCAGGTAGCCTGAGACAGTGTCAGTGTGATCTTTATTTCTGTTTTAAGATTAATTCATTATTGGCTGCAGGGCCTTCGTTGCTGCATGAGGGTTTCCTCTAGTGGGGGCTCCCTTTGGTTGTGGTGCGTGGGTTTCTCACTGCAGTGACTTCTCGTGTTGCGGCGTGCGGGTTCAGTGGTTGTGCACTGTGGGCTTAGCTGCTCCACCGCGTGTGGAATCTTCCCAGACCAGCGATCCAACCTGTGTCCTCTGTATTGGCAGGTGGATTCTTAACCATTTGACCACCAGGGGAGAAGATGTAATCTCTAGACACTAATTTTCTACTTCCAGACTTCTGAACACTGAGCATTTTCATGCAGGAACGCTTAACTTTTTAAGAAACCTCATGCCAGTGAGGGCCCAAGCAGTTTCTCATCACTTTCCATGTTAGGGATGGATAAGATTTGTTCAGGTTTGACAGTTAAGCTGGATTCTTGTCTCTTCATATCACTTTGGAACAATATGCAGATTATAAGATTACTTTCTCTTTTAATTACTTTGATATTTTACTTGTTATTGGATACCCGTGTTTTGTTTTGTTTTTTTTTAATGTTTGAGACCAATGCTTGTGTTTTATGGATAAAGAAAAGCTTATTATCCTTGAAGTATTAGAACTAAAATCCCTTCCTTAAAATCTTTCACACATTGCTCAAAAGTTATATGACATTCTTGGTAAGCACACTTAAATCTTTCTCAGAAACCTTAAAAACTTTTCTGGGTTTCAGTTTAGCTCTGATTTGAAAATGAATTGTAAAGCCAGAGCAGCAGCTAACACATGCAAAAGTGCTAACAACCTATTTAGATTGGCTGAGTGTTTCAAATACAGTTGTGCATTTTCTACCCAGTCTCTTTCTCTAAAAAAAAAAAAAAAATGTTTGAGATGTTTTTCCCATTACCATCTTGACATCTGCCTGGTTACACATGAATAGCTTGACCCAGTCCCTCAGCAGGGAGACTACCATGGCCTTGCTTTCAATAGCCATGTCACTGACAAAGAAAACATATGGAATATTTCATCCCTGCCCTTTGCAAACAGTCTGGGGCTGTGAGGGCATGCAGCAGAAGGCTTCATCCTTCATGGTAAGTTGGCAAGTTTGTGTGCTAACCACAGGCTCTGCTGTTAGCAATCAGACTGTGTTTTCCAAAGTCCCATTACATTCTGTGGAAAGGAAATCTAGTGTTTCGGATAAATCAGTGTCTAATATTCGTTTGAATTAAGTTTATATGACCAGCTTCCATAGTGGGGTTTTCTACTGGATCAGTTATTTCACCAAAGGGAATCTGTGTGTGTGTTCGGACTGTTTCAAGGCTGTTCTCCCAGGTTTGATATGTGGCGTCCGTTTGATGGATGGAACGATAGAACGTGCCTTGAGGACTGTCTGCCTTGATGTTTATCTTCTTGTCAGTCTGCAGAAGGAGGTCCATTGATCATTCTCCTGCTAGCCAAGGCCCACCACATTGACCTTTAAGGTTTCTGTTGCATAGCGCCAGCTTCTACTGAGGCCTTGGTCTCAGTTCAGCGAGCATTAACGGCTTTGCTTTGTAGCATCTGAATCCACAGTGTGGAGGCTTGTCAGCAGGTGTAGCAGGAGAGGCCAAGAATGTGGAAAAGAGGGGTAAATCAACTGCTGTCTTTTTCAGGTCTTCTTCTGCATTAAAAGAATTTGCCCTTGGCACTACCCTGGCTGATGTGGCATTGCAGAAGGGGGTTGGAAAACAGCAACACCCTATGACACCAAAGATGAGAAGATTCATGAGTTCGGCGGAGGAAATAATGACATACATTTCATCAGGGTCCTTTCCAGCCCTTAAGTTACCCGAGCTTGAATTTCTAGTTCTATTGTTTCTTAGATGTGCTGGCTGGTTTTGTCAAGAGTGGATGATAGCTTGAAAAGGAAGTGAGTTTTATCCCTGTTTTATCCCTGATAGAGGCAAATATTTAAATGTATACATCTCATCTAGAAGGTATTTCCTTTTTAAAAATTTTTTTTATTTTATATTGAAGTATAGCCAATTAGCAATGTTGTGATAGTTTCATGTGGACCGCAAAGGAACTCAACTATGTAGAAGATATTTCTGATGGTTCTTGCGCTCATTACTGAACATTTGCTGTAAAACAGCATGCTAAAAGACATTTCTGCCTCTCACATTTTCTTATATTAATTCCTTTTGTAGTTCTTGATTATAATAGATTTCCTTTAAATTTGGAAAGTTACATTTAAAAAGTTCTTGGGAGCTTATATTTTAAAAAGTTTTGGTTTTCCGATTATTCATGTATGAGTCTATTTGAGGTTCCCCTTGCTTTCTGTTAGTGACTCTGTATGTTTCTTCTAAAATAACTGGTATAACCTCCAATGTTCTGTTGTCCTTCTTTGACTGCTTAACTGATCTTCATAACTGTGAATTCATAGGGAAAACTCTCCTAAACCTCTCAACCTTAAAAGCTCACCCTTTCTAGTATACAGGAATACAACCACCAACACTGTTCAGATCTAGAACATTCCCGTCACTCACCCCGTGCCCTTGGTAGTCAACCTCTCTCCCCACTTCTGGTCCCTGGCAACTGATGATCTCTCTTCTGTCTTGGGTCGCATATTATTTTGCATTTACCAGAACATCACATAGATGGAAAGTAACAGATTATAGTCTTGTGCCTGGCTTCTTTGACTTATCATAATGCATTTGAGATTCTACCATGTTGTTAGCGTCTTGTTGCATATCTATATGTAATATTCCTTTTTATTGCCAAGGAGTATTCATTATATTTAGTAGAGTAGTGTATTAGTCACTCAGTTTTGTCTGACTGTTTGCAGCTCCATGGACTATAGCCCGCCAGGCTCCTCTGTCCATGGAATTCTTCAAGCAAGAATACTGGAGTGAGTTGCCATTTTCTTCTCAAGGGGATCTTCCCGAGCCAGGGATTGAACCTGTGTCTCCTGCATTGCAGCAGATTCTTTATCATCTGAGCCACCACAGCTTCCCTGGTATTCCATTATATTGATGTACCACAATTCTTTTATCAATTCCACAGCTGTTTGTCCAGTTCTTGACAGTAAGGAGAATAAAGCCATTATGAATATTCATATAGAGGTTTTGTATGAACATGTAGAGGTTTTCATTTCACTTGTATAAATACCTAGAAGTGAACTTCTGGGGCATATGGTAAGTATATGTTAATAAGAAAACATTGGTCTAGATTTTAATGTCTTAGAGATTTGATATCCCTAATTACTTATAGCCTCAATATATTGTTAACATGGTGTGTATGTGGCATTTGCAGAAGTCACTAAAGATTGGTTATGTTTAAATGTCTGTGCTTTACCAGAGTAGAATTCTTAGCTTTCTTTTTGATACCCGGCAGTTAACTATGATACCCCAAGGATTCGTGTAGAAATGAGACCAAAAGTGGAGCGTTTTGCTGACAGTGAAAAAACTTTGCATTATTAGTGCATTTGTGTTTGGAAAGTCTGATTCAAAAAAATGGAAATTTGGTAAGGAATTGCTAGGCCTTCTTGTGTATTTGGCATGTTACACGTGGCTTGGTTCCCATTTTATGGCTGAGCAAACGAAGTTGGGAAGGGTTAGGTAACTTGTGCTGACATCCCAGTTCGTGGGTGGTAGTTGGTGTTTGGTATTTACTTGTCCATCCTGTAGTTAACTTGGAGAGTTCACAGTTTCAGAAAAGGGAAAGGTTAAAATTTATAAGAAATGGTGAGAAGCTCCAGATTATTACTGGGGGAAAAAAACAGAATTGAAAATTAAACATCCTCAAAAAGTGTACACATGTACATGTGTACATGCAGTGAGAGACTGTCACTTAATTTAGGAGTAACTTATGTTCAGAAGTCAATTCAGGACTTCCCTGGCAGTCCAGTGGTTAAGATTCCACACTTCCACTTCAGTGGGCATGGGTTTGATCCCTGGTCAGGAAACTAAGATCCTATATGCCATGCAGCTTGGCCAAAAAAAAAAAAAAATCAATTTACCAGGTAAAATTATGTTTTATTCATAGCAGAATTTAAAAAAAAAAGTCTCCCTCACTTGGTCTCCTTGCTTTTTGTACATCTTTGTTTAAAAGCTTTCACATCGTTTTCTATGTTAATAGTGTTTTTCCATGTCAGAAAAATAAATATTAGTTGTGTGTCTTTTGGCTTGATCATTTTTTTGTGGAATTCCCTCGAATGGTATATGAGGATCAGATCCGTTAGCATACTCACTTTTTGGTTTCTTAAGGAGAAACAAATTTCTGAGTGTGCTTCTTTAAACCAAAACCCTGAAGTAAATTAGAAAGCAAAGTGTGCAGTATGATGGTTTCCATATAGCTGCCCCCTTTCACTCACTGGAATTTCCTGCCTCTCCTGTTGAAGATGTTTTTATAGGGAAGTCAGCATAAAAGTGAATCACCCATGAGCCTTTTTTTCCCCCCTCAAGGCATTTCATGTAGTCAGCTTGGTATTAATTTAGCTGGTACTCTTCAGTTGAATTGAACACCGTGTTTTTGGATTGTGAGCTGATGTTTATTAAGCTGTTAATATTTTACAGACTGAATGGGTTCCTGTTTGAATTTGTGTGCTCTATCCTTTAGCAGCAGGGCTGCTCACAACCGAATCTGTGGCCACAGTTTTGATTTTGAATGTACCAGCCCCCAGCTTGGAGAGTCATTTACCTGGTAACCCTGCAGGTGGTCTTCTGGAAGCATTTTGCAGTTTTATTTCGCTGAAGTTGCATTCTTTGTCATGAAGAGCTGCTTCATGGTCTGTCTTGCCATACAAATAAACCATTATCATCATCTTGTTATGAACATAGATGCTAAAAATAACAAATGTCATTGAATACCAGACATTGGGTAAAGCACCTTTGCATGTGTTATCTATTTAATACTCCTATCAGCCCTCTAAAGCACATGCTTTTATTTTCCATTTGATAGATGAAGAAACCCCGGGGGTGGGGGGGAGGTGAGGGTGCACAGGTAATAAATGAGGTTTTGTGAATGAGATGTTGGATCTTGTTTTTTCAGACCAGGATTATTTGGTTGAGTGGGTTATATAGGACAGTGTCCTTTAGTCCTCTTCTTACATTTATCTTTGTATGGTGGATATCATAACTACTTGTTTTATAGATGAGGAGGTAGTTCTGGAGAGATTAAATCTGTTTGTTCTCTGCTTGAAGTGTTCTCAGCTCCTTAGCATGTAGATTCAGACCCTTCTAAATCTTAAAGGTCTCTGGTGCGATGGTCCTAAAAATCTTGTGTGTTTTATGAGCCACTCAGCAAAGAGGCTGCATTTACAAGTATTTATATGGCTCAGATAGTAAAGAATCCACCTACAGTGCAGGAGATGCAGGTTTGATCACTAGGTTGGAAGGATCCCCTGGAGAAGGAAATGGGAACTCGCTCCAGTATTCTTGCCTGGGAAATCTCATGGACAGGAAGCCTAGCAGGCTACAGTCCATGGGGTGGCAAAGGGTCAGACAGGACTGAGCCACTAACACTTTCACTTTCACACACATATATGTATATTTACATACACACACATATATTTACATGTTTCAAGCTCTTGTATCTATTTAGTATTTTTTCAGCATTTCAACTACATGAATCATAACCAAATTTTTGCTGATATTTTTCTGACCTTCCCTCCTTTCTTGAAAGTTCACTTCTTTTAAGAACTGGTAGAAGACAGTTGGTCTGGCTCACGTTCTCCATTTAACCTGGAAGAAATCCAGTTGCATTTAGTTGTATGACTTGCCGAGAACCATTGGTAGCCTTCCAGTGTATGTTGACAAAACAAAGGAGAAGGAAGTATGTTATCAGAGTAGATGGTCTTTTCTTTGATTATGTGAATCTTTAACATTTCATGAGACTTGACTTGTGTTACCTGTGGCTTATGCTTGTTGGATGGTAAGGTGGTCTGTGCTTCTCCCTTGCTTATTGTCCAGTCTTTCAGGGTCCAGCACTTGACTGAAATTGTAGGTGAGGTGACTGAAACAGTTTTGTGTGAATAATTTTATCAGTTCAAACTATTTTCTGAGAGCTGTTAATATGGGTATAATGGTTCACGAAATAAGCTCTAAAGTAATAATTACTTATTGAGATAATAAGTCATTGCTTTAAAAATTAATTTGTTCAGCACGTATTTCTTAAATATTAAGAATTGTTCTTGGAGATGGAGACTCAGATATTGTCAATATCTGACAGTGTCCCTCTCTTTATGTAACTTAGCTGTCTTGGGCTGGGGTAAGGGGTGGTAGTAGACAGTAAAAAAAATAAACACAATGAATATATAAGATCAGCTAATATTAAGTACTATCAAGAAAAATAAAACTGGATGAAGGGGACTCACTATTTAAGGGTTGTCAGGGAAGCCTTGAATCCCAGGGTGATTAAGGTAATTACTGATTAAGGTGATTACTGATTAAGAGTCAGACAGTATCTGTTGGAATATGGATCCATCTTAAGCAATGGCAAAACTAGATTTTAAAAGTTCCTCCCCACCCCATAATTATAATTTAGTTAAAACATAAAAAGATTATGTGCAGTGTGTGCATTTGCACATGCTATAATAAACTGGTATATCAATACAGTGGACTACTACACAGCAGTGAGATAGCCAACTGTTGATACATGCACCAGCATGGACAGTTCCCATGGGTGTTATGCTGGGCAAAAACCAATCTCGAGGTTACATCTGCTGCATGATCCCATTTAAAACAGCCTAGAAATGACAGAATTTTAGAGTGATGGAGAATTGGTCAGTGGTGGCTTGGGTTAGAGGTGGGAGAACAGTGAGACTAAAGAGGTACAGCAGGGAATGGGGGGCAGTGATGGCAAAGAGAAGTCTTTATTTCATTTAGTTTTTAGCATAGGTGTAGTTGCATCTGGGCTTCCCCAGTGGCTCAAGTGGTAAAAGAATTTGCCTGCAATGCAGGAGACACAGGTTTGATCCCTGGGTTAGGAAGATCCCCTGGAAGGGGAAATGGCAACCCCTCGAGTACGCTTGCCTGGAAAATCCCATGGACAGAGGAGCCTGGCGGGCTACAATCCATAGGGTCACAAAGAGTCAGACATGACTGAGCATGTAGTTATATCTAGTGCCCTAAAGTGAGGATTAGAGGTGAGAGCAGAGTTTTCCTTGACAATATTTTTTATTGCACAGCCACAACATTATGGGAGGTTTTAATATTCATTTTCCAAGTTTGTGGAATTGAAAGTGTCTATTTTCTGCAAGGAATTGGAAATATTTTACCGGGAGGAATTGAAAGTATTCATTCTATCCAGGGCTTTGTTTCAAGTAGAGTAATATGCCCATATTTTTGTTTTTATGTGGTGAGGGAGCAGTTCCTTATAGTGACTGCAGTGGTGATTATATGAATTCATACTTGTGGTTTAAAAAATGAGTGCATATAAAAAGTTGTGGAATCTGAGTAGGGTCTGTCGTTTAAGATAATAGTGTTGTGACAGTGAAAGTTGCTCAGTTGTGTCCATCTCTTTGTGACCCAGTAGACTGTAGCCTGCCAGGCTCCTTTGATGTCCATGGAATTCTCCAGGCCAGAACATTGGAGTGGGTAGCCGTTCCCTTCTCCAGGGGATCTTCCCAACCCAGGGATTGAACCCAGGTCTCCCACATTGCAGGCGGTTTCTTTGCCATCTGAACCATCAGGGTTGCCCAAATGGGACTTTTTGAGTTCTGAGATGTAGGACTTTCTGTGCTAGAAATCAAGATGTCCCCTCCTCTAGGGGATCTTCCCAGCCAAGGGATGGAACCGAGGTATCCTGCATTACAGGTGGATTCTTTTCCATCTGAGCCAAGGGAAGCCCAAGAATACTGGAGTGAGTAGCCTATCCCTTCCGGTTATCTTCCCAACCCAGGAATCAAACCAGGGTCTCCTGCATTGCAGGCAGATTATTTACCAGCTGAGCTACCAGGGAAGCCCGCTATAGTGTTGTACCCAAGTAGATTTCCTGGTTTAGCTAATGTATTCTGGTCACGTCAGATGTTGCCATTGGGAAATCTGGGTGAAGGATGCATAGGAACCTCTGTACTATTTTTGCAACTTTTGGTGAGTCTTAAGATTATTTCCAACAATAACAACAACTGCACCAGATCAGTTTAGAATCTTGAGAAACCTTAGTAGAAATCTTGGTCTTCTCCTTCCTTCTGAAATAAGATAAGGAAACTGTCTCTGAGGTGACATAATAACCTGAGATTGCAGAGCTGAAGTCTGAATCTAGACCTTTTAACCGTCAGATCCACAGTATTTTGCTCCCTTTGGAGCTTAGCCAGTTTAAATTGCTGTTGAGCAGTTTTTGGATATGATGAGCCTGTCCTCCATGTTTCTCCCTAAGCTTGTCTCCCCACTTTCCACCTCGCTCTGTGCGTGTGTTTGTGTGTGTGTGAATGCTCTTCTATGCCCTGCAGCATAGGAAGTGTAATATATAAAGTATGTGTTAGATTTATCCCTTAGATGGTTTTAGCCATCTATTTGAATAAATCCCATATGCGTCTCCTGTTATCAAGGTCCTTCATTACTGAGCACTTGGTCCATTCTAAGCATTGTGGGGAATCATGTTGGATTTCTGCCTGTGAATTAGTAGCTGAGTGGTGTTTTACTTCAGATGATTCAGTATATTTGCCTTAATTGCTGGATTAACCAATTTCTTGCCTCCCACAAAAAGCACACACATTTGTATAAAGAGAGGATAAATGAATGAAGTTTTCAGGACTAATTTTTGTGGTATTTAAGCAATAATAGTTTAGATTACCCACAACGGTAATTTCCTTTCATGAGTCCTATAGATGGGCTTTGTCACCATTTACACTTGATTACTTCATTGTTAACCCCAGTGATGTGATTTAGCATGCAAAGGCTTAATTATTCCTTTCTGGCCTAGTGGAGAAATTTCCTTTCAATAATTGCCTCCACTGCCCTTTAGCCTCTTAAGCATTGGGTTTGTTTGAAACAACATGGTTGCTCAGCAAGCAATTCCAAGCTCAGCAGTGCCTGGAGCTGTCTTTGGATCATAATTTATACCTTTGACATAGTGACTTAGGCCTCAGTTCTTGTGTGATGTGCCTGGTAGATGCTCTTCATTAGAGCAGTGGTGTGATGCATTTGTCTGAAGTTGCAGGCAGAGAAGTTGATGACTAAATGGCACTAAATAATTCTCTTGCAGCCTCTCTTTTTCAAGTTAACATTCTCTTATTTTAAGTGAGCGGTTATGCCAACTTTGAAAGTAAGATTAGACTCTTAAAAGCAAACTTGAGTACTTTTAAGAAGTGTTTTGTGAGGCAGTCATGTGTTGTTGTAGTCACAGTATAGAGATCATTATGTAACAGGTCACTGTCAAGATGAGGCTCAGACCTTCAGGATGAAAACTGTGCAGGGTTGGCAAAGAGATGTCTTTGTTTAGTTTTTAATATGTTTAGTTATATCTAGGACCCTAAAGCATGGAATGGAGGTGCATGAAAAATTTTCCACGGGAGTATTGTTATTATTTTTAATTTCATAGCAACAACAGATACGAAGTTCTGTTTCATTTCCCACGTGGAAGTTTGTGGAATTGAAAGTGTCTATTGGTTGCCAGGAATTGAAAATATTCTGCCAAGAGAAATAGTATTAATTCTACCTAGGACTTTGTTTCATGTAGAGTAATATGCCCATGTCTCTATAGACACTTACCAAGGCTTAAATGGTTTAATGTCACTTTGGTGTGCTTCCCAGGTGGTGCAATGGTAAAGAATATTCCTGCAATGCAGGAGACACAGGAGATGTGAATTTGATCCCTGGGTGGGGGAGATCCCCTCTCCAGTGTTCTTGCTTGGAGAATTCCATGAACAGAGGAGTCTGGTGGGCTATAATCCATGGGGACGCAAAGAATTGGACGTGATTGAGCGACTGAGCATGCACACAGAGGGCAGCGTGGTTTTATTTATTTATTTATTTATTTATTTTGGGCAGCATGGTTTTAGAACTGTCCTCCCTGGGTCCCTGTCTCCCAGCTTCAAAATTCTACCCCTTCCCGTTTATGTAAACAATGTTAACTGCTCAGTTTTTCTCAGAGAAGTTCTCAAATAACAATGGTATCATGGGCCTTTGGATATTTTACAATAAATTTGTTTGTATGCCAGTCTGTTTTGGGTAGGGCTATACTGTTAGAACAGAGAATATCACATGTATCTCACTAGTTAAAGATGTTTTTAAGGGAGGTTTATGTATCAATAAACAATTTCAGTTTCCATTTAGGGAAGTTTTTGCCCTAAACGGAAATTTTTGCCCTAAATGATCCGTTGTTAGGAGAACCAACTCATTTTGCTAACAGAAGGAGTAAGTAGAAGGAATACTTGTTCAGTCACTAAGTCATGTCCGACTCTGCATCCTGATGGACTGCAAGGCTTCCCTGTCCTTCACTATCTCCTGGAGTTTGCTCAAAGTCATGTCCATTGAGTTGGTGATGCCATCCATCCATCTCGTTCTCTGTTGTCCCCTTCTCTTGTCCTCAAGCTTTCCCACATCAGGGTCTTCTCCAGTGAATCAGCTCTTCACATCAGGTGGCCAAAATATTGGAGTTTCAGCTTCAGCGTCAGTCCTTCCAATGAATATTTAGGGTTGATTTCCTTTAGGATTGACTGGTTTGATCTCCTTGCTGTCCAAGGGACTTTCAGGAGTCTTCTCCAGCACCGCAATTCAAAAGCGTCAGTTCTTCAGAAGGAATACTTACTGAATAGCTAATAAAGCCATTCCAACTGTTAAAAAATTGGTCAGGAAGCATGGCAGAAAATTGAAGCCCTCCTGCAGTATAGTTTCTAGAGTTTTTTGAGAGTTTAAAATAGTTTAGACATTTACCATTTGATTTCTCTTAAGTAGCATCTCAAGTAACAAAATTTTGCTCATAAATGATATTTTCAAAATTTCACATGACAATTCAGATAGATTTCTGCTAAACTTTGATTATCCTGCTACTATAATAAATTCAACAGTACTCATTTTAAACTCTTAGGAATTATTAAGGATTCATTATATTTAAGCAGGCATTGATTATTGTACAGACAGCCAGTAAATATCTGGACAGTGTTAAGATGCTGGACACGACTTTCTCTTGGATGATGAAACTAAGGCTTGACACAGTTTGATTTATTAGTAGAAATTAGTTAACCTGTCATCAGATATTGTCAACTAGGTTGAGTTTTTCCCCATAATTTGCATATTTCCATGGAAAAATAAGAGAAGCACCAAAATTAATTATGGTGGGTTGTTTTGAGTTTGCAATATCCATGAGAGAGTGAAAAAAGATGTTTGCTAGTGGTCTAACCTGGTGACCAAGGAAGAAGTAGTTAGTGCCCCTGCGTGCTTGCAGGGGGCTTGCTCCAGTGTTTGGTTTAAGGAGTTAATTTCTGTTTCTCAGTTATTACTCTCCTTTAAAGAGAATGGGATACAGGAAATCTGCCTGACATTGTCACATGCAGGCATTTGTTGGTAACTGTCATGCATTTATTCAGACTCTCATGAAGTTAGTGTTTTACAACAGAAGAAACTGGGTCTTGGGCAAAAGTGTAGCAAAATCATTTTGTTTCCATAAACTTCTTTTCAGCTAAATGACAACTAGCACACTGTTTTATTTTAATTTAATAGTGGTTTTTAATTAGCAATGATTTCACTAAAGTAGGTCTTCCTAGAATTACAACACTTAAACAAGTGATTCTGTATTTAACAGTGAAGTCTTTGAAAAGAGCCTGACGGAAACAATAATTTTGCTACGCATTTGTTCCTGACCCGAATTTTTAAATTGCATGCCTAAGTAGTTTTGACTCTTCCAGGGCTCCAGAGAGCAGTGTCTATTGTCTTAGGACAGGCCGTAGACCCGGAACCAGCGCACGTGCTGTATTAGCATGAAGATTAGTGAGAATTACAGGCTTCATTGAAATATGTGAAATACAACATCCTTCTTCCTTCCTCTTCCCTTCTTAAAATGAGACACATTGTTATACATAAGTCTCTTAAATACTGGATGATGTAATACATGCTGCACTGTTGAGAAAATTCGGGTCAGGCAAATATATTGTGAAAGCATAACCTCGGCCATTAGTATCAGAGAGATGTATCTCCAGATGCCTCATGCTCAAAATTGCTTATAAGCTCCATGAAGGTAGGAATCAAGTCTCACTCATCATCTCTTGAGCTCTTCCCTTGCCTATGTTTGTGCCTGGTGCATAACATACTCTTCAATGTTGAATACGTTGAAAGACTTAGAAAGATTGCCTTTGGAAATTGACATTTTATTAGTAAATTAATACGCTTAGCAAAAGTTGATTCAATGAACATTGAATGTGTGCGTATGCTTCCAACCATGCCACAGTCTTCATGGGGGGAGGAGAGAAAATAATGATGTTTCCTGTTTTAACATTGACCAGGCTCCTGTGTGTGCCAAGCATTTAGCAAACTTCACATCTGCAAGTTCACTTGATGATCATCACAACAGCTGTATGGAATGGTATTCTTTATCCCAGTTTTAAGCTCAGAACACTGAAGAGCAAAATGCTTAAGTCACTTGTTCAAGGTCATATGTTTTCTCATCTCTAACCAGGATTTGAACTCAGTAGTCTTACTGCAGAACATGCACCCTCCTCCACTCAACCACGCTGGCTTGCAGATCAACCATGGGTGATCCGGTTTGGTGGTGGAGACAGACATAAACACAAATAAAATACAGCGTGGGAGTGCAGTGGCGGGGGCGGGGGGTGGTGAACAAAGGGGTGTGGGAGCGAAAAGGAAGGGATCTTGCTCTGCCTTGGGGAGCTGGAAGGCTTCGCAGGAGAGGTGACATTTGAGTTGGGTCATTTAGTCTTCTGTGGGGCAGCTGCCCGAGTTCTGCCCTGTTTGAAATAAGCACATTTACAAGAGAATAGTGGAGCACATTCGACTTGATGGATTGGATTGACAGTTTGGAAGTAACTCCCCAGAATGATGGCTTTGTTAGGTATTTGTTCTCTGAGAACCCTACCTGCCACTCCCCTTCAGTGAATTGTGGCGAGAAAGCTGTCACATTAAGCTGTCACTCAGGATATTTGTGAGAGGGGGAGAGAAGGGGAACAAATTATGGGCAGGACTAGGTACTTTGAGAACAGCCTCCAACCCGGAAAGATTATATTTCAGAGCATTTAAAAATGAACACAACGGCCTTTTTTAAGTTGTGCAAGAAGAAAATTGAATAATGAAAAGTTAATTAGGCTATGGAGATTTTTAAAAAGCTAGACATTCTGATGCTTATCCACCATGATATGTGAAGATTTGTTAAAGCCAGGATAGGGGGTGAAAATGAGGGCGAGAGAAAGGCAGAGATCAGTTATAGAACTGCACAAAGTTCTTACCCAGATTGCTTAACTGTAAAAAGGTTTTATCTTTTCCTCTGTGATGTTTAAGGAGTTTGTAAGAAGCAGTTTCAATTCCAACTTTTTGTCTCTGTTGTCTGGCTGTTTGCTTTAAGAATACCTCTTGAGTTTTGCTGTTTCCTTCAGTGTGTATATGTGAAGCTAATGAAAGATTTGGGAGTCCAGTCTAGATCTTTCTAAATGAGATCTGCTAACGGTTTTATTTCTGGAGAAATTGTTGCACAGCACTTCTGCTTCAGCCCCTGCTTTCCACACATCTGCCCCCCCCCCCATCCCCTCTAAACAGCCCCTCCTTCAGCCTCCATTCCCCAAGCCTGCAATGCAAAGAACTTGCTTTGTTACTGATGATAATATTTAAGCTCTAAAATTTTAACAGTATTTCAGTTGCAAATAAATGGAAATTGTGTATTCTGTTTAATGTGTCTCAGAAAATCCCTGCTATTTTTTTTCTTTAAATACAAGAAAACAGGCGTGTAATGCCTCATTGAAAAAGGCCTGCAGGGGAGCTTTGTGCAGGTCTTAATTAAGGGCTTTGAAAGACCTAACAAAAGGAAAAAGGAAAATGCTACAGGGTTATTGTTATTCCACCCCATTGGCTCAGCTAGCTGACCATCCATTGGAGCATTTTGTCCATTTTGAAACTGAATGACACTTTTGTTCGTGATTAACAGAGGTGAAAGAAGCCAATTATTGGGCCGTCTTTTTCCATAGAGCAGCTGCTGTTGGATTTAACTGCAGGCAAATATGGCCTTTTACTACCACAAGGATGTTGTGATGACAGTTTATTTTTATAGAACTATGTGCTGGAAAACAAAATCTGTCTGACTCCTGTGATGAATATGCCCTGGAATTTATCATGAAAGGGTGATTTTCATGTTCTAGCTGTTCCTCAGTTCTCTTTTTAAAAATAATATCTATGTGTACTTGTGTGTGTGTGATACATGTACATGTGTGTGCAGTCGCTCAGTCATGTCTGACTCTTTGTGACCTCATGGACTGTAGCCCACCAAGCTCATCTTCCATGGGATTTTCCAGGCACGAATACTGGAGTGGGTTGCCCAGCGTTTTTTTAGGTATGAGATTGCAACATTAAAGTTATGTCAGCTATTTGTTAACATGTACATATGTAGGCTGCTTCAACTCTTCCCTATTTTAATTTTAATAACTCCTCCCCCTCCCTTATTTGTTAAAGTTGCAGAGTAATTAGTGGAAGATGGAGTGGTGTTGCCTGGATCTCAAGCTATTTTGATACATCAGCTACTTAAGTGGGGCAGATGAGTCTTAGAGACCACCTACTCATTGGTTTAAACTTCCAGGCTCTCTTACTTCCTGTAATAGTAATGTAACTTGGGAGGAATGTCCCATGAGCCTTGGTATTAAATGAATGTGAAATAATGGGGTAGAGCTAGGGAAGGGGCACAGGTGTCAGCACTCAGGATCCACTTTCTCCTGATACACTCTTAGATAATGGGGCAGGAGATGTGACTTGGGGCACCAGGGTCAGCTCTGATTTCCTTCATTAAGACTCTAGGTCTTCATTTTTATCTTTTCAGGATCCTGGTGTACTGGACAAGTCACCATCTCCAGTCTCCCTAGGCAAGTTTCTTAAACTTGGTGAACCTCAGTTTATTCCCCTAGTTGGAGTTAACAATATCTGTCTCTCAGAGTAGTTGTGAGAATGAAATGAATTGAGCCTCCTATGTGTCTAGTACAGTGCCTGGTCCATAGGAAATGTGAAACTGAGTCCCCCTAAAACCTAGTCCTCCTGCTGAGTTTATGATTAACTTCTCGCTCCAAAACTTTATGCCCTTTCTTGTGCTGCCCTTGAATTTCAGAGTATCAAAGAAAAGGGGCTCCAAAATCACTGCAGATGGTGACTGCAACCATGAAATTAAAAGACACTTACTCCTTGGAAGAAAAGCTATGCCCAACCTAGACAGCATATTAAAAAGCAGAGACATAACTTTGCCAACAAAGGTCCGTCCAGTCAAAGCTGTGGTTTTTCCGGTCATCATGTACGGATGTGAGGGTTGGACTATAAAGAAAGCTGAGTGCCGAAGAATTGATGCTTTTGAACTGTGGGGTTGGAGAAGACTCTTGAGAGTCTCTTGGACTGAAAGGACATCCAACCAGTCAATCCTAAAGGAAATCAGTCCTGAATATCCATTGGAAGGACTGATGCTGAAGCTGAAATTCCAATACTCTGACCACCTGATTGGAAGAACTGACTCATTGGAAAAGACTCTGATGCTGGGAAAGATTGAAGGCAGAAGGAGAAGGGGATGACAGAAGATGAGATGGTTGGATGGCATCACTGACTCGATGGACATGAGTTTGAGTAAGCTCCAGAAGTTGGTGATAGACAGGGAAACCTGGCGTGCTGCAGTCCTTGGGGTCGCAAAGAGTCGGACACGACTGAGCAACTGAACTGAACTGAAAAAAAAGTGGGGACTGAAACTGAGCAGGACTCTTCCTGGCCCTCCTGGATACAAAAGCCCCTCCTTGTCCCCCCTTTCTTATTTGTAAGAAAAAGACTTTAGTCTCCTAGGCCTTGCCTGAATTCCAAAGAACAGACTCAAGCAGTCACTATCAGGGAAGTGAGGGAGTGCAAAAGCGAAGGAGAAGAGATTAAACTAGAAAAGTATTGGTAGCTTGAACAATCGTGAGCAATAAAACAGAGTCCTAGTTCCTCCTCAAGGGATATACATAACAATCTGACATCTATCTTTGAGTTGTTCTGTAGAAACTAGACTGTCATTCAGGTGGAACATGGTGACTATGTGCTAACCACAACCACTTAGACACCAGACTGGTTGGAACCAGAAGGTTGATGGTGAAGATTCCAAAAACATCACCACCCCGTTACCTTTTCATCACCAGCCAGTCAGAAGAAAGCTCACAAGTTGCAGCCTTCACTCCAAATATTGCTTTAAAAACCCTCCTGAAAGCCAGTGGGGAGTTTATGTCTTTTGAGCACTATCTGTCATTCTCCTTGTGTGGCGCCCTGCAATAAACTCTGTACTTTCCTTCACCACAACCTGGTATCAGTAGATTGGCTCTGCTGCGTGGCGGACCAGCAGACCCAAGTTTGGTTCAGTAATACATGTTTGATCTGCGCTAATTCTCTTTCCATTTTTAGTTCTGAGGAGTCACCTCATACCTAAATCTGAAGCCAAGGGGCAGGAGTTCAGTAACTGCTTTTTACCCAATTTGTTTTTTTCTTAGCAGATTTTCTAGTAGCAGAGGGTTGAGTTTTCAAGGATAATTTGATGAGAATAAATGGCTTCCTTCTGCAACGCTCTCTTAATCCTTGGTCTAGGACAGAATCAGTGTGACTCCTCCCTGCTTTATAAACCATCTGAGAACATCCTGGAATATTGACTCACTGTTTGAGAACCATTGTCGTAATTCATTTAGAAGTCCTTTCAGGCCTGGCTCTGTCTTGCTCAGTAACCCCGGGAAAGTCACTTAACTTCTGTGCTTCTTTATTGGCAACATAGTGGTAATAACACTTAACTCACTTTCCACTTTGCAGGTTTGTTTGGAAGATGATTACCTCATAGGTGGTTCTGAAGAACTATGTAGAAATCACTATATTAAAAAGGAAGGGTGAGGTCCCCCACATTGTGCCACAAAATAAAATACAATTTTATGGCAATGTAGATAATCTCGTTGTGTAATGAGATTAAGTTTCATTTGGACAAGCTTTTTAATATTGAAGTTTGGTTTGAGGTCCGCTGGGTTGTTGGCATAGATTTTCATCCCCATGGGAGAGTAATTTTGCTGTGATTAGAGACTTCTCCGAAGAGGTGGTGTTCGGGCTGGGTCATGTGTCTCTTCTCCCATGACTTGGTTCCCCATTCCTCTGTTCCATTCTGAACCTTTGCCCCATGTTCTCTCTAGCTCTCCTTCTCAGATTGATGCACTTTCCTGCATTCTCAGCCTCTTCACTGGTTCTCTCCTGAGGACCCTGCTTGCCTGCAGCATTTTGGTTAGATGCTGCTCATCTTCCCACACCATTAAGAGAGTAACATTGACGTTCTTGCCTGGACTGGAGGTCATCAGGCTTCCCTCTTCACTTACAACCTCTGTTCGGTCTGTGGTACATGACCTTCAGTTCTGAACCCTCCCTTAGGACTGTCATCAGCTGACTTCTCTCTTGGCTCCCTCTAAAGCATTAGGTGCTAAGCTCAGGGTCTTCTCATTTCTGCTACCCCTACACTCTCACAAGTCATCATTTATCCCACGTAGGCCTTCCAACACCCTTGCCTCTCATTTCATTTCTCCCCATCAAAACAGTGATCCCTGATCAGCTCCACTGTAGCCATTCCGTCCCATGGCCACAGCCTGGACCTTGCTAACACCCCAAGTTGCTAAATACCTCTTGACCATACCTGTTGTTATTACAATATTTAGCTGAGTGTCTCCATGACTGTCACTACTCAGATTTTTCAACCTCATTAAGTTCTCAAGTTCCTGGATCCTTTTACTTTTTTCTCCATCATTTATTCATTTCTGATTGGATTAAGGTCCACCAGCCATTCAGTCCCTCTCTTCAGTCCCTCTCTCTATCTTTTTATCCTGTTGTCTTATCAAAGGTGACTTTTTGTTTAATGATGAGAACAGTTTATTTAGTCGTCAGTGCTGGGCTTTTTTTTTGTTTTTTGTTTTTTTTTTGTGAAATACCTAATAGGTCTCAAACTAAATACTTATCACATGAACCTCAGGGCAATAAAAAGCGACTCATCATTTGAGGAGCTGCGTAATTATTAGAGGCTCACTGTTTGGATGGAATGGCTTGATGGAGAAGGAGCTCTCCATCGTGATACTGTGTGGTCTTACTTAGATGTCAGAACTGCTCTGAGCTCTTGTTGCCTCATCTGTATAATAAGGCTACTTGGCTATGTGATCCCCAATTTTTTTTCTAGCCTCTCACATGTATGATACTAATTATATTACCTATAATATAATTCACATGACTTGATTAAAAAAAACTAATTTATTCTAACCATTTCCTGAACTGTATCACTTGAGGTAAATCAGGTGACTGCTCTGGGCCTCAGTTCAGTTCAGTCGCTCAGTCGTGTCCGACTCTTTGCGACCCCATGAACTGCAGCACGCCAGGCCTCTCTGTCCATCACCAACTCCTGGAGTCCATCCAAACCCATGTCCATCGAGTCGGTGATGCCATCCAGCCATCTCATCTTCTGTCGTCCCATTCTCCTCCTGCCCTCAATCTTTCCCAGCACCAGGGTCTTTTCAAGTGAGTCAGCTCTTCGCATCAGGTGGCCAAAGTATTGGAGTTTCAGCTTTAGCATCAGTCCTTCCAATGAACACCCAGGACTGATCTCCTTTAGGATGGACTGGTTGGATCTCCTTGCAGTCCAAGGGACTCTCAAGAGTCTTCTCCAACACCACAGTTCAAAAGCATCAATTCTTCATGCTCAGCTTTCTTTATAGTCCAACTCTCACATCCATACATGACCACTGGAAAAACCATAGCCTTGACTAGACGGACCTTTGTTGGCAAAGTAATGTCTCTGCTTTTTAATGTGCTGTCTAGGTTGGTCATAACTTTCCTTCCAAGGTGTAAGTGTCTTTTAATTTCATGGCTGCAGTCACCATCTGCAGTGATTTTGGACCTCAGTTTCACCATTTTTAAAAAGGGATACCATCCCAGCTTTGTCTGCCTCACAAGGTTGTTGTGAAATTTAAACGATATAAAAGTAAGATCTAGGCATTGGTTCTTAGTGGTGCTACCCAAATGTGCATTTGAATCACCAGGAGGGTTAGTAAAACTCAGATAGCTGGGCTGTACTCCCAAAGTTTCCAATTCAGCAGACGTTGGGTGTAGCCCAATAATTTGCATTTCTAATTCATCCCTGGGTGATGCTGATCCTGAGAGCACACTGGGAGATCCTCCGCTTTCAGGTAATCTAGATCCGTGAGAGACTGCCTTCTTACCCTTCCAAACTGGGCTTCCCAGGTGGCACTAAAGAATGGTGAAGAACCCACCTGCCAGTGCAGGAGATGTAAGAGACATGGTTTCGATCCCTGGGTTGGGAAGATCCCCTAGAGGAGGGCATAGCAACCCATTCCAGTATTCTTGCCTGGAGAATCCCATCAACAGAGGAGTCTGGAGGGCTGTAGTCACAAAGAGTTGGGCACAACTGAAGCGACTTAGCAGGCACACACACACCCTTCCAAACTGTTCATGTAGGTATGTTTGACTATACACTTTAGTTGGAAATCAGGACAAGTCTAAGGGTCTTTGTGGGAACAAAGTTACAAAATAATTGGAATTCAGCCTCTTCCTAAGCATCTTGGACCAACTACTATTGTCTAGTGTGCAAGTATGTAAAACTCCATTTCTCCAGGAATTAACTCAGGGCAATGACTGTAAAAAAGCACCCATTATGGATATACATTGGTTGGAATGGATGCACCACTTTGAAACTTTTTTCAACACTAGAAAATAGCAGTGTGTTGTGGATCTATCCACCACACATGGCTAATTATGATTTCTTTTCAAAACAGCAATTTATTTTAAAAAATTGGCCAAGACCTTATGGTGTCTTGGCTATTTTTAAGGAAGAGATTACTAAGATGTAAAATCAGTTTTAAAATAAAGAGGAGTGTGTGTATATTTGGACTGACTTACATGTTTACATTGGTTGTCCTGGTGCAGCCACATAAGTGGCAGTTTGCACGCTGGGCCAAGCATTTCATTTTTGCCATCCCCCAGATTTTAGATCCATCCCAACTTTTTAATGGCTTGTGTTGCTGTCTAAATATTGGGTAGAAATAGCAGAAGAACCAAAATAAAGCACGGGGGGATTATTTGAAATTAAAACTAGTTAGTAATCAAACCAAACAGACAGATGTGTGCCAAGTTTTTAGTGTCACCCGACTTTCACCCCGTCAGCCTCCTTTCAACACCCTGCCCCACCCACCCCCTTCTTCTGGTTGCAGTGGACAGCCAAGCAGGAAGTCCATCATACAGATACAGGATTTGCAAACACATGGTATGTAGGCCTGGAGTTACTTACAGGAATGTGATTTGCATGATAACATTTTGAGCAAACAATATTAAGTTAACACCTGTGACAAGGGCAAATGCTTCTCTAGTGATTTTCACTACAGTGTTGTAAATTGTAATTATGAAAATTGTAGGACTCTTAGAAAACATCTTTACTGCTCTCATGATTTATTTTCCTGAGATTTTTCTGTTTGTTTGTCTTTTTTTCCCCCACATATATGATGAAGAACTATGGTGGAAAAACAATGCAGTAAATGTTTTAATTATGAAGTGCCTTCACCTTCTACCAAACCAAAGGACATTCCCATTCTTATAGGATAAATTCCCTGGATAAGTAAATGGTTTTAGAACATTTCTTAAAATAATTTGTTAGTGCCTGATAGTTGTGTGTATGTACTTAATTTTTTAATTTTTATTGAAGTATAGTTGATTTACAATATTGTGTTAGTTTCAGGGCGTGTGTGTATTTTAAGCCTTAGATGGTGTAGTGATTTTGGAGACAGGGTTTTGGAGACAAGCTGTCTGGGTGTTCAAATCCTGGCTTGATACTCAGACAGTTGCATTGCCAATTCTGGAAAATGAAAATAGTCATGGTACCTGCTTCTTAGGATCGTTGTGAGAATAAGGTGTCCAAATCATTTGTTATAGCTCCTGGCACTGAATGCCAGCTCTTTTTATCATTGGAAGTAGTGCTGATTAGTAAAAGTGGCATTTGGTCAAAGCGTATTATCTAAAAAGGGTGATACTGTTATTAGAATTTGATCCTTGAAAAATTGATCCTTTAAAAACTACTTAAAAGTTGTAAGTAGTCAGAAAGTTCATCTGAGATAATGGTGTTGGTCCCCCCCAGCCTCTGTGACAAATTGCATGGTGAAATATGAAAGCTAGGGGTAATTCTCTGATTTTTAAGTAAGTCTTTTAGCCATCTTAAAGCAGTGGTCCCCAACTGAGGACCAGGGACTGGTTTCGTGGAAGGCATTTTTTCTACAGATGGGGTGAGGGGGCTGGTTTGAGGATGATTCAAGACTATTAAATTTATTGTGCACTTTATTTCTATTATTGTTACATGAACACCTTAGGTCATCAGGCATTAGATCTCGGAGCCTGGGAATCCCCATGTTAAAGGACCATCTTTTATTCTATGATTACGTCCTTTTGGCTTATTTTGTTATTAAATGCCCCCCATATCCTTATAATAGATGTTTTATAGATAGTTGCATGGGCTTCAAGGGGTAGAGTTGGAAGTTCTGCTGATTTCAGGTACCAGAATTCTGAGAGTTGAACTCATGGTAGGCATCCTCTCTTGTGTCTTTGACAGATGGCCTTCTAGCCATTGCCCAAGGTCTCCAGCAACGATGCAGTGGCTTCTCTTACTGAGCAACTCTAAAGCATTAGCAGTGACCTTTTATGTTATATGTTGTGATATTCTCTGCCTCACAGATGTAGTATAACGGAAAGACTGAAGGCTTCTACTCCAAATTTTTTTTTTTTCCAAATTTTATTTTACCTTGGGTACTTAAGGCCAGAGTTGTTATAAATATTACAAGGGGACACCACACTAAGCCTATATAAGATAATTGGAAATTTTCTTTCCTCCTTCCTTTCCCGTCTATTGCATCTGTTTGTTGTACCTACTTCGCCCATCTACATCTTCTCTGATCTCCGTGAGGACTCTTCATTTCCTCACTTCCTGCTCATCTTCTCCAGACCCAGATAGCCTGTATTTTCTGTGGCTCCCCTAGTCAGAGTTTTGAGGCCCCTCACCATCCCAGCCTTCAGTTTTGGAGGCAGGCTACATGAAGTCTCTGTATTTAGCTCATGCATTCTGCCTGGGCACCTTAGTATACACAGAGCAATAGTAGTAATCCTCAAGTTCACTCGGCCTCTATAGTTTGCAAAATGCTTTTGTACCTCCCCAGCCTTGTGCAGGCAGACGCCTTCCCATTTGCCCGTGAGGAACCTGGGAGCCTTTCTAAGAATAGACAGACATCATTTAACTTTAGAGTTGGGAAGGCTTTGCATACCATGTCGGCCTCACATCCCAGAAGAGAAACCGGAAATGCAGAAGAGTTGAGGGACTTGTCTTGGGCCACGTGGCCGGTGTTTGGTGATGGCCCTTGGGAACTGGGTTCCATTTTGAATCTGGTTTTGGTCCAGATGTTGAACTGCAATGCTGTGCTGCCTCTGTGCTCTGCACTGGTGCAGGGAAGTGTTAAAGAAATAAAACAGGGCTCCTCAGCGCAAGGAATTTACAAGTGATTAGTTTTGTCTTTCTGTTTAGTTCCTTACAGAATTTCCAGCAGCTGAGACAATGATGGGTACAAACTTTGGGAAGGAGGTCTACATTGAGTGGGATTGTTCAGGGAGGGTATTTTATAGGTGACCTTGCTGATAATTAGAGTAGGTTGTAGGAGAAAAGAGTAGAAATGTGTCCCTTGGTGCACATTACTGCAGCATTTCTTAAAATATCTGTGGTGGTAGGCCAGTTTTGTTCTTTAAATTTCCACCAATTCAGTGTGGCTCAATACTTTTGTAAAATATAATAATGATTAACTTTTAGGAAAATAGCGAATCCCTCGGCAGTCCAGTGGTTAGGACTGCACTTTCACTGCCAAGGATGTGCGTTCAGTCCCTGGTTGGGGACCTGAAATTCTATAAGCTGCACGCACAAGTCGCATGGAGCACAAAAAAGAAAAAAAACTAAAATGGAAAATTACAAACCTAAAGTTGTTATTGTTTGATTGAAAGCATGAAAGTACTTTGTCAAGTTGCTCCAAGGTGAACTTGAGTATCTGTGGTCTCACTGTGTCTCGCTGACAGGTTACATGCTGGCCCCGTGTTTTGAGAATCACTGTCCCCTGTGGACAGAAGTGGGAAAGGTTTAGTCCCCAGTGGCGGGGAGGGGATGGGGCTCAGGGGTCTGAGCACGAAGGACATAATCAGAACAGGTGTGTGTAGGTGAAACGTGAGAAGAAAAAGAAGGTGAAGGTGATATCAGCTGATAGAGAGTCTCAACTTCCAGTGGGCAGAGGAGAGTTTAAACCTGGCACCATGAGGGAGCTCCTGCAAGGTCTTGAGCAAGGATGCTGGCTTGTCAGTGGTCCGCTGAATGATGCTCTTGGATATTCTCAGTGACTAAGATACTTGCTGCTCTGTAAGTAAGCTGTGTGTGTCTATAAAACTCCTTTGATGCCTGCCAGTTAATCTTTCATGTTTTCTGGTTTTCTTTGTCTTCCCCTGTTTATATCATCTGAAGAGCAAACATGGGCTGCTTTTGCAGGATCTTCCTTCTTGAATTTTACCTTCCGACCTTCTCCAGGGGAAACTTTTATCTAGAGTAGATCAACCACTTTCTATTTCTTTTTTTTTTCCCATTTATTTTTATTAGTTGGAGGCTAATTACTTTACAACATTGCAGTGGGTTTTGTCATACATTGAATCAGCCATGGATTTACATGTATTCCCCATCCCGATCCCGCCTCCCACCTCCCTCTCCACCTGATTCCTCTGGGTCTTCCCAGTGCACTAGGCCCGAGGACTTGTCTCATGCGTCCTGGGCTGGTGTAGATCAACCACTTTCCTGCTCTCCAAATCTTGTTGCTTTATTGCCTCTGTGCAGCTGCATTCAATTGTTATAAAATTCAAGTTTTCTACCAGAAAAATTCTTAATGTTTTAGGCAAATACAGTTGGCCCTCCCAATCCATGGATCCCACATCCTCGGATTCAACCAAACACTGATCTTGTACCATGTTTATGGTTGAAGTTGGTTGAATCTGCAGATGCAGAGGGGTCAGACTCAGGGATGTGAGCTTCTGTGGATTTTGGCGTCCACCATGGGTCCAGGAACCAACCCCTTGGATACCAAGGTACCGCTGTACTTGTTTTGTTTCTAAGCAACTTGAACACACAGTCAAAAATGGGGGCTGGGGAGAGAGTGTGGAGGTGGAGAAGTCTATGTGGGAGAGGTATTTAGGGAACAGTAGAGATAGCCCATCTTAAGTAGGATCAGTGCCTGGTATGTGGAATATCTTTTTATCTTTTGTCTATGAGAGAGTGGCAGTGCTCTGCTATATAGACCCCCGAACTACCATGGCCAAGAGCTTGCTAAAGTCCACGGCCTGCTAAGTGGCAGGGTGTGATGTGTATGTGTGAGTATGGAGTCGTTTTTGTACAATAGGCATGATCTCAGCACTTTACATGTGTTACCTTATGTGCTTCTCCCAGCAGCCTTCTGAGGTAGGTGCCTTATTCATTGTTTTCTAGATGAGGAAGCTGAAGCACAGAAGTTGATGAAGTTTGTGGAAGTTCATGCAGCTAATACATGGTGGAGCCTGGATTTGAACCCTAGCAGCCTTGTTGCAAAGCTGTTAATAGCTTTTTACCCATTATGTTTGACCGCCTGAGACTGGTATGCTCCTATAATGTGGCCAGAATGCTCTGAGGGTTGGTCACCTTGCCTGGCTTGGTCAGATTTACAAAGAGATAATCATTGTATCCTGAGTGCTAAGAAATATGGGGGAGAATACAGAAGGAAGCAGAAGGAAGAGGTATCAGAGCTCAGCCAGTGTCTTTGGGGGATTGAATAACAATAGGCTTCACAATGCGTTAGGTCCTGGACTAGGAATGAAAAGATTGGTGGTGACCAAGACAGACTAGATCTTTGCCCTCATAAATGTTCATTTCTGGTGAGGAAGACCATGACTACCTAAGCAGGCCCCATAATATAATGCACTGCAGTGGCTCTCACCTTTGAATGTACATCACAGTCACCAGAGAGCTTGTTAACATCCTGGAGTGTTCGATTAGTACGTCTGGAGTAGAACCCAAGAGTGTGCCTCTCTGTCAGATTCCTAAGTGATGCTGGACCACACTTTGAGGACTCCAGGGTGAGTGCTGGGGCTGGCATGTAGTCAGTGCTATGTGAGAGTTTTAAAAAATAATTGAAAGGATTTCTCCAGGTGGTCCAGTGGTTAAAACTCTGCCTTCCCAAACAGGGGGCGCAGATTCCATCCTTGTTTGGGGAATTAAGATCCCACATGCCACGTGTTGTGGCCAAAATAGAATAAATGAAAAGATAAAAAATGAGGTTATTTAAATGATAAGAGCTAGAAAGAGAAAATAAACTGGGTGGTGAGAGAGTGAACTGGCAGCCACTGTCATAGGGCTAAGGGTTGACCTTTGAAATGAACCCAGAAGATGAGATTAAGCCTGCCCTGAGGGGAGCTGGGAAAGCACCTTAGAGTGGTGAATAGAAAGGAGCTTGGGTGAGCTGGTGGCAGAGGAGTGAATCTTTTGGGATGAGGTTGGGGAGGATCCAGGGGACAAGTCATGTAGGGCTCTGTAAGGAGACAAGTGGCATAAACTGTTTCCTTGCTTAGGCTGCTAAGTTGCAGGTTGAATTGGAAAAAGAGAAGCATGGAGGCAGGGAGACCAGATTGGAGGCTGCTGCAGTGGTCTGTGACGGATGGGGGTGGCTTCGATGAGGGTGAGGAAGAAACAGCCAGGAGCTAGAGGAATGTGTCTGTCTCTTTGTGTCTGGTGGTTTATCCTGGCAATGGATGCTCATTGCAGAGTCCCATGAAACAGTTAAATTATATCTTATATGTGCTGTTTGAGAAAGCAGAGAAGGACAAGGAATATTTTAAAAAGTCATCATCAAAAGTTATTTGAATGCTGGCATCCCCTCCCCCAAATGCCCTGTTCTCCCCAAGGGCAGACCCTCAGCTATCTGGAAAACTTGGCTATCCAGGACAACTCATTCTCTGAGATCTCTTGGTGCAGCTATATTCATGTGGAGTATAATCTGTGTGTGTGTGTCATTGCTTAATTGTTGGCATGTAGTGACTCAACTGGTAATTTAAATTAATAGACTGTGCATATAAGCACACTATTGTTCTTCTTAGATCTCGATGGAGCTTTGATTGGCACTTAAGTGATGGTGTGTTTGAATTAATTACTGTAGCTGAGAAAGAGCTGGGAAAACACATGAGGAAAGAGAAGTGTAGTTGTGAGGTGCTTGTAGGAGTGAGAGGAGTACACTCAGCCTGAGAGTGAGCCTGGAATCAACGCTTCTGGACTTAGAGGATGAAGGAACAGATGCCAGCATGTCATGGACATCTGGGGCTCTGTCTACACTGTTGCACCCCAGAGAATGGCCAGCCAGGAGCCCCACCTGCTCTCTGCTGGGGGATCCCACCCTCCTCTCCTGCCCCTTCATCCCAGCGGGAGGAACAGTCATGTTGTAGGTCCCCTGTCCTCATCTCCCAGCATCCTAGCCCAGTCAGTTCCACCTCAGGCGGTCTCTTTCTCACATGTTTACACACATCCTCTCTACACCTTGTGTTTCTTTTCCTTTTCTCTTTTAAATCTTGCCCAGTTACCTCAGGAAATTCTTTCCCTTTCTTTGTTCTATTCCTGGAGCCAAAATTAGAAGAAGAAAAAAAAACCAACACTACTTCTAGTCATGGTTAGTATTTATGAGATTTATGCTATGATAAGTCTATTGACAAATGATCTAATTACCAAATCCTGTGGCTAATCTATTTCCTGATTACGTAGCAGCATCGGACAGTGTGTTTACTTGATCTCTTAGAAGCTTTTCCTTCAGATTCTTTCCTTCTCTTCTCGATCATTCCCTTCCTCCTTCTGTTCCTCCAGTTGAGTTATTTATTTTTTTTTAAACTTTTTATTTTGTATTGGGGTATAGCTGACTAACAGTCATGATAGTTTCAGGTGAGCAGCGAAGGGACTCAGCCGTATGTATACATGTCTCCCTGAGTTATTTCTAAACCCTTGTCTCTCAGCCATTTTTATTTCTGTCCATCCTCTCTGGGCAGTGTCACCCACTCTGGAGTTTCCATTCTCCCTTGTCTTTTCCCCTCCCTGACATTGTGCCTCAGTTCTAGGCTGGCATTTGTTACCATCCAATACAGAATACCACACAACCTGATAGAGCCAACACGCTACCCTCCTGTTAGGTCCCCAACTGATGGCAGGACCCTTCTCCCAGATCCATGAGTGAAAAGGAAAAAACCTCAGTGTCCTCTTCAAGGTTCAACTTTTCCTTTCCCCCAGCCTCTACTTGGAGAAGGCGATGGCACCCCACTCCAGTACTCTTGCCTGGAAAATCCCATGGATGGAGGAGCCTGGCGAGCTGCCGTCTATGGGGTCGCTAAGAGTTGGACACGAATGAGTGACTTCACTTTCACTTTTCACCTTCATGCATTGGAGAGGGAAATGGCAACCCACTCCATTGTTCTTGGCCTGGAGAATCCCAGGGATAGGGGAGCCTGGTGGGCTGCCGTCTATGGGGTCGCACAGAGTCGGACACGACTGAAGTGACTTAGCAGCAGCAGCAGTGGCAACATCTAATCACTGTGTTCTGTTGGTTCTGCCTCTGAGGGGGCTCTTTTCTTGGTTTTCCTCCTGGCCCTTGTGCTGTTGTGTCTCTCCCCTTCAACCTTCTCGCTTCTGTGATCACCCTTTTACAAAACCACCCAAATGGGCTTGTGCATTTGTTGACTTCTGAGTGCCAGATACATAGAGACATGCCAAACACATGCTCACCAAATACTAGTGTTAGCCTCCTTTTTCCAAAAAGTATCCAAGATAACTTTTACAAAAATGCTTAAGAGAAAATATAAAGTAAGTGGCTAGAAGACTTGTCCCCTACCCCTTAGTTAGGAATGGAAAATACCAACTGAAGACAGGAATTCCTGAAGCGACCCATCTACTGTATACACATTTGCGAAAGGGAAGGTTACAGTTTTGGCTCAGAGAATCTTAGTAGCTGATGGGGAGAGGGAGAGAGAATCCATTTCTGTGGTTGCACATTGTCTATATGATAGAAAGGATGCCCTGTGCAGGAGAATCACAGCTGTTCTTGGAATGGAGCTCAGAGAGAACTTTTTCCCAAGGGCTCTGATGAAGAGAATACTGTGTGGCTTCGTGAATCATAACCTCATCGAATTCTTACAATATCCATAGCAATCCGTTTCATGGCGATGCTGCTTCTGACCCCATTAAGCACGGGCCAGCAACAGTGTGACAGTGTACAATTTCAATAAAGGTCCTTGGAAAGGTCTAGAGATAGTAAACATGGTGCCCATCCACTAGAATTTCTTTGCAAAGCAGCCTTCTTTATGTTCCTTAAACAATTTTCCATGACTCCTTGTTTCTGTCCTCAAATTCCTTAGTATATGGACATTCAGTGTGCTCTGTAATGTGAGGCTGTGTTATTATCCTTCTGGGTCTGCCCCGACCTGTGAACTCTGCATCCCAGCCCGGCCAGCAGATTTGCTGTTTCCGGAACAGCTCTGCCCTTCACGCAGGCTGTTTCTTTAGCATCCAGGAAGTCCTGCCTTCCCTCCCCTCTTACATGATTTGCATCCAGCTCCTTCCTCTCTCCCCAAGTTAAGAGGGAATGTTTTAACCAGCAAGCCAGTAAAGTTAACAAACTGTGAGCTCTTTACATAAAACTGAACATATCAACCCAGCCAAAAAGGTGTCCAGAATTTCATTTTACAATTTTGCTTCATTTTATTTATTTATTTACATACTTGTTTGCTTGCCTGCTTACGGTGCAGCAAGGCGTGTAGGGTCTTAGGTCCGTGACCAGGAATCTGACCCATGCTCCCGGCAGTGGAAGCACGGGACCCCTGATGACTGGGATCTCCAGGGAATTCCTGGCCTCATTTTAAACTTACGACTTCTTCAAGGACTAGCATCCTTAACATATAAGAAGAGACTTTTCACACGTTGGTTTGTCTCTTTCTGTGTTTTGGTTGTCTCACTTGCTCCTTAGTTGAGCTACAGTTGAGGGGTTCAGTCAGCTTTTACCTGCTAACTTTAGAGTCTAAGCACCATTGAATATGTTTCTGGGGAAGTTATTTTCCCCAGTCCCAGAGCATACAGTTAAAATATTATAGCAATATTTTCCAGTTTAGAGTAGTAAAAGGAACCCTGAATCAGGATTTATCTTTTTAATTCTGATCTTGGTTTCTTTGATGAATTAAATTTAACCCCTCTGGGCCTTAGTTGCCTCATTATTAAAATGAGATGGTTAGATCAGATGGTGATGAGAAATGATGATAATAGTAAAAGTAATAATGGCTGACTTTCATTGCTTGCTGTGGGCTAGGAAACTGCACTGGGCCCTGGCTAGAGGTTCCATCCTTTAATCTTCACAGCGACATTCTAAAGTCAGAAGTGTTATCCCCACTGACGCTTGAAGAAAGCAAGGTACAGAGAAATTAAGGGATTTTGCTGAGGGTTATACAGCCAGTGAGCTAGCAGAGCTGTGTTCAAACACAGGGCTCTTGGTCAGGCTTCTGGGAGAAACTTTTAACCACTCTGCTTTCTAGTTCAGTGGTTCTGTGAGATGCTACTTATAGGACAAAGCCTGTATTTTGAATTTTTGAGGAAGAAAAATTAGTTACTGAAATCCAATTTTAATCACTCTTCCCAAGCTATTTTTATTTAATTTTTTTTAATTTATTTATTTTTTCAGTGGGTTTTGTCATACATTGACATGAATCAGCAATAGATTTACACGTATTCCCCATCCTGATCCCCCCTCCCCCCAAGCTATCTTTAAACCCAGGGACTTGTATTGAAATGAACGCCTTGCTCTCTTTCCCCCGAATGTGTTTGCATGTAAGGTTATTACTTGTTATAGCAGTAGACTTTGGGAGGAAATCTGTCATTAATGCTCTTTGCTGGCCATAAGCAGTGTGCTCGTGATGTCTGTCCCAGGAGCAGATCAAATGTCAGTTGTCAGGATGAACATATTTTATGTGCCTCCTCCTTTCTTTTCTCCTGCAGCCAGCCAGGTCTTTGACTATCTTTAGATAGTTGGGAAATGAAGCCTTCTTAAACATTTCTCTTTTCTGGGAAATGCTAAGTAAGGGCTTGTTACACGACTGATAAAGCATTTAATGTAGTGTCTGCC
Source organism: Cervus canadensis (assembly GCF_019320065.1). Taxonomy (NCBI): domain Eukaryota; kingdom Metazoa; phylum Chordata; class Mammalia; order Artiodactyla; family Cervidae; genus Cervus; species Cervus canadensis. The sequence continues at coordinate 53,146,201 of NC_057396.1, read as the reverse complement.
ATGTCATTCATTAAACCATGACCACACATTGAACTCAAGACTTGGGATACTGTCATGAGCAAAACACAGGCCCTGCCCTCATGGAGCATAAGGTCTAGGTGGAAGAGCAAGAAATTGATCAAAGTGATAATTTACAAATGCTACAGATGTTCAATGAAATGTTTTCCATGTTATTATTTTTCTCATGACATTATACAAATGAGGAATTAGCCTTTTATTTAAGCCCTCCCCAAGGCAAACCAAGATTTCCACTTCTTCCCATCGCAACTCATTCAACACTGTTCACTCATACCTATGGCTATTAATGGATGATGATTCAATTTATCATCCAGATGACCTTACCTTTGAAAGTGAAAAGGAGCACTATTAATAATTATGCTGAAACAATAGATGTAAACTGGAATTGTCGAAGGCAGACTGGAATGTGTTGTCAACCACCTTATTGATATCTGAATTGACCTTCTAATCTTAAACATGCCTTAATTATGGTTAAGCTCTTTATGCAGAGAGAGTGTGTTTGTGTGTGTGCATGTGCGTGTGTGTGTGCACGCCTGCACTGATGTACAAATGAATCAGAAGTGTGTGCCTGATTTCCCTGGAGGTCAAGGGCATTAAATATCCTCTTCCTTATAGGAATTTATTTTCTAAGACATTATTTCTTCTCAACTTTCCAATGTAGTAACAAAACTGTTTCAATAAAACATCTAGTCAACTGTAGAATTGAGAGATTTTATTAGATGGACATTCTAAAGCAGTAACTTTTTTTTTTAATTATCCATCATGCCTTTGTTTTTTTGTTTTCTAATTTTTATTTGAGTATAGTTGATTTACAATATTGTGTGAGTTTCAGGTGTACAACAAAGTGAATCAGTTATACATACACATATATCCACTCTTCTTTAGATTCTTTTCCCATATAAGTCGTTACAGAGTATTGTGCTTTGGGGTTCCTAGTGTGTGTGTCTCTCTTGTTTTGTTAAATAGATTTCAGGGTAGCCCATTGTTTTCTGTCCAAGTTAGAAAAACAAAGGACCGTATTACCCATAATGATTGCAAAATTCAAAAGGACAGTCAAGTGTTTTGTGTCCCAGATTTTTTAGAACGTGAAGACTTGTAAAAAACGGAGCTGTCCAGAAGTACTACAATACCTCAGAGTTGAGAGTATTTGCTCCCAAAGATCCAGGATCATCTCAGGTTTGATTGCCTGGCTTCTTCTGTATTGACTTTTAATAACTTGTAAGTCATTCCCAAGGGAATATCTTGAATGACTTTTTATAAACCGTCATCATCAATGTCTGTTGTCTAATAGTCCAACAGAAATGATTGAGTCATCCCAGTTACAATTTTGAGTCATTCCTCTAAGGATAGAATACATTTTACAAGCCTTTTAAAAAAATGGCCATCAGAGAGGAGAAGAGAGAGAGTGTGTAGTGTGTGTTTGGGGGTGGTATTGCGTGCCTCCTGGCTTGAAGGGAAGCGATTGCCCCACAGAACCATCATTGTAGGGATGGTGAAACCCCAGCGTCTGCCCCTGGGTTCAGGCCTTGACCGTTGGCAGCTGGCCTTGGGGTGTAAGCTGCCTCATGGTTTGAAATTTTCCTCTTGCCTCAACATAATGAGGTCAGTGCCTCAGTGTCTTGGAAGTGGGAGTTCCTATTGCCCAGGCTGATGACTGGATGTGCAGACAGTGCTTATTGGGAAGTGCCTCTTGGATTTGGGGCCTTGGAAGGGATTTACTGGGGTGTAGTTTTTTGTTACTGTTGTTTTAAACCTTTAAATCACTACATTAGTAAAGCATGGTTTTGTCAGATTGTTTATAAACTTCTTGTGCACAGTAAGTGAAAATTTATCGTGCTGTTATCTACTTCTAGAAATCTGGATAGAGCCCAGGGTGTGGTTTGCTGAGGTTGTTTAGCCGCTCAGTCATGTCTGACTCTTTGCGACCCCATAGACTGTAGCCCACCTGGCTTCTCTGTCCATGGAATTCTCCAGGCAAGAGTACTGGAGAGTGTAGCCATTCCCTTCTCCAGGGAATCTTCCTGACCCAGGGATTGAACCTGCGGATTGAACCCATCTTCGGCACTGGCAAGCGAATTCTCTACTGCTGAGCCGCCAGGGAAGCCCCAGAGCCCAGGGTGACCAAATAGAAATTTAGCAAACTCAGCTGATTTATGGACAGTAATGTTCAAACAGTTGAAAAGTAATAGTGTAATATAGTGTTTTAAATGTGTGCCAGTATGTATTTTTAATTTTTAAAAATTTATTTGTTTATTTTTATTATCCCTGGTTTATTATAAAGGATTTAAAATGAAAAGCCAGATGAAGAGGTACACAGGATGAAGTTCCTAAAGGCCTGGAGCACAGAAGCTTCTGTCCCCGTGGAGTTGGTGGGAGTCGTGACCCTCTCAGCACGTGGATATGTTAAAAGCTCAGAAGCTTTCCAAACCTCCTCATTTAGGGGTTTTTTCGTGGCTCCGTCACATAGGTGTGATTGATTAAACCATTGGCCACACATGGTTGAACTCAAATCAGCAGCCCCTCTCACCTCCCCAGATATCAGGGGGTGGGGCTAAAAGTACATTTTTTTTTTTCTGATTTTGGTAATAGAATTATTATTTTTAAAAAATCTTTGCTACTTATCTATACTAACAGCCTCTCCCCGCCCCCTTTTTTTTAAATGAAGAAAGTTCAGGGTAGCCCATTGTGACATTCTCTCAAACTGCTACTGTCTGTCTTAGAAAACCGGTCACTGAAGTATGACGGTACTGGGGCGTACTTAAAGGTACTACTTTAAAGGTTACTTATATCCATTCTACCTGATGGTGCTGGGAAAGCCGCTGTAGTTTTGAATCCATTTGGCAGGAGGAATAAAAAGATTTGGCTTGAATAGCCAAGTTCTTGAACTGATGGTTCTCACTATATCACACGGACAGTATATGTGAACTTGAAACTAAAACTATGTTTATGAATCAGGAAGATCGAAGCCCACATCTGCTGAAACAAAATTTCCTGAGACAGTACTTACCTTTATTACATTTGATGCATTCTGATGTTTTTCTATTTTATTCTCTATTCCTTCATATTTTAGTTGAAAAAAAAAAAGTTGGCTATGGCCCATTAAAGTGATTTCACCATCCATTAATTGGTTGTGAGCTGAAGTTTTAAAAAATACGCGTCTAAACAGTTTTCGTGGGTGGGTGTGCATGTTTAAAGGCAAGGACCATGAAGTAATGTTTTCCTATCAGTGGTGTTAATAAGTGTAGCCATAATAAAACACAACCGTTTAGTTAATTAGAATATTTACCATAATAAATGCTGTGGGATTGATTTCTTTATGAATAGTGCATTTTGTCTGCTAGGATGAAGTAATTGAGTGTTTCCAATCAGCCCAGACGACAATCCTTACAATGCTTCTTGTTGATGTTAAATGGACTATTGAAATAGCATTTTGTTTGTGTGTCTTGGCTGGTAATGAGCACTGTTTTGTCATCGTTAGGGTTACCAGAACAGCTGTTGACACCCAGAGAATGCCTGAGAATGCCCGTTAAGTAGCAAGAAAACAAGGAATATTACAGTTTAACCCTTGTCTATTCCATGTGATGCCAGATGCTAGGGGTCCTCATTCAAACTATACAAAAGAAAATAATGTTCTTTTAGTCTTTGGTATTCAATTGTTCTTTGCCATTTAGTAAACATTGCTCTAGATTTAGAAAATTTTATATTTTCCTCTTTAGGACACATCTCACACTTGAAAACAGGCTGTGTTTAAAATGATAAAAAGCAAAAAACCTCAAAAACAGTCAGAACTTCTTTCAGTATTAGAAAAGATATTGAATTAGCCTAACTGGCTTTATTTTTTAAAGTTACTCTTTTGAGGATGTGTAACGTAAGTGAAACATGACTTGTTGCAGTATGATATTTACACACTACTGTTCTGCTCTGTCTGTCTTCTACCTTGTTGGGTTAGCATCTCCTTGAAGAACACACCCTTCAGTGTCTCCTAGACTGTATTGCTTCACCGAGACCATAAACAATTACGGCATAAAATATTACCTTTGGAAATGAAGTCATGCGTCTTTCTTGATTGCTGAACCCTTGTAATTCTGAAGGGGGTATGTTTAAGTCTGTCCTGACACACACACTTGCTACACACACTTGCTAACATAAGCAAATGTAGCCTGCACATATAGGAAAAACGTGAATCACAGGGTTTCTTATTTTCCACTAATTATGCATGGAATGTGCAGGAGCAGGAATGTCGAAGTAGAAGTCATAATGATAGATTTTAAAAGGACCTTCGAAGTTAGCAAGCACAGGATATTTTACAGAAGAGGAAGCTGAGTTCCAGAGGAGCTGGAATTTCTTCTTCCTAACTTCCCTTCCTTCCGTCCCATGGCAGTAGATGGCTGCTAGAATGATCTTTCTACAGCAAATGTGACATGCTAATGTGACAAAATGTGACATTTTTCCTCTGGTAGCTTCCCATGCTTTTGGAATAAAGTTGTGATTCCTTGAAGTCATTCACAAAGGCCTTTGGGGATGTATTTTCTGCTTGTCTTGGTAGCTTCTCTTGCCAGTTACATCCATTCTGCTTTAGTACTTCAATTCCTGTATAGTTTTATCTTGTTGACCCCTCTAGTTTTATCTCATTTAACATATTCCCACTGTCTACGAACAAAGAGGTGATGGAATTCCAGTTGAACTATTTCAAATCCTAAAAAATGATGCTGTGAAAGTGCTACACTCAGTATGCCAGCAAATTTGGGAAACTCAGCAGTGGCCACAGGACTGGAAAAGGTCAGTTTCCATTCCAATCCCTAAGAAAGGCAATGCCAAAGAATGCTCAAACTACCGCACAATTGCACTCATCTCACACGCTAGTAAAGTAATGCTCAATATTCTCCAAGCCATGCTTCAGCAATATGTGAACCTTGAACTTCCAGATATTCAAGCTAGTTTTAGAAAAGGCAGAGGAACCAGAGATCAAATTGCCTGCCTCTGCTGGATCATCGAAAAAGCAAGAGAGTTCCAGAAAAACATCTATTTCTGCTTATTGACTATGCCAAAGCTGTTGACTGTGTGGATCACAATAAACTGTGGAAGATCCTGAAAGAGATGGGAATACCAGACCACCTGACCTGCCTCTTGAGAAACCTGTGTGCAGGTCAGGAAGCAACAGTTAGAACTGGACATAGAACAACAGACTGGTTTCAAATAGGAAAAGGAGTAGGTCAAGGCTGTATATTGTCACTGTGCTTATTTAACTTATATGCAGAGTACATCATGAGAAACACTGGGCTGGAGGAAGCACAAGCTGGAATCAAGATTGCTGGGAGAAATATCAATAACCTCAGATATGCAGATGACACCACCATTACGGCAGAAAGTGAAGAAGAACTAAAGAGCCTCTTGATGAAAGTGAAAGAGGAGAGTGAAGAAGTTGGCTTAAAGCTCAACATTCAGAAAACTAAGATCCTGGCATACAGTCCCATCACTTCATGGCAAATAGATGGGGAAACTGTGGAAACAGTGGCTGATTTTATTTTTCTGGGTTCCAAAATCACTGCAGATGGTGATTGCAGCCATGAAATGAAAAGACGCTTACTCCTTGGAAGGAAAGTTATGACCAACCTAGACAGCATATTAAAAAGCAGAGACATTACCTTGCCAACAAAGGTCCATCTAGTCAAGGCTATGGCTTTTCCAGTGGTCATGTATGGATGTGAGAGTTGGACTGTAAAGAAAGCTGAACACCGAAGAATTGATGCTTTTGAGCTGTGGTGTTGGAGAAGACTCTTGAGAGTCCCTTGGAGTGCAAAGAGATCCAACCAGCCCATCCTAAAGGAGACCAGTCCTGGGTGTTCATTGGAAGGACTGACGTTGAAGCTGAAACTCCAGTACTTTGGCCACCTGATGTGAAGAGCTGACTCATTTGAAAAGACCCTGATGCTGGGAAAGATTGAGGGCAGGAGGAGAAGGAGACGACAGAGGATGAGATGGTTGGATGGCATCACCGACTCGATGGACATGGGTTTGGGTGGACTCCGAGAGTTGGTGATAGACAGAGAGGCCTGGCGTGCTGCAGTTCATGGGGTCACAAAGAGTCTGGCACGACTGAGCAACTGAACTGAACTGAACCGAACAGATTGAAACAGCAGCTCTCTATAAAGTAATATCTGCCCTTTCTACCTCAGTACCACTGCCCTGCGTCTGGAAGCCTCTCTCTGGCTCCAGTTAGGCTGACCATCTTCCCTTGCTGTACCACGCAGATCAGGTATTTATTTGTTGCTTTGTTATTGCAGAGCACCCTTAGGGTAATCTTACCTGTCTTTATCTATCTGGGACCCAGCACACAGTCAGTCACAATCCTAACAGGTGCTCAATAAAGAAAGAATGAAGAGACTTGGTCCAGTGCCCTCCAGGTAGAAAGCCGAGGCTGGAAAAACAACCAAAACCACACCAAAAAGGCAAATCAGAAACAAAAATCCCGTAGGTTTCCTGACTGTCAAGCCAAACCAGTGCTGTGCATCATGTTGTTTGGTTTTGGGGCAGGGCTGGAAAAGAGGACCTCTAGCCTCAGGATGAATTCTTTGTCCTGTGGGAGAAACGTGAAGAGATAATATCATATACATATACTTCTTCGTGAAGGCCAACACAGGCCTTGAGGTTTAATTTACATACGGTAAAGTATGTACTTCTACTTTTCAGTGTACACTTCCGAGAGTTGTGATAAATGTATACAACTATGTAACCACACCATGCAAATCAAGATATAGACCATTTCTATTGGGACAAAAAAGTTCTTGCATTTCCCTTCGTCGTCAACCTTTCTCCTCTCCCATCCATTTATACCTTGTTCATGGTCATAAGTATATGTTTAATTTTATAAGAAACTGCCATACTGTTTTCCAGAGTGGTTGTGCCACTAACAGTGTGTGAGAGTTCCAGTTTGTCTATATCCTTGCCAGCACTTGTTACTGTCAGTTTATTTTTTATTTTTTTGCATTTTCAGTTCAGTTCAGTTCAGTTGCTCAGTCGTGTCCTATTCTTTGCAACCCCATGGACTGCAGCATGCCAGGCTTCCCGGTCCATCATTTTGCATTTTAGCCATTCTAATAGCTGAGTGCTATCTTATTGTGATTTAATTTGCATTTCGCTAATGACCAACGTTGAACATCTTTTTATATGCTTTTTGCCATTTGTGTAATCTTTTGTCATTGTGTAATAGGTGAAGTGCCTATTCAAACCTTTTGCCCACTGAAAAATCAGATTTTTTTGTTGACTTTTGAGAGTTCTTTCCAGGTTATAAATACAATCCTTTATCCCAGATGTGTTTTGCAAATGTTGTCTTCCAGTTTGTTTTGTATTTTTTAATTTTCTTAACAGTGGCAATAGAGCTTTGAAAGTCTTTAAAAATGCTGAAAGGGGTTTTCATCCATGGAAGTAGATGATTATAAGATGAATTCAGCATTTTTCTCTACATCTCCTATAGCCAAAACTTTTTACTGTATTTTTATTTTATTTTTTTAAGATTTGAAGACTGTATACTAGGATATTCAAGTACCTTATATAGACAATGACTTTACAAGACGGTAACTCTTCTTGGCGATCATTAACATCTATTTTTGTGTCAGTTATGGTTGTGGGCTGCCCTCGTGGCTCAGACAGTAAAGAATCTGCCTGTAATGGAGAAGACCTGGGTTCAATCCCTGGATTGGGAAGATCCCCTGGAGAAGAGAATGGCAACCCACTCCAGTATTCTTGCCTGGAGAATTTCATGGACAAAGCAGCTGTGGGCTACAGTCCACGGGGATCACAAAGAGTCAGACACATCTGAGCAACTGACAGTTTCACATAGTTATTTTAGCAATTCACCTCTTAAGGATTGCAAGGTTCAAGAAATCACATTTTGGATTCTTTCTGCTGGGAAGCACTGAGCCTTTGTGCTTGAAACACCAGGGAAGATGCCAGATAATATGGAGCCAATTTATCCTGCTGCCCAAAATGGGAGTGGAAACATTTTACGCAGCATCAGAAGGGTGTCCATGATGCCATCTAGCAGTGAGAAAACACACAAGGTCAAAAAATATCTCAGTGCAAACTCTGACTAAAACGGCTCCCATCCCATTTTGGCCCCATTTCTGCAGTGTAATTAGAGAGCAGTATCTTTACACATATGTAGCTGTTCTTATTGTTTCCAAAATGCAAGAATGCATTTTAGAAAGGTTAAATTTAATTGCATGTTGCAACAATGTCTTCAGCAGTAATAGCCAGGTAAGAATAGAGCAGACTGATGAATTTTAATTAAAAGAAAGTAAGAGAACTGTGAACCTATCTTTTGATATAAAAACTTCACCATCCTAGCACAGTGCCTTGCCCTTATATGGGTGCTTTGTACATGTTTGTTAAATAGGTTTCCTTGTCTCTGGAAAAGAGACTTATCTCTTTTCTTTTTGGCACAGTGATTTCCAAGTGCAAAGGGGATCCCTCTCAAGATGTATGGCCTGCCAAAATAGCATCAAGATATGTATTAAATAGGCTTTCCTTAAAAGATATTTTCAGAGAATTTTTTTCCATTTTGCAAGTGAAGAATCATAAGTGTCAAGAGATACACATGTTTAGAATGATAGCATTTCATATTGGTGAAAATATATACCATCCATAGAAATAGAACCTGTAATGTCTCCCATAAAATAGGACAGTGGTTATTCCTGGGTATTGATATTGTTGATGGTTTTCTCTGTATTTCAGTGCTTTAAAAACAGCGAATATAGGTTACTTTGTTGTTATAAAAGTGGTGAGTGAAAGAGATCACTTGCCCAAAGGTTCAGAATCCCGTCAGAAAAGAAATTAAACTTGGGATTTCCCTGGTGGTCCAATGGCTATGACTGAGCTCCCAATGCGTGGGACCTGGGTTCAATCCCCGGTTAGGGAACTAGATCCCACATGCTGCAACTAAGGCCTGGTACAGCTGAATAGATAAACAAACCCTGAGGGAGAAAAAAAGGAAATTAAACTCTTCATATGCCTTGTCTAGAACCTTGGTGGTGTGTGTGTGTCTACATTGCTTCTGTGTGAGAGTGATCTTCCCCTCCAGTGTGTCCCAACAGGGACATTTAAGTTTAGTTTTAATTTTTTGGTTTTGTTGAAACAGTAGACATCTGTGTGCCTGAAACTTTTTGGTGGACGATAAAACCCTCGAAAAGTCATTGGAATAGTATTAGTTCTTTATCAGCATATGTCTGCTGAGTTTCAGGACATCACCACCATTTTCTGGAGAACATATTAGAGAATGATGTGTTTTGTAGAAGCTGTTTGTAATTTATTAAACATGATTTATCGACTTCTCATATGGCCGGGTAATATTTGCATTATTACTAACACCGAGGCAGCAAAAGTGCAATTTTATCTAACACAAATAGGAGGGTTTATTCAAAGTTAGATAACATTGGGTCAATCACAGTATATTTAAAATTAAATAACCCCATGGCAAAAGGCCCAGACCAGCAAGCTTGCGGTGGCGAAGTCCGCGGTGGTACACTCTGGGCCATCAGCAAACAGGTTGGGCTCGCTTCGGGAGCATTTTACAGGGATTTTAAAAGGCACCTTGTTGAAACATGATGTTCCTCTCTACTCAGTAGATGCTTTAGCATTAGTGAATTTTATGAGCGGAAAAAAGATAGTTTAACCACTGGGGAGATTTAGCAGTTTCAATTAAACAATTGCACCCTTTCAGTGTTAATTTTGAAGTTGGTGGCTGCTGGTGTTGGAGGTTTCACCTGTATTTTCCTAGTGGGGTGATGTGCTTTTGCAGTTTTGATCCGTGTTGTAAAAATTGGGGAGTATTACATTGGCTTTGATATGCATGTGCCCTGTCCCAGTTGGTATACCTTGAGAGGCCAAAATTATAAAGAAATCTGTTATGGAACCAGTATGTATAGAAAACATGCATTCAGGCATTTCCCCCATTAAGTAAAAGTTCTGAGTTCTGTCCCCTGCTTCATCGCTTATGGTGCAAAGTCCTCCTGGCGCAAAGCCATTTAAAAATGGCTCTTATCTTTCCTGTACTTCTAACAATTTTCCTATGAGAAGGTAATTTCCTACCTCCTTCTCTCCCTGTCTCCCTTCCTTCTCTGTCAACAGCCAAGCCTCAACAATTTACTTTTTTTAAAACAGAGTTCTTTGATCTCAAAGAGCTCTTCTATCTCAACATCTTTGACTCCTGGAATTCTGGAGTTTAGAATCCAGTTTTGTAGTTAGGAACAACTCCAGGTTCTCGACCTTCTGCACCATTTAGTATTTCCATTGTGTAAAAGTGGTTTCTTTTCTGGAAAAGAAGACCACCAAAGGCAAAGTGGTGCTCGGCTGCTGGCTCTCGGTCCAGTGGATTCACATAGCTTCCAGGAGCAGTAAAACATGGACAATGATGACATAACACCTGTTACTTATTTAGCTTTTTATATGTGACTTGACGTGGGGCTTCCCTGGTGGCTCAGTGGTAAAGAATCCGCCTGCCAATGCAGGAGATGCAGGTTCAATCCCTGGGTTAGGAAGATACCCTGGAGCAGGATATGGCTACTCACTGCAGTTTTCTTGCCTGGGAAGTCCCATAGACAGAGGAGCCTCGTGGGCTACAGTCCATGGGGTCGGACACGACTTATTGGCTAAAAAACAGCAACGTGACTTGACATTTTCTGGTCTTCACAGGATGCTCTAGGCTTTAGTTACTACTGCCTCCTTTATCTAAATGAAGAAGCCAGGGCTCAGAAAAGATAACCAGCTTGCCCAAGATCACACAGCTAATGCTGGTGAATCCATAGGAAAGCCTTAATCTTCGAGGCCTGCGTCCTTCCATCTATGCCGGGTTGGCTCCAAGTAAGGCCATCTGTTCTCTTGAAATCACTCTTTGGAGGCTTTTGAGTTGGTGGTCTCTGACCTCATAAGATTATTTTCTTTTCTACCTTATACTTATTTTCTTCATAGGAACCCAGGATTGCAAATCTCCGGGTTTAACTACAGATGTTCCTGGCAAGATTGTGTTGCTCCTCATGAATGTCAAAGCACTGACCTAGGGGTGTTATCTTCTAGCTAAAAGTTTTCTGTACCATTTTCTTTTACTTATGTACTTTAGTAATTTATAGGCCTATGAGCCCAATATATTTGTAATTATTGGCTTAGGGCTTCCATTTGTAAATTGTTACAGTTAAGTCATCACCCCCAGAATCCGAAGCCTTGAGCTCTCTTGCTGGTGTTGGTGATGTCAAGTCTGGAATCTACTCTTGGGGCTTGTAGGTTGTTTATCACCATTAGCCCTCATTATTTTAAATGAGTACCCACCCACCTTATACTCTGTAACCACATGTTTCCAGAGCTTCTCTGGAGATTACATCTTGCAGGTCCCCCCTCCCTTTCTTTTCTTTTTCTCCTCCTTACTTGCAAATGCTTTGTAAGTGAGGCCCAGAAAATATGAAGGAAAACACCTAAAAAGATAGTATATGAAATTCAGATCAGTTTGGAAACAAGTGTTGCTTCTGACTCTGAAGTTTTGGGAGAAAAAAAAAAAAACCTCACCAAGTGTGTTTAACACATATTAGTTTGTAAATATAGAGTCCCACTAATTGCATTTATAGCTCACAGCAAAACTACCTGTTATGTCTTGTTACTCTGAGGGGGGGAAAAATAAGAGAGTTATATAGGTGTATGCATTTTACAAAATTGGAATTCAGGGAAGAGTGTGGTGTAAATTCTTTTATAATTATGTGTCTTTTTCTGCTGAGGCAATTAGTCAGTTTTTCTGTTGCTGTGATGCTCACCTGAATTCAGGTGTCCCAAACTTAGAGGAAGGGCTTCCCAGGTGGCTAAGTGGTAAGAGAATTCACCTGCCAATGCAGGAGACATGGGTTTGATCCCTTGTTCGGGAAGATCCTCTGGAGGAGGAAATGGCAACCTTGTCCAGTATTCTTGCCTAGGAAAACCCACGGACAGAGGAGCCTGGTGGACTGCAGTCCACGTGTCACAGAGTGTCAGACACGACTGAGCACATGCACATGCAAATTTAGAGGAAATGGTATGGAGTACCTCCTTCCGGAAAGAAAGAAATTATGGTTGTCCTCCTTTTCCCTTTTATTGGAATGACTAAAGAACACCAAATTTGTGATATTTTGCAGAATTACTGCTTACTTATTATTTTGCTTTTCCGTGTGATTAATAAAAGTTTTGTTGTATTCTTAAGAATGATTTTATTGGTTAAAGGTAAATGTGTTTTGGTTAAAGGTAAATTGGTTAAAGGTAAATGTGACAGAGGATGAGATGGTTGGATGGCATCACTGACTCAACGGACATGAGTTTGAGTAAACTCCGGGAGTTGGTGATGGACAGGGAGGCCTGGTGTGCTGCGATTCATGGGGTCACAGAGTCGGACACGACTGAGTGACTGAACTGAAGTGTGTTTCCAGTGGAAGTGGTTCAGTTGTTTTCTAATGACAAACCAGGAGTCTTTAAATGTTGCCTTATGGTCACTTTTCAGAAAGCTTCCTTTTCTATCAGGTGAACCTCCTGTATTTTGATTAGGGAGGGTGAGCCCCTCCATCAAAACTACCAAAAAAAGTGAATCACAGAAGTATATGTCAGGACAGGATGCACCCCAGTGCATCCTGGGGTGCATCAGTGTAGCTCCCCGCCCCCACCATTTTACAGATAAGCAAACCAAGGCCCAGGATTGAACAGTATTCCTTCTGATCCCTATTGGGGTGCTGTTTCTAGGATGTTGCTCCAGTGTTTATGAGAAATGAAAGGTTCCCCGTTCCCCTTCCCCAGGGATAATAATAGCTAACTAAATTAGTATCAGGGCCTGTATTTAAAAATAATAATTCCTAGAAAAGTGTATTAATTTTGTTTTCTTATAAATTATCTTTAGTATAATTTGAGTTGTTTTTAATGATAGACAACTTTGGAATGCATGTGAATCCCTTTGGTCAGAGGATTCATCTCCAGAGAATTTTCAGAATTTTGTTTCTTCAATAGCTAATGCTATTTATAGTTTTATTATTATTATTATTTTCAAGCAGAAGCGCTCTTCCTGAGATCCCCTGATTATCTTGCCAAGGTCTTGGGGGCAGTGTCCCCCCTCTTTTTAACCGTGGTTGGACTCAGGATTTGCTCTATGTCCTGACTACCACTGGAGTGAAGTAGCAGGGTCCAAATGATGTTTTAGAAGACTCGAAGTTTGGAGTTAAGATCTTGGACTCGAACTCACGTGTCCTGTTACACCACTTGCTGGTGGCCTCAGGGAGGTTCTTTTGCCCCAGGAAGCCTCAGTTTCCCCCTTCGTAGAATGAGATCAACGTGCAGTCTTATCCTCTGATCGGTATTTGCGACATGTCAGCTGCTACTGCTGTTTTTGCTCCTGCATTGTTATTTTTATTCCCAAGCCAAGACGTTTCCCAAACATGCCTTGAGAAAGGCTAGTAAGAAGGAAAGCAAATTCCACTTTTACCTGTTGGTGAGAGGAAAGGTGGGGAGAAGGGACTGACCTATATTGACACTCACTGTCCTTTAAAGGAAAATTTTACCTGATCAGAGTAAGGAAAAGAAAGTGGTATTATTGTCAGCTGGTTTCTGGGTGCTTGATTTCTCGTCCACCTTCTTAGACCCATTTGTCTGATCCAGTCATGGGAAAGTCACATGGGTGAATTTTTATGGTGCTTTATAGAAAGGAGAGACCTGTGGGCTGAACCTCAGAATTTAACAGCAGATAAAAAGGCAGGGGCAGGCTTCCTTGGTGGCTCAGTGGTGAAGAATCCACCTGCCAATGCAGGAGATGCAGTATTGACCCCTGGGTCAGGAAGATCCCCTGGAGGAGGAAATGGCAACCCACTCCAGTATTTCTGCCTGGAGAATCCCATGGACAGAGGAGCCTGGCAAGCTACAGTACGTGGGGTTGCAAAAGAGTCAGACATAACTTAGCGACAGAGCAGCAGCAACAACCACAAAAGAGGCAGGGGCACCTGGGTGAGGCGGGCAACCCAGAGCCTGCAGGGACTGTCCCTGGTGAGGCTGCCTTCACCTGCGTATCACACTGTCCAGATAAAGCAGAGTGTGGAAGGAGAAAGCCAGTCCAAAAGGCAGCTGTCAGAGAAGAAGAAAATAGTTAATAAAGGGTTTTTTCCAGCTGCTTGAACTAGTTAATTTTTGACTTATATTGTCAAGTGGGTACCCTCCTTGCTGCTGTCTCTTTAAGGAAAAACTGGAAGTGGACCACATACCTGTCATGTACGCACTTGTTTGCAGCCCGCGTCTATTCATAGGCTAAAAATGAAATCTACTTACAACTATTACCTGGAGGACTTTTATAGGTTTTGCAGAAAATATGACTGGGGTACAGTTAGGACCTGTTTTATTATCCCTGCCAGTGGCTTAAGAAGCCACCCGTACCCGTAGATCTCTTTTATCAAGTTCTAGGTATTCATTTGTTTATTTTTGTCAGGTACAGAGTACTTTGAATACCCGAGCCCTGAAAGGCCACACCAGCTCACTCATTGTAGGTAGTTGGAGACATTTTTTTCCAAGAATACTTAAAGGGCAAAAGCTCAGGATCTGGATATAGCATAAATGATGGGGTATACTTTTTAATAAAACATTGAACTTTCCTGTTTTCTTAACACTGCATTCTGAAGCTAAATTATGACTATTCCTATGTCTGTCTTCTACGCTCATTTTTCTTGCTTCTTTACAAAATTTTATCACCTAATTATTTTTCTGTTGAATTAAGTGCTTTAAGTCTAATATCACATAGTTAACCATCTTCTTAACTTTATGTTTTCCAGGGATATCAGCATGAATAACATTACTCAGTTACCAGAAGATGCATTTAAGAACTTCCCTTTTCTAGAGGAGTTGTAAGTATCCTTTTGAGAACTGTTTTTTATTTGAGTATTTCTCATTTTCTCTTTGGAAATTCTCACAACAGAGATTGTCTGCTGTTTCTCAGGGGACACTCAGAGAACTGGGTTCAGTGGCCTCAGTATAGTGGAAACCATGTGTTTTGGGGAAAAAGACTTGAGTTTTTAAGAAGTGTGATCACTGAAGTTATTTTTGAAAGTCAGGATGAAAAATGCTACTTCCATGGGCCTTTTTTGCTGCAATTGTTATGACCACGAATGAGGCAGTGACACAGGTTAATTACAGCGCTATCCCAAGATAACAAGGCTGCTATGTAATTACCATGATTGCCGCAGGAGTTGCTGTGTGGGCAGCAGAACCGTAAAGAATAATCTACAGCATTTCAGGGTCTTGATGCAGCAGATGACCTCAACTTGAGCCAGCAGAAAACTTGTCTCCTTGGACATGGGCAGGTGGTCTTTGGGAGTGGGGTGAAGACATGGAGCCTCCTTCAGGTCTCTGAGAACACCTTTCCTGTTAAGCCTGTGTCTGAACTTGGCAGTGTCATCTCGTATTTCCAATTTGACAGCTTACATGGGGGAGAAGTTCTTCCCACCTGTAACCTCCATTTTGTTTTTCTCGCCATACTTATTTAAAGTTCATCAAAATAAGCACTTTTAGATTTTATAGGAATTGGCAATGATCAATAGTTTTTAAGAATTCAGAAAAATAAAATAAAGTCATAGTTGACTTGAGTTAAATGGAGGGCTTTAAAAACAGCTAAGCTAATGGATTATGTAATATGTAGAGGCAAGAAGGTGACAGTTTGATGGTAAGAACATCAAAGAGCTGTAGCCCTGAAGGAATCTAAATTCATATTACAGATTGTGCCCTACAGCCAGCTGTTGAGTTTTAGATCCAAGTCAGGGACTGTCTCTCCTATCTTAGGTTGGCCCCTCCCTACACGTGGGGACTAGGAATCAAAAATAAGACAAGCAGGTTGTGCTCCCAGTTTCTGACACTGTTGAAACAGCAGTTAAGGATTTAGTGAGGTTAAGGAGAAGTTTTTCTTCCCACACTACTTAATTGAACGTAATGTTCCCACAGCAAAAGTTGGACAGAGGTTCTTTGCCACTTCCAAGCTTGTGAACTGGGTCAAGTTATTTAACCTCCCTCGGTTCAGTTTCTTTGTCTATAAGGTGCAGATAAGACAGAATGAATTAAAATAGATGTTAAATACTTAGGACAGTGCATGAAGCAGAGTGAGTGTTATGTAAATGCTGGCTGGTATTTATTTCATCATTTTAAAAGTGCTTAAGGTGGGGGGAGGCGGGGAGCAGCAGCTTGTATACCAGTTGTTGTCATGGGTTACAAGGTTTCAATGTATGTTTTACTTTATTTTTGCCTGTTTGTTTGTTTTTTTTCTTGAGTGAAATTAATTCTTTTGTAAGAAAAAGCTCTTCGTTTTTAATTAGACATTTGCAGTGAATGAAAAAGCAGTGAGCTGTGTATTTGAAGCCCCCCAATTCCCACCCTCCCAATCAAGCTCAAGGATGCCCCACCCATTTCTTTTCATTTCACATATAGTTTCAGCCTTTAGGATTAGTCTCCCTTTACAGAAGTAATCACACAGTGAAAGGCCATTCATGAGCACGGGTTCAGCTGTTGGATCACCCCCAGAGATATGAGACGTGCTGGGTGAGAAATGGAGACGCCCTCCTTGTTCTGGGAAACCATGTGTGTGCACCACGTCGTCAATGCCTGTGACTGTCAGCCAGTCCCCTTGGAGGGATTGGTGGTGAGCGCCTGGATATGGAGTCCACCCTGGCTAATCTCTGCTTTGTGAAGTTCGCATCTTGGATTTCGTAAAAATCTCAAATGACCAAGCATATATCAAGCTCACAAATTCTGTCAACTGAGAGTTTTAATTGGAACCAAATTGGATTTGACTGCCAGCCCTTTGTTAGCGAGGTTTTGTTCGCTTCACATTCTGCTTATGGCAGCGAGGAAGCCCATCCCGTGAAGTCCGTACAGCTTCTCCAAATACTGTATGGGACTTCAGAAATGAATTTGGTCAGGAGCGCTGATGATTAATTTTAAAGAGTCCTTCAGAATAGTCTTTCATATGCTGGGAATACTTACAGGCATTTGAGGGAATTTCTTTTCCATGTTAATAGAATCAGGGTAAAAAGCCCGTGTTTTTTCTTTACAAAACACCGTAGCTGAGTTTGACATTCCAAAATGATGCTGCCAGGAGTATTGTAATATTTCAGAAACAGCATCACCCTTTGTCCAAAAGTCATCTGGAAGTCATTTAAGAGTGATTGTGAAGCTGAAGTACCCGGAACAGAAATGAGTGATTTACTGAGGGCTTTTTTTTTTTTTTTCCACAATATTTAATGAGGTGTGCTTTGCATGATGTGACCAGTTTGGCTGAATTTTATATGATAATCCAGAATGCTGGGAGTATTGGGTGGAATCAGTTCCCAACTTAAGAAGTGTTTATAGATGTTTACGCATTCAGTTGTTCTTTTGACAAACACGAAATCCTGCTCTGTGCTGGGTCCTATGGTGGGTGTCAGGGACACCAAGACAAGTTAAGTGTGGTCTTTGCCCTTGGAGTTGACAGTTTGTCTAGAGCTGTGCTGTCCAGTACCATAGCCACTAGCCACAGATGGTTATTTAAATCTAGACTTAGAATAATTAAAACTAAAATAAATGCTCAGTTTTTTAGCGGAGCCAGCCATCTTTCAAGTGCTCAGTAACCACCTGTGGCTAGTGAATCTTGTGATGGTCCGTGCAGATGTAGACAGTTTCCATCGCTGCAGAAAGTTCGTTTGGACAACAAGGGTCCAGAGGAAGAGGTGGCGTGAACACTTGGCGTGGCGTGGTGAAGATGGTCCAAGTGTGTGCAGGGTCAGCGGAAGCCTGAAGCAACCTGTTTATTGAGACTGGAGGATTAGGGAAAGGCTTTCCAGGATAGCTTCAGCTGAGTCTTGAAGGACACATGAGAATTAGCTAGGTGAGGATAGGTCGTAAGGGTGCTCCAGAAAGAACCTTACAGCATGTGCAACGGCGCCAAGGTAGACATTTCAGAAGCGTTAGGACACAAGATGATAGTTATTGCAACTGAAATAGAGAAATGTGAAGTATTGAAAGGTAGAGAAATGTGAGGAGATGAGGCCAGATCCCCAAGGGACTTTTTAAGCTAAGGAGTTTAGACTTTATCCTGAAGGAGCTGAATTGGGTATGAGGGTAAGTGATAGGGAAGTAACTAGGATTTTTTTTCCCTGAATGACTAGATGCCATTCACTGATTCCCCCCCCCCCCCTCTTTCTCTGGGAATCCAAAAACATAGGATCTGACCCTAAATTCAATACATAAAATGTGTAGTCTTGAGACAGTCTATTGATTTTCATATCTCAATTTCCTACTCTTTGAAATGGGACTCTTCACAGTAGTATTATAAAGGGAAGTGGGAATTATTTATGTAAAAGTGCTTTGTGACCATGAAGTGCTACATTGACATGAGTAATGTAAATTTCACTAATCCTATTAAACATTGCTGTCTTTTTGAAGTATTTGGGGGAGAGGTTGTTTAGCTTGGAGATGGGAGTTAGAATAGCCCCATGTAGATTTCTGTTAGTGATGTGAAAGGAAAGGCAGAATTTTTGGAAAATATTAATTCAGCATCCCAGAGTTGGTGTCTGATGTGATGCTGTGTGCTGTCACTCCATCATATCTGACTCTTTCTGACCCCATGGACTGTAGCCCACCAGGCTCCCCGTCCATGTAGTTTTTCAGGCAAGAATACCAAAGCCGGTTGCCATTTCCTACTCCAGGGGATCTTTCGAACCTGGGTCTCTTGGGTCTCCTGCATTAGCAGATGGATTCTTTACTACTGAGCCACCAGGGAAGCCCCCATACTACACGTTAGTGTCGTAGTATTTTGGCTGTCCTTAAGACCTGTCAGGGCATTGGTAGCCATTTAGGGAATGGCTGAAATGTGGAGTTGTGAAATTGATTTAATTAGAAACAGCAGAAGGAATTTCCAACTGCTTTTCCATAGGCTCCCACTGAGAAATCCATGAATGTTACTTTGAGCTTAGATGTTGCAACAGCAGTGGAAACTGTTGCCAGCTTTGGCACTTGCACAGTTATTGTTTAATGCATACTGTAAGACTAGGCTAGTTCTGTTTCAAAATGTACTTTGACTTTGGAACTCTTCACAATGCTAAAGTGAAAATTAGGTCTCCGAGTACTTGTGTTTTTGGGGCAGGTGGGTCTGTGGGACAATTAATTCCTAGTAGAGATATTACTTTACAGAAGAGAACTAGTAAGTAATTTGAACAGGAAAATAAAGAGTGGGTTAAAATTAAAAGTTATAAATACTTTAGCCAATAGTTGTGTACACACATACACACGTACATGCAGACAATATAAAATGTGTGTACATTTTTTTCAGAACCATTTGAAAGTAAGTTGCAATCATTGAATTCTCCTTTACTTCTAAATAGTGCATTGTTTATCCCCAAACCACAAGGATATTTGTTTAAATAACTGCAGTGCAGTTGTCAAACAGAAAACTAGATTCCTATGTATTATTTGGTTTGTAGTTCTTATTCAGATTTGATAGCTAATCCAGTAGTATTCTTTAGCAAAAAGGAAAAATATAGAATTCTGGTTCAGGATACATTTAGAACCACAAGTTGCACCTGGTTGCTATGTCTTGCTAATCCATTTTGATTTTCTAAGACTATGTTTTATGGTCTTTATTTGAGTTACTGCATATAATTAAAATTGGTCAAGCCTGGCAAAAGGAAGTTATTTTAGGTTTCAATAGCAATAATAATGGCAGCCAACATTTATTGAGAGTTTATTATACACTAAAAAACTTAGAGCATATAATCTGGTTTAATGCTCACAAGATTCTTATATATCATCATGCTAATTTATAGATGTGGACAAGGAGGCTTTAGAGAGGTGAAAAACTCACTAGGTCACATAGTAAATAGCAGAGCCAGGGTCTGAATTCATGTCGATCTGATTCAAGTATTTCGTCTTAATTTCCAAGCTGTGATACCGTCTCATAGGATTGGAAGGAAGCTTAAGAGTACACCTATTTACTCTCATCTACAATGCTAAGTATGTCCCAAGATAACTGTCAAAGATGGTTGGCTACCCAACATATCCCTTAGTAAGGTCATTGAACAGAAAACTTATTAACAAAGAGATCTTCCTATTATGGGGTTTTCTGTTCTATCCATGCCATTTTATAGATGAGACTATTAAGGCTCAGCAGTAGATGAGTGACATGTGCCAAGTACTACAGTTAGTATGCATCTGAGCCAGAATTAGACCCACCTAGTTCAATGCCGTGTCCACTACGTCCTATCATCTTTCATATCTGAGATGCAGAGTCTCAAATAGTCTTACTGGGTTGTCTAGAGCTCTAGAAAGTAGCAGACTCTGTTCTCTTCCAGTATTTACAAGGAGTTTCCTTTGCTTCTAAACTAACATTTGACTCACTTAACGTTGACTCCCTTGATGAAGGCTGCTCAGATAAGCTTTTTCAACTGCAATAATTTCCCCCTGTGATTTTTGATAAATTTAACTGTGGTATTTAACAGTTAAAAATATTTTCTTGGAATTCTCTTGTTCCACTTTATAGTGCCTTGGTAGGATGAGTTGGTAGCGAAGATCCCTACATTTGCTGCTGGAAACTACGTAGTCATCTCACAGAGGCACAAGGGTGCTCTCTGAGTCACACCGTTCCCCGTGTGTAATGTGGGGACCTCTCAGATTCTGTTTAAGGGTGAGAAGAGAAATGGGAGGGACCCGGTACTAACTGGACCTTCTGTGTACTAGACAGGTCCTCCTAGAGCAAGGATTGTTTGGTTTGAACTCATAAAACTCCGTGGGCTATATGTATTCCCATTTTGGTGATGAGGAAGCTGAGTTTTTCCTGAGGTTGATTTCCCAAGGTCACATAGCTTGTTAGTAACAGGTCTGATTTCAGTCCCACATCTGACAGTGTAGATGTGAAAAGGACAAGGAAAGGCTTGATTAGACAATTCATTGATTCATCAGACTTGTGTTAGGTAAAGCTCTGTGTGCGTTGTTGGAGTCAACTGGGGTTCTTGCCTTCAAGAGAGATGAATGGTGTAGTAGAGTTGTGGGAGTTCAAAGGAGAAAGGAAGGGAAATAACTTATAGCAAAAAAAGATTAAGGAACGCCTCATCAAAGAGTTGGCATTTCTAGGGAGAGCCCCCAGGGATGACAGGAGTTAATCATGAGGAGATGTGGAAAGAGGAGGATGAGCAAAGATATGGAAATAGACTGGGACAGGACGTAGGAGTGCTGTGTTTGGTTTGATTTTAGAAAGGATTTCTGAGAGGAAATTCTGGGAAGGAAACCTTGAAAGGAGTCGAAGGCCAGGCCGAGGACATTTCTTGGCAGACCCGTGGAGGAGGGTCAGGTGTTATGTGGCTATGGAATTTTGAGCTAGGAAATGACTTGGTCAGATGTGACCTTCCATCATATCAATGTAATCTCATAGTACAGAGTAGGATGTGTTGGGACTCAGTGAGCGCAGGGAAACAGATGAAGATGATAATGGCGGTAGTCCAGGTGAGAATTGTGAGACTCTGAACTCAGGTAGATGAAAGATAGTAAGACGGAAGAGGGAACTTGGCCTAAGGTGTTATGTGAATAGACTCAAGAGGACATCTCACCTGGGGTGGCAGGGGGTGTCGTCAATACATTTCACTTTTATTGTATTTATTTATTTTTGTGGTTGCAGCATGTGGGATCTTTAGTTGCAGCAATCAAACTCTTAGTTGAGGCTTGTGGGATCTAGTTCCCCGACCAGGGATCGAACCCAGGCCCCCCTGCGTTGGGAGCATGGAGTCTTAACCACTGGACCACCAGGGAAGTCCAGTCCAGCACTTCACTTGTAGATTATCAAGAGTTTGGTGGTGTTTTGATAAAACTAAAGACCATGCAGTAAGAGAAATTGGTCCAGAAGAGAAGATAGTACATGCAATTCTGAATATACAGCTTGATTTTAGGTGAGAGAGGCATAGGGACATCTGGAAATACAGATGTGGAGTCAAGACTTGAGATGGATGGGTGGGGATTCTAGGATGGAGTTTCACCAGTATAGATTTTAGAGTCTTTTATTTTGAGGGGATTACTGGAAACATTAGGTAGAAGAGCTTGCCAAAGGAGAGAGGGCAGAAGGAAAGGGAAGGGGGCCAAAGACAACTCATTGGGCAACACTTGAATCAGGGTGTGGGAAGAAGACCAAGAGCCAGAGGAGCAGGATAACTAGGGCAGAACCGAGCTCTGGGAGCTGTGGGAGGGGAGGTTTTTCACAAGAAATGAAGGATCAACATTGACATGCTGGAGAAAGGTGCCCACAGCCAGATCATGACAAAAGGCCTTGCATTTAATTTTTTTCTTTTTTTAAGAGTCCTCTCTACTGAGGTTTGTGAGAGTGCCTTTAGGGTAAAGAAGTTCATCTTAAAGCAGGCGTTTGGGGATGGCTAGTAGGTAGTTCCTAGTTTTTAGAGAGAAGATGCTGTTTGACATATGTCTGTTACCTGACAGGAGTCTACAGGGTGTAAGAGACGGAACCCCAGCTGAGGTATCATAGTTTATTGTTTCAGGGGAATCTAGGAAGTCTAGAGATGGAGTTGGCTTCAGATGGTCCTGGATCTCGGGGTTTCACAGTTGTGAGAGTTTTCTC
Source organism: Cervus canadensis (assembly GCF_019320065.1). Lineage (NCBI taxonomy): Eukaryota > Metazoa > Chordata > Mammalia > Artiodactyla > Cervidae > Cervus > Cervus canadensis. The sequence goes on along the minus strand of NC_057396.1, from coordinate 53,123,571 downwards.
ATGCTTTCTATTTCTCAGCTTCAGTTGTCTCTATGTTTGTGTTTTTTATTTTGTTCTTTCCTGTGGTAAATAGCCTGTGTCCATATAGTGGGTAAAATAACCTTCAACAGCCCCACATAAGTCTTTTTGCATCTTGAGATCTGAGATGAACATGTAAAATCTTCCTTTTTGCTTTTAGCAGCAAAATCCCCGGAGGACTTTAGTTGGCCAGACCAGTCCCACATGCCTGTCCTTGAACCAGTCACTCTCCTCTTTGGGTTGGTATGGTCCATCCTGGGTCCTCGACTTATCCTCGCTGGGACCACCTGGAGTGGAGAAGAAGCCTCCCAGAGAACTTACAGTGGAACCAACAAGCTCTGAAACTTTGTCTTACAGTGCTTACCAGCTTAGAAGTAGAGGCAATAGGACTTGTGATATACTCAGAATTGGGGTTTAAATTAGTATTTCATAAGCAACTAGGGGAAATCAAGCAGGAGAATCAACGGTTCATTGTTACAGTGTTTGACATGGAATTCAGAAAGTGTAGAGAGGCTAATGAAACCACAATTTGCTGGCGCATTTACCTATTTTAATCAAAGCTAATTATTTGTTCTTTGACTAGAAGTAGTACTGTCTACAAGTAAGTGAAAATGTCTTTAATATTCTACGATCATGATTGAATTTTCCAGTAAGGAAATAGGCACAGTCATTTCTTTCATGTATTGTCCACTCTTAGCCAAGCCATGATTTATTCTGTAGTAGAATTTTAATTCAGAATTTGTTCATTATTTGCCCCTGTTGGCTTTTATGTATACATCAAAGAAGGTTATATTAGATATGCTAAAAATACTTATATCATTGAAGTACTTGGCTTTGTAAGGAAATAATCCTAAAATTAATGGATAGTCAATTTTTAAAATCTGGACACACAGAAAGATAAGGAGAAGGGAGGAAAAATAATGACCTGTATCTTACCACAGGAAATACCTATGGTTAACATTTTGTTGTTTATACTTCTCTTCTCTTAGTATATGTATGTAATTTCTTTTCTCAGCATGATTGGTTAAGACCAATCAGAAATTTACTCACGGAGATGAGTCACATTTGAACAAACCTAAGCTCTGCCAGGAAGGCATGGCTGGGTATTTGGTAGGCAACCAACAGTACGTGCCATGGTTCCTCTCTCTCCTAGTCACATCTTACTCATTTTATCTAGTCTATTTGGAGCCCCTTCTGCTATTAAAAGGCCTTCCTTGGTCTTGCTTATCCAGATTCCTCTTGTACCTTCTCTGCTCCTCCCCACTTAGCGCTGGATTGAATGCCTTGTTATTTCGCTTTCTAGGTGTCAGTCCACACCTGTCTGTCCAATTCCACAGACTCTCCTTTAAGCACGGCACCTATTGTCACTGTTCTGCTGCATGTGACCTTTGGTGACAGTGACCACATTTTAGAATTTGAAATTGAGGGAGGGGTTAAGACAAAGGATCTCTTCTTATTTTGAGTTTACTGAGTAATAAACCTTATCAGCCTATATAAAAACTTCTTTCCATTGAAGGTTTATGTTTAATGCATTATCCTTATTTAAAAGAAATGAGAAATGTCTTGGGAAAATTCAGTCCTTACTTCGCCCTACCATGGTACTTGGCTTATAGTAGAAGGTCAGCATTTGTTGGTTATGTTAGCGATCCATTTTTTTCTTACGCTATAACATGTTTCCTCATCTGGGTGGATATTCTCTGTTTAGTGCCAGAAGATAAATGACTGGGTTGTCAGGATAAACTTTGCTCAGGAAATTGTAACTATTGCCAGGGTTTTTATTGATTTGCCTATAAAATAAAGCCATCTATGGGTTACTGACTACACAAGGAAGTGGCAGATACAAAAGGGTCGTGGGTGCCGGGAGAACTTAAGTTTCTTTGAATTGAATAAAGCTCTTTTAGTATATGGTGGAGTTCTAAATGGGCTGTAGCCTGAGTTTTAGCAAGGACAAGCTTATTTTTGATTAAGCATTGCTGCTTTTCTTTTTGTGCATTTAAACACAAATGTGTAATATCACATATATATATATATGTATGAAATAGTTTTCCCCTTCTTTGTGAAGGAAGACTACATTAAAAACCTTGGGAATTTTCATAATGAGAGTTCTTAGTACAGGCATGTTTATAAAACATACTTAATTTTTATATATATTTCCATGAGAGTTGTATGAAAGTATAAAATTCTTCCCTGGTATGAGAAGAAATAGGGTAAAACTTTATTAGTGGGTTCAGGACTCTCTGCTCAACTGTATCAAATAACATTTATTTAACCTTGGTAGGAAGCATGTCCAAGGAGACCTATCAAGGATGCTAGTCAATTGCTGGCCTTCTGTATTCGCTAGGAAAAGAGCCATATACTTTGGGCCTTTGAAAGTCATTTGTAGAAAATAACACAAAACAACATGGTTCTGTTTCTAGAGTTTCCATTATTTTATTTTGATTACCTTATACTATTTCTAAGATTTACATTCTTTAGCTATGCTGTAGGAATTTAGACAAAGCACAGAGGAAACAGAGGCTCACTTTTCTCATCTGTTTAAAAAAAAAATAAGAGCAGGCCCACTATGGCATAGTAGGGTAATGACAATGTAAACTGTTACACAAATGTTAGTTTTTGTTAAGATGTACTGATACCAAATATCCCTAACAGGGAACAGTCTGTTTCTTTCTTCTTTTTTTTAATATTTGGCCACCCTGCTCAGCATGAGATCTTAGTTCCCCAGCCAGGGATTGAGCCTGAGTTCCCACCACTGGAGTCGTAATCACTAGATTGCCAGTGTTTTGTCTTTTTTTTTTAACTATAAGGAAGTCTCCACCGCCCCCCCCCCACCCCACTTGAGTTCTTAATTTTTCACAGGAGCCAGCAGAGTTCTGAGCCCATAGAAGGGCCTTAAGAAACAAATAAATAGATGATTAAGGACTTATTAGAGGTATGCATTATAAGTTTTTTTTTTTTTTCTTTCAAAACTGTTGCATACATTTTGGGTTTTGCTGATGTCCAATTATATTTAATAGGAGACGGTTGCTCACCTCCTGTTGGATGCTCTCCCGTGGCCTTCCTTGCCCAGTTCAGTGTTGAACTGGAAACGCCATCTCCGAGGGCAGAGTCATGGGCTGGTGGTTGCGTCTGTTGTACTTGGCACGGAGCGTGACGCCGTGCAGATCCACCCACTTGAGAGAATTTAATGGCATCGCGGGAGGGGCAGCCTGGAGGTGTTTGGGTCCCATCTGCGAGAGATCGTGTATGTGGCTTTGAATGCAGCTCTGTCAGGTGGGGACCCATAGCCGTGGAAAGAAATGGTGAGGGAGGCAAGGAGCCCTGGCCGCGGGGGGAGGGAGGGTTAGATCAGTGGGAACCCCCCTGGAGGGAAGGGTGGTGCTCACAGTTGTTTTCTCTCAGGACTTGCCACAAGGTCAGACCATCTGCTGGCCACCTCTGCGGAGGAGCAGGAGGTACAGGAGTGGCTGGGAGGCTGTGGCTCTGTACCCTCCGGCCGGGACCTGTCCTCCAGGTGTCAGAGAGATTGCCACGAGCCAGGCTGGCTATTGTCTGCGTGCGGAGCGTGCTCGGGCCTGGGCCTTCCTGCTGCAGTTGGTCTGCCTCCCTCTGCGCGCTCCTCCCCATGGCTCCTCACAACAGCTGCTGGAAGCTTCTGACCCCTTCTCTGCCCTCCCCCAGCTCGGTCCATGTGTCTAGTGAGTGTGGATAGCGCAGTCCTTACCCGACTGTTTCTCGGCTGGAATTCCAGCCAAAAGGCTACAATGACATTTCTGTCCCAGACAAGAAGAAACCTAAATCCAGGCACTTCTCAGAGACATAACACCAATTGGCGTACCCTCTCGTTCACACCCGCCTCTCGTGTTTCTTTTAAACCGCTTCCCAAGTGAAGAAATCCCAGTCTAATTCAGCACATCTCATGAAGGTATGAACCCCCTGGCATGGATGACCGTGGATCAGTGTCCATTTAACCAGGGTCAGTCCTGCTTTCCTACTTCTGGGAGGGTTGGCAGATAGAAAATATCATGTAACATGTGCATTAAGAATCAAGAATATAATTGCCAACTCTAGCCTCCCCTGGAAGGAGCCCCTAATGTGAATCCTTGGTCCTTATGAATAATAAATGCACCCAAAACAGACTCAGAAAGACATTATACACTGAGCCACTTGTATCCTGTTTCCTGGAACAGTTCCAAGTCTGATGGGAGTGCGGAAGGCTAATGGGGGCTGTTTCCCTCTCCTCCACCCTCTCTCTATCCCTCTCCTCTCCCTCTCTGCTGCTGGGACTGTTGTAACAAGCAGAATAAATAGGAGTTGCCTTGAGGTAGACTGTGTCCCCATTGGAAGTCCTGCTAGACTCGTTTTAATTCTGTGTGATCGTGTGCACAACCCCAGCCTGTGTTGAGATAACACTATTGATCAGGGGGCCGGTGTTCTCATGTTCAAGGTCCACCCCTCTTCCTTAAGAAAATATACCACCAGAACATGTTCAGAAAGAACATTGTTACCGTAACACTTTCAGATCAAGCCAAGTAGTTCTGTCCTGTTAGAATGGAGGGGGGGGGGGGGTAGCAACTAAACAAGAGAATAAAACATGCAGAAAAGTGAAGATCATGAGTCAGCTTTTCCCCATACCTAAAGTAGCAGTGTTCCCTTTTCTTGAATCTGGTCTTAGATTGGGGCTTAGTTGAGGCATTACAGCAAATACCAAGTGTCTATTTCATCGACGGTCCCACACAAGAGGATCCAAAATGAATATGACCTAGTCCTGTCCATAAGGTCCCTAAATCCAGTTGAAGGAGATGCACCAACTAAATAATAGCCAGAGGCAAAATAAAATGCACCCAATGAGAGAGCTTCATCTAAGATAATCTGTGGAATCCAGGGAAGGGGATATGGTAGTAGTTCCACACTGATGGTAACATCCAGCTTGCAGTGATGATGAATAAGGATTTCAGCTGGCAGAGACTGGAGTGGGGATATTTCAGATGGAGGCAGTGCCGTGAGCAGATCTGAGGTGGGAAAGCAGGGTGTTGCTAAAACGTAGGCTACAAGGAACATTCAGGAATAAGGTGAGAAAGGAGGAGAGGATCATGCTGAAGGTCTAGCTGATTCAGTTGTAGGGGGCGGGGGAAGCATTTGGGGAAATGCTCAGTTGTGCTTTTTAAGATTTAGATCTCCCAGTATTACAATGAAGTGATTTGAGGCAACAATCTCATGGAGGTTCATGGCAGTAATCCAGGAGGAAGAAAATGAGGGTCTAGACTTAGGTGGCAAAGCAGGAAAAGTAAGAATGGATGGATTGAGACCTTCCATGGGGTCCTCTGGGTTTTGGAGACTGATGAGCTGCAGTGGGGGGAAGGGGGTGCAGACAGGGGGAGGAGGGGTGGTGATGTCTGGGACTGCCTACCATTAGCAGCAGAATATGGTACCACTTTTCATTTTATTCCTCTGTTCTCGTGGTAATGAAGTTGTTTTTTCTTTTTTCTTTAGTGCCTCATAATCATCACAATAATAGTAAAGGATACAAATATCATCATTTTCCTAATTAAAAATTTTATGGAGCCAGCCAGTAGGTCCTCATGAAGTGAGATGCAGAGAAAACTGTTGGGTGTAGCACAGACCAGTGCGGATCAAGAAAGGGAAGGAGCCGGCCTTTGCTTGTAGAGGGTCATGGGTGACAGATATGTCCTCAAGATCAGCCTTCTCTCTGTCCTCAGCGTGCGGTGTGCTTATTCGCTCAGCGGTGCCTCTTTGCAAGCCTTTGGACTGTAGCCTGCTAGGCTCCTCCGTCCATGAGATTTTCCAGGCAAGATTACTGGAATGAGTTGCCATTTCCTCCTCCAGGGACTCTTCCTGACCCAGGGGTTGAATCCATGTCTTCTGTATCTCCTGCATCGCAGGCGGATTCTTTGCTGACTGAGGAAAACTACAGTGGAGAGTGCTTTGTATCCTAAACAGAGTCGGAGTGAGTTTAGGGCTTGCTGCCTGCCACTCTTAGCCACCCAGGGATCCCATCTTACCCAACTTTGCCACTGCTCATCTCTGACTGTGGGGAGGATGCCCCGTTGATCTGTTGGAAATTCCTCCATTATTGCAGTTCTGAGCTCCTGATGCCGCCGTCCCTGCTGTGAGCTCTGCTCTGCTGAGAGTTGTTGCTCCTCAACCAAGACTATTAACTCGCCCAGGTCCACTGTGTTTCACCTCTGGGAATTATTTCCCAACTTCTTGGTGACACACCAGAGGCATCGAATTGCCGAAGCACGCAGATAAGCCTCGGAGCCAGCCAGGCGAGAGAGAACTGGAATGCTGGGCCCTCTGCTTACCCGCTGTGTGACTTCTGCCGAGTCACCTAACCTCTCAGGGACCCAGAGAAGTAGGGCCCTGTCCGGAGAAGATTGAAAGACAAGAATGTAAACCACCTAACTACTGTGGGCACAGGACATAGTAGGCTTTTCCTTCCAGAGTTTGGGACTTTGTCCCTAACCCTGTTCTTTATTCACTTTGGTCTCTCCTGGGTGTGAGTTTTTGGACATGAGGCATCCATAGGGTCTACTATAAGAAATACTAGGGGCAAAAAAGAAGTACTGGCTTTGTAAAATAAGCAAAATGTAAAGAGACTTGGGAGGGAACAGTTGCTGAAGCTGCAGAGGCTTTATTAAGCTGCTGTGTTTATTATTCATTAACCCAGCTGCTTGGTAAACATGGGTAGATGCATTCCCGAAGGCTCTACTTGATCTGTTTACTCTTGTAAGGAACCAAGCAATCAGAGTAGTGTGAGGAGCCTGCTTTTAGAGGTTAGGCTCCTTTAGTTTTCCCAGGGTTTATAAAGAGGCAGATCGTTGGGGAAGGGAAGCACATATTTTGGCTGTTGTGGTTCAGCACTCTTTTCTGTGGACAAGTAAAGGTAATCACACTTTGTAAAAACCCTCTTTTCAATACAATAGACCGAACTCCTCAAGGAAAGCCAATAGATAGGGGAACATTCAAAACCAATATTAGAGATAAAATTCTATGACAGCCTTGGTCTGTTTACAGAGTGTGTTTTTTGGTGGATTCAGCTTTTTAAAGCTGATCTTTCAGATAATGGTTACTTGCCACCCTGGGGACATGGAATCTGTTCTCCCTTCTAGTCCATATGGTCCAATTCGATCTTATAAAGTGTGACCTTTTGAACACTGCCTTACAGCCCTGAGGATTATCAGTTGAATGTAATGCGTGAGTCTGGGGTATAGAAAGCCTGCCCCCCCACCCGCCCCCAGAGGGCTTGTCCTAAGCCTGCACTCAGGTAGACTCTGGGATACTGTCTGTTTTCAGGGAGGACATGCTGAGAATGCAGTTTCTGACTATTGGGTTGACACACTTGTGGGTGGCGACAGAATTGTGAAATGCAAGACCTGTTCTTGGAAGCTTTTGTATTTGGCCTATAAGACTAACGCGCTAGAAACAATGAGTAGAAGACAGCCTGTTTAATGACCACACAAGGCTTGTTTATGGTAAGAACTGAAGTTTTTGAGGGAAGTTACACAGGTGGTGCTAGTGGTAAAGAACCCACCTGTCAATGCAAGAGACACGAGACGCAGGATTTGGTCTCGGGGTCAGGAAGATCCCCTGGAGAAGGGAAGGGCTACCACTCCAATATTCTTGCCTGGAGAATTCCATGGACAGAAGAGCCTGAAGGGCTACAGTCCACGGAGTCGCAAAGAGTTGGACACAACTGAGCAACTCGGCACCACTCACACTGGAGTCAGGAATTTAAGGGGTGAAGGTTAGGTCATGAGGTGAAGCATTTTAGGTCATGAGGTAAAGCATTTAAAGATACAGTGGTGAAGCTGGCTAGTTCAGAACTCAGACCGTTTGCTGGGGAGGGGTGGTTTTATTTTTTAAACATTTATTTATTTGGCTGCATTGGGTCTTAGCTGTGGCATGTGGGATCTTAGTTTCCCAACCAGGGATCGAACCTGTGTCCCCTGCATTGGAAGGCAGATTCTCAACTACTGGACCACCAGGGAAGTCTCCAGGAATAGTTTTAAATATAAGCATTGAAAAATCTTAACAGCATCTTCTCCAGTCCTTTTCACCTGAGAGTTGAAAGGCCATGAGGCTGATGGTCTGCAGTAAACTATTGTGAGCCTGGATTGAGGGTTGCCCTTGAAGGGCATGCAGTTTAGAGCTTAGGTGCTAGGGTGCCTTGTGAGAAACTATGCAGGATGAGACAGCTTCCTAGGGAGGATTTAGTTGAGGAGCATGAACTTTGTGTTCAAACTGTAGCACTGCCTGGGAACTTGGCATGGTTGTCCTTGCCATTGAAGAAATAATTCTACACACTCACTTTTTGGGTTTCTGAGTCCTCTTTCACTTTCCCACTCCCCCCAACACACGCACATCTTCCATCCCAATTACTGTGTTAGTACTAAGAAACGATCAAGTGTTATCCTTTCCAGGGCTATTTGTATTTTAACTGGGACGAAAATTTCAAGAGAGAATATTGCATCTAAAAAATAGTTTCACATCTGTGTGACTTCAAGGTTACGAAGGGTAAAAGAGCCATCTTTATGTCCTAGAATCGGGGTGTCTGAGAGCAAATTGATGTGGGGAGAACCTGAAGTCTAAGAAGAGGATGTCATCTCCCTGGGGCTGAATAGCACTTGTTTGTTAATCAGTGAATGAATTGCTGACTAAGGCTCAGGGTTAGGGGGGGCACTGTGTTTACAGAAAGAAGAGAAAAGACAATAGAAATAGACCCCGTCAAGGAGAAAATAATATGATTTGATGACTGTGATCCCAAGATGTGAAGGGGAGAGCATTTAAAAAAAAAAAAATCATACATATAAAATCTCATTGCTTGGGAGAGTCCCCCTGATGGAACCAGGAAATTGGAAAAGTCCTATGTTTAATCATCTGGGCACACAACTATCTTTTTTTTTTAATTTATTTTTTTACAACTATCATTTTTAAGTCAGTACAGCTGACCCTTGAATGGCATGAGTAAATCTACTGATAACTTATAGTCACCCCCACCCCTTATCCAAGGTTCCTCCACATCCAAGGATTCTACCAACCATGGGCTATGAGGGACAGTAGTATGTACTATTGGAAAAGAAATGCATGGATGGGGACCCATGCAGTTCAGACCTGCTGGTTTTCAAGGGTCAGCTGTACTTAAATCTGCTTCCAATTCACCTGTTTATAAGTTACTCATGTGAGTTGCTGTCCTGCTTTCTGCTTCTCCCTGAAGTTTTCTGTCCAACTTTTCCTCCCATGTCTGAGTATCTGGGAACATGGCAGAAAAAGTGAGGCTCAGTCTGAATTGTGGGGCTCAGTCTGAATTGTGTGCGCCTTTCTTACCAAAGGACTCAAGGAACTCTTATCCTTCTCTTACTTCACTCTTAACTCGCAGTTAAATTTGTCACTTTGAAATTTCCTTAGGAAAAAATTTATTAGTTTTTTAAAATATGCTTTTGTTTGGAAAGCTTAGAGTGACTTTCAGTTTTTGCTTCTCTTTTGCATGGAATATGCTGCCCTTGGTTATGGAGAGGTAACAGGATGCCTCCCGAAGGCATTCATTCCTCCTTGCTCTGATGGTATAAAGCTCCTGTCTGCTGCATACCAGGGGTCTGTGTTTGTGAGGCACTTGGAAAACACTGCAAGCTGCAGAGAGTGACGACGAATAGCAAACTTAATTTGGTCTAATATGTTTTGGCTTGCTTGACCTCACCAGAATAAAAATGTGCCTGTTTAAATTATTGTATTGGAGTTAAAAAAAAAATTCTAGAGGCATTTATCTCGTTGGAAGAACCTTGGGATCGCTTTAGCAAAGGTTTAAGTCCATGTTTAATGTCAGTTAGGTTTGAAAGATGTTTAATGTACAGCTTCAGTAGCAGATTAGGTTATTGTGAGTTGTGAATTTTAAGAATCTGAGTTACTATTTTTCTCTTGCTACTTTTTTTTTTCTAGACGATTGGCTGGCAACGACCTTTCTTTTATCCACCCAAAGGCCTTGTCGGGGTTGAAAGAACTCAAAGTTCTGTAAGTAATGCAATTTTAGAGTTTCACAGCTGGCTGTGTATTTTCTTTCTGCGTAGTCAACATGCTTGGAGCTAGGTTAAGCACAGTTTCTTTAGGTTCAGGATTAAAAGATTTAAGGAGAGGCCAATGGGTAGTGTGGGAGGCTAGAGGGTGATTTAGGCAAACTTGGGTCTAGATAACAGAAGTTAACGTCTAAATAATAGGTATTCTGACCTCCGGTGCATTACAGTTGAATGTTAGGCTTTATGTGTAGCTAAAGCATTGAATCAAAATCATATTTAAACTTCACTGGCAAGCTTTGTTTCAACTTCTCTCCACCCCCCGCCATTGTTTCTACTTTTGTTATATTAATAGCTATAAGAATTTTGAATTTGATGACCCTAAAGGCAAAAAGGCTTACAAGAGCTCCAAATGGTAAAAATCGTTTTAGAACTAAAGGAAATTGAGGTGCCTATGATTTACATAGCCTGTGAGGGATCAGGAAATACACTCCTGGCAGTGGGCAGGAGCTTGGAGATTGGCAGATTGGAGAGCGGGTGAACCGACTACCAGCCCCATTTTGCTGCTACCTCTCTGGATAAGCATCTGTAAGTCACTCAACCTCTCTGGTTCAGTGAGTTAGATGGGCCTTTTTCCATTCCATTCCGTGGTGGTGATTCTAATCAGGTAGTCATTTTATTAATGTGACCAGGAAGGGCATTAGGCAAAAATAGTAAAGACTTCATTTTCATTACCGATCTATACCTCCATTCTCCAGGTTGGCGATAATTAGATAATCAAAGCTTTAGTTCTGCTTCAGCCCTGTATTCACTGAGGACATGGCCACTGTTCATAAGAGTTCAGAATCTGCTGTCCTCTTTGCAGGATTGTTGTTTTCTAATGTCCATGTTTCTGGACTCTGCTTTCTTCCAGATGCTTTTTTCTGGAATAACGCTTTATTCCAGGCAGTAGGGATTCTAGTGGGTTTGCTTGCTCTGTTGTTGTTTAGTCACTAAGTCCTGTCCAACTCTTTTGCAACCCTGTGAACTGTAGCACCAGGCTCCGCTGTCCATGATTTCCCAAGCAAAATACTAGAGTGGGTTGCCATTTCCTTCTCCAGGGGATCTCCCTGACCCAAACCCACTTCTCCTGCATTGCAAGTGGATTCTTTACCACTGAGCCACCAGGAAAGTCCTTACCTCCCAGTTAACCTGTTATATGTCCCAGTTAACACTCAGTGATGAATATTAATTAGGGTGTCTTAATTTCCAAGAAAGAGTGACAAAACAATCCCAGATGATCCAGCAGGTCTGTGTTAGGAGATGGCTTGAGACAGCAGTCTATTATATTTCTGGCTTTAACAACAAATGCTTCTTACTCTTTGGCAATTTTCTTATCTTAGATGCGTTCCACCTTGACTCCTGGAAAGATTTTTTTTTTTTTTAAAGAAATGGTTTTAAATTCTTCTAAGAAAAAATGGTCACAATTGCTTCTTATTCACTAACCCAAGTTTTCCTTCCAGAACCCTCCAGAACAACCAGTTGAAAACAGTACCCAGTGAAGCCATTCGAGGACTGAGCGCTTTGCAGTCTTTGTAAGTAAACTTTTTTGTTTTCTGCATCCTTGCATCGTTAGGAGATCACTGGCTGCTAAATATGTAAAGAACTGGAATCCTAGAGAAAGAAGAGATGTACCCTCTCATTTGGGATAAAAATGGGAATGACTGGTTGCTGTTACTGAAATGTCCTTTGAAATATCCTATCATCTCCAAGGCTGGGAGAAAGCTACAAGGTTGCATGTGGCAGGTTATTACACTCTCTTTGGAGTCAGGGTTATGTGTGTACTGAAGTCCTGGAGTTTTGTGCCATGACACTGAAGAAACAGCCACAGAGAGGTTTCTCTTTCCGGTGGTAATGATCATTAGAGCACAGTGATTATAGATCTTTATCTGTGGACCTTGAACACGTGTAAGGGAGGGCAGTTTAATTGCCTGTGTGTCTTCTTGCTTTTTTTTTTTTTTCTGAGGCAAAGTTGGCTTGATGTGGAATATTCAAGATTTCAGCTCTTCAACAACAAGGTCCTGCCATATAGCATAGGGAATTATATTCAATATGCTATAATAAACCGTGCATGCTAAGTTGCTTCAGTAGTGTCCAACTGTTTGTAACCCCATGGACCATAGTCCACCAGGCTCCTCTATCCATGGAATTCTCCAGGCAAGAATACTGGAGTGGGTTGCCATTTCCTCCTCCAGGGGATCTTCCTGACCCAGGGACTAGATTTTAGAAAAGATTGAGAAGCACTGAACTGAACTAACCCGCATCTCTTACATTTCCTGCATTGGCTGATGGGTTCTTTACCACTAGCGCCACCTGGGAAGCCTAATGGAAAAATATATGAAATGTATATGAATATGAAATATACGTATATATAACTGAATCACCTTTTTGTATACCAGAAGGTAGCACAACATTGTAAATCAGTCATACTTCATTAAAAAGTATTGACTTCCCTGGTGACTCAGATGGTAAAGCGTCTGTCTACAATGTGGGAGACCTGGGTTTGATCCCTGGGTTGGGAAGATCCCCTGGAGAAGGAAATGGCAGCCCACTCCAGTAGTCTTGCCTGGAAAAATCCCATGGACGGAGGAGTCTGGTGGGGTATATAGTCCATGGGGTCACAAAGAGTCGGACACAACTGAGCGACTCCACCACTTTTCAATAAAAAAAAGATTTCAGCTCTTGGTTTTAACCATGAAAATAGCCACTATTTTCAAAAGCTTTTTCATGTAGCACTTCACTTTATTCTTGTTTGCATTGTTTCACATATAAATGTACGTGTGTGTGTATATGAACCTGGAGAATGGGAGTCATTGACTCTGGTTTGGGTATGCATACCCCAGTTCTTGCTAGAGGCGGGGATCAGGTAAGCAGCAGTAGTATCACGGACCTGTGCAAACCCACAGAAGAGTCTAAAGAAACAACCATATTTATGTTAAATAGACAAATATTTATTCATAACTAGAATGCATTCATAACTAGAATGTTGTGGACTAGTGTCCAGCCTCCTCATTCCTGACTTAAAAGATCTAGTTTCTCTGTCTTCAGTGACTAGATTTTAGAAGAGATTGAGAAGCATCGAACTGAAGCATGTGGTTATTGTAGTCTTTTCCCAAGATTAAGAGAAGCTCTTCACGTATTTATCTGTCAGAATATTTATATTGCTCTCAAAAGGAATTCAGATAAGTTCAGATTAATTAGAATTCTGGAACAGGCCTGTCTGGTTTTGAATCCCCACTCTTGCCACTTGTTAGCTGTGTGATGTTGGACAGGTTATTTAAAATTCTCTGTGAGTCGTTTGCTTATTACCTACCATGTACTTTCATGCGTGAAAAGCACTTTCAACAATATATGACCTGTAGTAAGTTGCTCAATAAACATTTGTAGAATCTATTAATAGTAATCATGGTGATGACTGTTTCATCTGTTCTTTCGATTGCTAGATTACCCAACTTGCCTACCTAGGTGAAGGAATCCTCTGAAAGTAATGAAGAAGTATTCTTTATAACAAGCAATTTCATTGTTTCTTATTCTACTACAGTAATGAACACAAATTTGCATTGCTTCAGTTCATGTCCTAATACTAAATACAGTGGGACTAAGGCCTAGTTTCTCGAAGTGTGGCACTTGGACCACCCACAACAGAATCACTAGGGGGATATAGCTAGAATACAGATTCTTGGGCCCTATCCCAGGAGTCACGATATTGGGTCTCTAAAGGTAGGATCCAAGAAGCTGTATTTTAAAAAATTTATCCTGATCATCCTTGTGTATACAGAAGTTCTGAGAATCACTAAGTGAAAAACTGGAGTAGAGACCTTACTTAGGTGTTCTGGGCTATAAAATTAGGTTGTCACCACATCACATATTTGTAGACTAATCTATCCCATAGGTTTTTAAATTGCCCTTTGAAATAACTATGAATGTAAGCATTAGTAGAAATGCAAGTGAGCTAGGGAAGACTTAGGTGAAAATGATTGACCGGCTCGTCCCCTCCACTGGCTAATATAAAATAATTTTTAACTGAACCAAAAGCATATCACTGGAAATTGTACATTATAGATTACCTTTGACTTTAGGTATTTTGATAGTTAATGGGCAGTGAATGTAAAAATGAAAATATATACTAATAAAGCATAACGTATGCTATAAAGGCCAAACTTTAAAATATATCTAATATCATAAAAAAGTATCTGGGGTACTGACCATTTAAGTTTTGGTTTCAATATAAATTTATTGAGGGTAGAAATTTGTTAAGTAGCTCATTTCACCCATATGCTAAGTTATGGAATATAAGAATTTGTCATAACTAATTGAATAGGATTCTGAATAGATCTTTTAGTGAACAGATTGGAGTGAGTTCCTTTAAAGAACGTGACTTCACTGCCTCCACACCATTTCTAACCTCAGACAGAAGTATACAGAGAGAGCCATCTCACCTCCCTTGGATCTGAATTCATTAGACATTTTAAATAGTTCTCATTTTCTCTTGCTTCTTCAGAATTGGTTTTCCTTCAGAACCTTCATACAGAATTGTTCTTATTTCCCAAGACTTAATGATCAAAATATTCAATCCTTTTGTCTAGCTGGAAGGCTGAAAAAGAAAAGGCTAAAATCTTTGAATGTTAGAAAAACTACCAAGAAAATATGCAAATAGATTTTTTTTTCCTGATTTGTCGTCCGTAAGTGCATTAAAATATACATGACATTTTTGGTAATTTAGATGGTTTAAAGCATTTTTCACAGAAATTGTAGGTTTTTCCCTCTAAAAGTAATGTTTTAAACCAAGCATACTGTGCTCATCACCACTAAGTGCATTGCATAGTTTAAATTATGTCCAAAATTGGGATGGGAGGTTGGGGTAAGGAGAGGAGTTAAACTATTTTTTTTAATAAAGACACTGGGGCTTTTTTTTTTTTTTTTTTTAAATTCATAGCATATCAGAAATACAAGGAGCTATATGTCAGGGCTGTTTTATTTAAGAAGGAAACATTCATGGGTTTGTTAGCATAGTGGGTGTAGTGGTCAAGTTAGATACAATTGAAATTCTGTCCTGGTGTAAAACAGTCTTATCAGCACTTGAGTCAGTTTGAAAATCTGATCTTCAGACCTGAATTACATGAAAGATTTCCTTATGGTTTTGAAATAGTGCTTAGAAGGAGCAAAGTTCATTAGGGCTTGAAATTGACCAGAAGTGGTTTGATTCAAGTGGGTGATGATGGCTGTAAAAGCTGAAAGTGAATTGTAGATATTAATGAAAAGCTCACCTAACAGCCCTCCATGAAGCCATGAAAATGGCTAAAGCATTGCCTGAGTAGGATATTTAAATGACAAGCCAGAATTTGTTCCGCTAGAATTTAGAAAAATTTTTTCTTTACAGTCATTCTCACTTATATTAACTATTAAAAGATTTCAATGACTAAATTTCCTAGGTTTTCTACCATAACAAAAGTTCTTAAATATTTTAAACTGGTAACAGAATATAATACTTTAATGTTTATATTATTGGTAAATGAGGAGTAGAGAGAAAAAGGGGGAGCTTTTGATTATATAGAACACGTATATGTTTATGGTAGCATAGACATTCATCAGAAAATACACATAGAATTGTTACTGTCATTTCATTTAAGGCAAGAGAAAAAAACTATGTGAGTCTCAGTAAAATATAAAACAGACTTTTGAGAATAGGGAATAGAAGCTCATTTTAAAGACAAAAATAGTAAGGGAATTCAGTCAATACATTGTTAACTGTTTAACAATTGAAGTGCACTTAAATAAAGTAATAGTTATCTTGTCAAATGGAGTTGAAATGGTAAAATAACTTAAGCTACATAATCTCTTCACTTTGTGAGACAGCTAATGCTATTTACTGCCACTATTGAAAAAATTAGGTTTTTTTTTTTGGTCTATTAATTATGATGAATTTTAATAGCGTAGATCATTGGTACAAATGCACGCTTTTCTAAGACCATTTCTCTGAGAAACATTGATCTTGGTGTAAGTGCAAATTCATTATATTTCTGGGTGTGCCACCAACACCCATGTGAATTGAGGCATAAGGATTAACCATTGAGTCACCCCAAATCCCTTTTTCTCATTAACTTTTTATTTAAGGTTTCCATTTCCCAAAGTTCTTCCTTTTGATCTCTTATGGCTGACTTTATAATTTGGGGAAATTTTTAACAGAGGAAATTGTGTCTGTGCATTTATTGTTTATAGTTGCTTTGCATAGAAGGTAGTTTCATTACTGTTCTTAGCTCAAAACTCACCTAGTTATCTTGCTCAGTGAAGACCACCCCTTTTCTTTGGTGGGGTGTGGCACAGAATTTGGTGGGAGCCTAAGTGGTGTGTGTAACACTGGACTTTTATTTATAAGGCCTGGACAACTTTTCTTATAGTGTTTTTCCACATCTTTTTTCCTTCCAGTTTTATTGAGATATAATTGACATACAGCACTGTATAATTTTAAAGTGTACAGCATAATGATTTGACTTAACATACATCTTATGGAAAACTCAGAGTCAACTTTTGGCCAACCCAATAATACCCCAGTAAGTTTAGTGAAAATCCATCATCTCGTATAGATACTTGAAATAGAAAAAATGTTTTTTCCTTGTGATGAGAACTCTTAGGATTTGCCATCTTGACAACTTTCATATATAACATACAACAGGGTTAATTATGTTTATTGTGTTGTACATTTCATCCCTAGTAGTTATTTTGCTTAACACTTACAGAGAGGACTTAATGCCAATGGAGTGTTGTATGTGTGGGGAGCATTGCTCATTATTTTCGTGAATGTTAATGAATATTATCTCATTATTACAACATAAACAGTTTACACTTTTAAACTATTACGATGCTGAGAAACCGGGGAGGGATCTCAATTTGTGCTTAAAATATAATCCAAACTCCTCACCTGGCCTCCAGGGGTCTGCGTCATCTGGCCCTCATTTGCATCCCATCTGGGTCTCCCTGGTCCCGCCACTCTCTTCCTGCTGTGTTCTAGTCACTAGAACCTTCTGGGAGTTGCTGGGACCACACCAGCTGGTTTCTGCTACTGAGTCTCTGCCCTCACTGTTTGCATTGCCTCAAACACTCCTTGCCCACCTTTCTTGACCCCTTGGTCTGAATCTGTTTATGGTACCTTCTTAGAGATGCTTTTCCTATTCAATACAATCAATACAATCAGAAGCTGCCCTCCCCTGCAGCCCCTGCTAATCCTTATCTCAGTACCCTGTTTATTTACTTCATAACACTTTGTAAGCACTTTGTAATCATTTTTCAGTGTGTTAATTATATTATATAATCTTCCTCATGCATGCACCATTTTTACTTTTTTGCGCCTAACAAGATGCTCAGTTTACATGTGTTGAATGAATTGCAGACAAATTAGCTACAAGGAGAATTTAATTGCATGATTTAGTGACATTATATGGTTAATTATATGGTTGTATTTCAGTTCCACCTTATTTATAGAAAATGTACAGATGTCTGAATGTGAAATAAATGTCCTTAATTCCCCTCCACCCAAAATATATATCTCTCTCCCTAAATAGAAGTACCTTGAGTCTGTGAAATGTGTGCATCTGTGATTGTGTGTGTGTGTGTGTATGTGTGAATGTGTGTGTTTGAACACACTGCTGTCTACTCAGTAAAGTGGATCTGCTAAGCAATTCTGTAGCCAGTACTTTACCAGTCTATTACATAAAGGATGCCTGTCTCTTCTCAAGGGTAGGTTCTAGAAACTCCATGGAATAAACAAGCCTAAAACTCTTTGTTTCTAAGTGGATTCTTAAGGCAGCTGCTCAGTTTCTGGAGCTCTCCCCTTTATAGTGCTCTTCCAGTTATCTTGACTACCAAAAAGGAAGCTTCCATCAGATCCTCACCAGGACCAAGGGTCTTTGACCTCGACCAGTCTGCCTTTGGGAAGGAGTCTGCATCTGGGTCTGGGGCACTTAGTTGGGAGCAGGGGCTCAGCACTCACATGGAGGAGAAGGGACAATTATGGCAGGATCCGAACCTAGAGCTGCATAGAGAAACTGGAAGCATGAAAACCACTCTGAAGTCAGAACTTCCTGAACTTGAAAGCTGCCAAAGTTGATTTAGTCAAAAACAGGCTGCCATTTTGACCTTGCACCCATTTTGTGTGTGTGTGTGTGTGTGTTCACTAATTTTCACCAAGAGGTCTAAGCCTCTAAGACATGGATTTAAGTAGTGAAGATATATCAACAAGGGATTTGTGAAAAAAATTGAGATTTGCCCAGGGCATGCAGTTCCTCAACATATTAATTACTAGCTTATCTTTGTGTTTAAAAGCAGTTATTCCAACAATTATGCCTGATTGCATCAACACTAACACTTAGGACTAGTTTTCTCAGATTTTCAGATGGGAATTTAACTTTTAAAAATGAGTAATCCTACTAGTAAAGTGTCCTTAGTTCCAAAATTTTGGGAAAAATTGAAGTGACTCAAAAGCCACAAGCACAATAAGGATTGTTGAGAATCTAATGAAATTGTTTGTTGATACAGAAAAAAAACTTTTTAAAATTATGTTCTTTTTCCCCTTTGGTACCAAGTCAGAATAGCAATTTAATTTAATATCAAATATTTTATTTGTAAGTAAAGTAGTTTATTTGCTCAGCCTAGTTTCGTTCTTGTTTTTCTGTATTTTTGATAAAGTGTCTTCTGTAACATAAAATTCAAGCTTGAGATTTATGGTTCCTTTCTTTTTCTTTTTCTGAGAATTGCAATTTAAGTTTTATTTGGGGCAAAATGAGGACTGCAGCCCCTAAGACAGCACCTTGAGATATATATATATATATATATATATTACATATAATATATATATATATGCATGTCTTTCTTTCATACAATTATGCTTAGCCAAAAATTCAGATTTTTACACATCTCTTTATTATGAAGGAAGGGAAACAACTGACTCTCACATCCCGGTCTTAGAAACATTAGATTTGGGAAGAACTTCTAGTAAAATGAAAGAAATCAAGAATGCGGTGGCTATGGTCATTTTTGTAACTTATTTTTTTTGGAACTCTGAGTGGTTGTGTGACTTGGCTTGACTCATTCCACTAGAATCGTTGCTGAAGGCGGTTGTTGTTTCTGTCAGGCGTTTGGATGCCAACCATATCACCTCGGTGCCCGAGGACAGCTTTGAGGGGCTCGCTCAGTTGCGGCATCTGTGGCTGGATGACAACAGCTTGACGGAGGTACCAGTGCGTCCGCTCAGCAACCTGCCCACCCTGCAGGCGCTGACCTTGGCACTCAACAAGATCTCCAGCATCCCCGACTTTGCCTTTACCAACCTGTCCAGCCTGGTGGTTCTGTAAGTATCTACCCTTTTTAACACCATATATTTGTGTTAAATTGGGGGCAGAAGCAGAGTTCTTGTGGAAAATTGTTTTGAAAGAACCTCACTGAATTGTGTTCTTGGAGAGTTGGTGTTTGGGGAAGCTGCCTTTTTTACAAAATTACATGTGCTGGCTTTTTAAAATACAGATCAGGATAATTTAAAAATGAATGGCTGATGAGAACAGTTGAATCTCTCTAAGTTAAATGGCCATTTGTAGTCAGGAGAAGAAAGTGGGTCATGCAGCAAACCCTTGTATGGCTTTTTGTGTCCCAGCTGTGCAGTCAGTGATAAAAGAAGCAGAATTCTTTTGGAGACGCGCATAGAAAACAAGTTTCAGTGATATTTCATGTTTCTTTACCAACTTGTCTATTCAAGGAGTATGTGAGTCTCTGTTGTTTTTAATCTTCGAAAACTTGAACATAATTAAGTGGCATTTCTTGTAAAATCTGTTTCTAATTCTTCCTTATGAAGCTGACATTTGCCCCACCTCCTCATGGGAGAATTCATCAGAATTTCACTTCATATAATTAAAAGTGCATCAGAACTTTAGTTTTGGGTAACTTCTCAAGAATCTTCCATGTGTGTAACCTTTCTGCCCTAGAGCGATGTTTCTTTTCCATTGGCCTCCTGTGTTCAGTGAATCTGAGTTTGTATAGTGTTTATCAAGAGATATCTACTCAATGCTGTTTGTTTTCTATTAGTGTTGCAGTGTTTAGCTGCACCATTCCTTTAAGCACTACCAATTTAGACATCTAAACATGATATTAGTTGCTACTAGGTCATGAGAAAGTCATGCTTTTTTCTATAGACATCTTCATAACAATAAAATTAAAAGCCTGGGTCAACACTGTTTTGATGAACCTGATGCTTTTTTCCATAGGCATCTTCATAACAATAAAATTAAAAGCCTGGGTCAACACTGTTTTGATGGACTTGATAACCTGGAGACCTTGTAAGTTTATTTCTGCTTTGGATTATTACATTTGAGATGTTGATGGTGCAATTGGGCATTTCACTGCAGAAAAAAGTAATGGTCTTGAGTTCAGCTCATTATTAATTTGCTATAATAATTAATTTGTTTTAATGTACGACTAAAGTCTTGCCTTCAGCTAACACAGTCATGAAAGCTAATCTAGGTTTCTGGTTAAAAAGTTGCACAAGAATGAGCTTGATATTTCTTCCAAAAGGACATGGTAAAAACAGCTGAGTTTGCCAAGCTATATACCATTTCAGAAATTTTGGTTCTTTTATAATGTATGATAGACAGTTTTGGAACTTGGAACCTTATGAAATTGATTCTGGAAAAGCTGGTTTGTTTCTTTGTTTTCTCCATGATCTCAGCTGTCTTGCTAATTGTTAACAGTGGGCTTGAATACTGTCTCGACTTTTATCTGCTGAATGCAATAAAGGTTTCCATTTTGCTTAGGATACTTTTGTTGTTTCTGTTAGAGCATTTGGGAATTCTGGCTGTTTCAACTGTCCACTGTACCATGATATGAGCAAAAGACATGACGCAGCTGTGTGTAAACAAGACTAGGACCTTTATATTTGTTGTTTTGATTTTATTAGTGGCCTTTATTAGGAGATTTTTAGTATTTCCCATTGTGGTATAGTGAATGATTCAGAGAATGTCCCAGCTAGATGGTTAAGTAACACCTGATTGAAATGTTTAGGGTTTGTAATATCAGTATTTTGTTTAATTGACTTTTTGGTTAACTGTCAATCAATGAGAAGACTTAAAATCTTTTAGTACTTTATTAATTCACTTTCCTGTTTAAACCACTAAAGGATATAAACATCAGTGGATATTTGAAAGTGAAAGCTCTTGAAGAACTGATAAACCCAGTTCTTCTTTCCTAAGTATATAAATGCCAGTGGAAAAGAAGACTGGGCCAGCCTTTTGATCCTAAACTGTGTATATTATTCCAATTATATTAAAATTAAACATTTTCTTCCCAGTTGATTTTTTTAATTTACCACTTTTTTCTATGTAGTAAAGGAGAATAAAATAGGTCTCCAAGGAGCTGGGTGTTTGTTTATTTTCATTCTGAAATCAGTCGCTGATCATATGTGAACATTCTCTCTAGGTTAAATGAAATGAAAGTTTAAATACACTCAGAATTAAGATTTTTTAAAAGTACAGATCACTATGGCTATTCTCTCTCCTAATTAATGCAACTTTTTCAACAATTTTTAACGTACTTGAGTACTGTAGTTGTATGAACCCATCTTAGTCCTTCTCCTTATCCTGCTGATAGTAGGGCTGAGGTCAGTCAGCTACCCACCCTCATACCAGAATTTTACTCTAAACCTCAGTTTCAGGCTATTGTCATGTATAAATGGATAGTCAATACATTCTATTTTATGGAAAACTGCCATTCAGTTGATTTGTTTATTTAATGCACCAGTAATATGTGATTCTGAGAATTCTTTGAACTTTTAGAGTTGTTGACTTAAAGCATCATTATCCTTCAATTAAAAATAAGTTTAAAAAATAAAAAAGACACTAAAATCCTAATATTTTTATGGTAAATTAAGTGAAATAAAGTTGTAAAAAATGTTTAAAAGTGAAGAATTAAGATTCTTTTCTGTATTCAATATTTAAGAAAAAGTGTAAATTTAATTAAATGAAATGACAGTTGTTGGCAAAGAAAGATTACCATCCAGAGGAAGTGATTTAAAATATATATATTTATTTATATCAAATTGCCTTATAAATTGTGACCCCTCTTCAGTGTGCTTACATATTTTCCTAATTTTTTCTAGGGACTTGAACTATAATAATTTGGGGGAATTTCCTCAGGCTATTAAAGCTCTCCCCAGCCTAAAAGAGCTGTGAGTATTGCTTTCCTCTCTCTATGCCTTAATATCCCTAGAACTCACAATTTAGACAGTGAGATTTTAGAACATTGTTGTTCCATTGCATGTTCCATAATACACACACACACACATATAATGATACAGACTGGATTATGTCAGCTAACCTGGACAGTTTTGAGCATATATTACTGTGTAAGTCTGGATTCTAGTGAAACAAGCCATAACATATAGTCTCTGCTTTGTGGGAGCTGTGGTCTTGGTCCCATTGGGGAGGCTGACTATGTAAGACAGACAAAGAGTAGTCTCTAGGTGGAAATAAATGCTGAATGAATAGGATCAATAAATCACTCCAGAAAAAGACCTCATTGAGGCTTGGGGTCATTGGAAAAGACATCACCAAAGAGAAGGAATTTGACTGGACTTGAAAGAATGGAAATGTTTAGATAAATGAGAGATGAGGGGGCATTTTAGATGTTGGATTTGTCAAGGTCAGAGATAAGAATGCCCATGGTATAATTGAGATTGTGTGTCATCAGTTGATGGCTAATATTCCGAGATGCATTGCTTAAAAACTAAATGGAGGCAATGATGAGAGGGATTTTGAGGTTAGAGTACCTATGATTATTGCAGTCTAAAGTTCTTTGAGGATGAAGCAAGCTAAAAGTATATAAGAGAAAGAAAGTGAAGTCACTCAGTCGTGTCTGACTCTTTGCGACCCCGTGGACTGTAGCCCACCAGGCTCCTCTGTCCATGGGATTCTCCAGGCAAGAGTACTGGAGTGGGTTGCCATTTCCTTCTCCAGGGGATCTTCCCAACCCAGGGATCGAACGTGGGTCTCCCGCATTGCAGGCAGACGCTTTATCGTCTGAGCCACCAGGGAAGCAATAATAGGTTAAGCAGTGGGTTTAGAGAGAATTAGGTATGGTCCTGAGAAAGATGAGCTGGAATTAAAAGTTTGGTTTCATCACATTGTTGAAATTTTTATGTAGTTGTTAATGTAGTTGTTATTAGTTATATTTTATATACTACTGAATAGTAATAGATATTTGGGTTTTAACTTATTTCACAAGAGGATAAGCATTTCAAAATATTTTTCTTCTATCTTTGTAGGTTATTTCATAGTAATTCTATTTCTGTTATCCCTGATGGAGCATTTGATGGTAATCCACTCTTAAAAACTATGTAAGTAGTTTGAAATTTTCTTTTGATATGTAATCATGTAAAGCAGTGTCTGTATAAGGCCAAACATCTGGATGAAGAATGAAAATTCAGGCTGTTGGATATATTAACTTTGTGAACATAGATTTAGTGTTGAAGTGCTTGTGAACACATGGAAACTTTGTTTTTTTGGCTATTTTTACAGACATTTGTATGATAATCCTCTATCTTTTGTGGGGAACTCCGCATTTCACAATTTGTCTGAACTACATTCCTTGTAAGTATTATAGAAATTTAAAAACAACCTGAATATTTATACCATTGCTTTAATGGAAAACTAGAATTTATTATTATAACTCCAGAAAACAGTATCTTTTATTTTCTTTGCCTTGGGTGGAAATCCAAAAGACAGTTCCCCAAATTTACAGTGGTTCTTATTTATTCATGAACACCTGGTCAAAATGATCACATTTTCAGAAACTAATCTTCTTCTTAGGTATAGTGGTATTATAATTTTAAGCTGGCTCAAAAATAAGTTTAAAATATTATCTATGAAATTTCTTTATTTTAAATCACTTTTTCTCTCGCAATTTCTTAAAGAGTCATTCGTGGTGCAAGCATGGTGCAGCGGTTCCCCAACCTGACTGGAACTGTCCGTCTGGAGAGTTTGTAAGTGTGGCTCTTTGAAGCGAGCGTGTGTAAAGATAACACCACACTGGCCTGCTAGTAGGTTGCCAGTGCTTTTTGGTGATGATAATGAGTTAATGTTGATTCCTACATCCTTGCTTTGTGAATATCATGCATAGAGATGGAGGGTATTGGGTTTGGAATCAGTCAACTCAGGTAGAGTTTTGCCTAGTATGTGGAGGTAGAATCTGCAAAAGTCTCTGAGAATATAAGGCAGTAAGTAAGCACCAGATTAGAAGCAGTGCTTTAGGAGTTCAGAAGTGGAGTAGTCCATGTAAGCTATCAGAAAAGGCTTTATGGAAGAGGTGAAATGCTTCAAAATTGGATTTCACCAAGCTGGGTCTTTTTTTAGAAAAGCAAGCCTTAGTGAAATGGGGAATACTGAAAATTACTTGAGTATGGCATGCATACCATCACTTCATGGCAAATATATGGAAAAACAATGGAAACAGCGAGAGACTTTATTTTTGGGGGCTCCAAAATAACTGCAGATGGTGACTGCATCCATGAAATTAAAATATGCTTGCTCCTTGGAAGAAAAGCTATGATCAACCTAGACAGCATATTAAAAAGCAGAGACATTACTTTGTCAACAAAGGTCCATTGAGTCAAAGCTATGGTTTTTCCAGTAGTCATGTATGGATGTGAGAGTTGGACTATAAAGAAAATTGAGTGCTGAAGAATTGATGTTTTTGAACTGTGATGTTGGAGAAGACTCCTGAGAGTCCCTTGGACTGCAAGGAGATCAAACCAGTCAATCCTAAAAGAAATCCTGAATATTAATTGGAAGGACTGATGCTGAAGCTGAAACTCCAATACTTTGGCCACCTGATGCGAAGAACTGACTCATTGGGAAAGACCTTGATACTGGAAAAGAATGAAGGTGGGAGGAGAAGGGGATGACAGAAGATGAGATGGTTGGATGGCATCACTGACTCGATGGACATGAGTTTGAGCAAGCTCTGGGAGTTGGTGATGGACAGGGAAGCCTGGCGTGCTGCAGTCCATGGGGTCGCAAAGAGTTGGACACAACTGAGCAACTGAACTGAACTGATAGCCTGCGTGTGTGCTCAGTTGCTAAGTCATGTCCAGCTCTTTTGTAACTCCATGGACTATAGTCCACGAGGGTCCTCTGTCCATGGGATTTCTTGGGCAAGAATACTAGAGTGGGTTGCCATTTCCTTTTCCAGGGGATCTTTCCCACCCAGGGAATGAACCCGCATCTCCTTCATCTCCTGCCTTGGCAGGCAGATTCTCTACTACTGAGCCATCTAGGAAGCCTAAGTATGACATACAGATGATCAAATATAGCTAGACTTGTTTATAATAGTATGGGGAATGATATGGAGAAATTTGGAAAATTGTTGGGCTTTTAATTTTAAAATGACAAACCTTGAACACTGATTGTTTGGTTATGGCGGAGCTTCTCAATGGGTGGCCTATGACTAGTTTGCAGGTGGATGTAAGATCTTGATGACCTCAGCCCTCCAGAAGCCACGGGGGGTCTGACGTGGCTAGGGTCTCTGCCACAGGGACCACAAGTATGCTGCATAGGTTACAATTTTCATGTGTGCCAAAGTGTAAGAAAAGAAGTCAGGAAGCATTGAGCTAAGGAGTTTAAATTCAACTCTCAAGGCAGGTTGGAGATGTTAAAAATGTTGGATGAGGTGGTGTGAAGAGGGTAAGAAGAGAATACTAGAGCTAGAATAGTGAGGAGGCCATGGGAATACTCTACTTCGCTAAATGAGCACATTTAGCTATGAGAGTTCTGTGTCTTCAATCCATCCCTGGAATTCCTCCACGTGGCCTGAGATTCCTCCATTCCTGTCTGCATCATTTCACCCTTGATCTGCATAGTAGCAGTAAAAATGAAAAGGGTCAGATGCTGAGATCTATAGAAGAAGATAAAACAGAAACTGATGGTTGAGTGCAGATGGGGACATAGAAAGGGAGGATGGATTACTGGGCTGCCCCCCACAGGTCTTTAGGGCCTGCACTTGCCCAGCTTCAAGACTGAAGAAAGAGCCCAGTGTCAGCAATAGAGACATCAGTGGTTTAATGAATGGGGGGAGCTTACATGTCTGAAGCAGGATCCTGGAGCAACACCCCACCAGCGCCCAGCTGACAGGACATGATGCAGTTTTTGCTCCCCAGGGTGGTAGAGGGGAAGGGGAGATTACCAGTTATATTGATAGGAATAGACATCAGGTTGACTCATCCGTTACCAGGGAAACCAGCAGAGGGGCACGCCCTTCACTGTCCCAGGCCTGGGACAAGTATGTAGGAAGGCCAGTTATGTGAGTAGCGTGTAGGTGAAGCAGGTACTGGTTGGGCTGGGATGATATAGAGAGCAAGAGAGCAGCCATCTTGAGGGGCCTGATCATACAGGGATTAAAAGAAAATTTCAGAGTACTGAGTCAGGTTGATTGAAATAGTAGACAGAATCAAGATTTGGGGGTCAGGATAATAACTTAGTTTCAAATATTTTGGGTGTGAGGGGGTGACAGACTTGCAGGTGACCATGGTCAGCTATAACTATGGATTTGTTTTTTTCTGTTGAACCACATGAGAACTCAAGCTTATCCTCTGGACACTATGAACATCTTATCACAAAACTTTTCTGCATTAGAGGGTTCGTTCCTTTTCCCACTTTAGGGAGTAGTTAGGCAGTGGGGTACATAGACTATGGTCCATATGGAAATATGTGAACATGTACTTTTCTCTCTGAGAATAGCATTTTGTTTATCATCTCAACTTGAATCATTTCTTAGACAAACAATGTTTCTCCACAGGACCTTGACAGGTACGAAGATAAGCAGCATATCCAGTAATTTGTGCCAGGAACAGAAGAGACTTAGGACTTTGTAAGTTGGATTCCTCTTCCCATCTCCTGCTTTTCTTTTATGTATTTCACATAAGTTGAGTTTTGTTTTTAATAAACTGTTTTCATTGGGTGACATTATGGTGTAATTATTTCTTATTCATTCCCTTCATGGAAATGAGCAGGTGTTCTGGTATCCCCCTGGGTAGGTAAAGTTTATTTGAATTTTGTTTTACAGTTATGTGTATATCTCCCATCTTGTGACTCTACTTTGAATAAAGTGAAACCATACTGGGCTCTTTCTTGATTTCTTTTCTTTTATCCTGACCCCTCATCCTTATTCTAGTTGCCCCAGGGTAGTTACCTCTCTGTATGCAGCTCTTTCACCATAACCTAAGTAAGAGCCCAAATCTTTTTTGGATTGGGAACCAACTAAGCAGTGGAGCTTTCCAAAATCTCGAAGCTGCCCTGAAAATTAAAAGTAAATAAAACATGTAAAAATGTCACAAAAACAGTTAAGTTACTAAGTTGTGTTCAGTGGCAAGAGATACTAACAAAATAAGTGACTGACCAAGCAAGCAAGTAATTAAATGGTGTCATGGGGTATCAAACACAATGATATCATTGAGGGAAAACTGCACTGGGATTAACAGAGCTAACTAGTCCCCATTTTTTATTTAATATAAGTATTTTTTAAAATATGAGTGCACACACCACTCCTCTTCTAGCTTTTTAATTAAATAACATGGGCATTATTTATGGTATAACAGTATTATAAAATTATAAATTAAAAAATCCATATCTCTACCAAGTGAACATAATTTTTGTGTATTTCCTGTACTGTATTTTTCATATTTATTTTATATTCTTAATGTTTTAAAATATTTTATAGTGTCTATACTCAATACTATGCACTCAACGTTTGCCCATCTTAAGCTTGTTCTATCTCTAAGGTACTCTGGAAAGCTTACAAGTATAAGGAAAACAAAGTTTCTTTTCTTGTTCAGCCATATCTCTTTATAACAGATCTTAGCATTGTTTTTGATGCTTCTGAGTACAGCTGTCTTAATATAGTATTCTGATAACAAAATTAATTGATCATTTTCCGTTTGCGTTGTTTTAAGGGACTTGTCTTACAACAGTATAAAAGACCTTCCAAGCTTTAATGGTTGCCATGCTCTGGAAGAAATGTAAGTTGGTCTTTGACTGACTCTTTTTGCTATGGTCTACTGTTAATTCATTGAGCCTTTCCTATTGTAAATAAATGACTCACATTAAGGTCTTAGAAATTCATATAATCAGGTGTTCCTGTGAATAAATGTTCAGTGACACCAGGTGTGTTCATGTGGCTAGCACTGGGCACCTGTCTGTCAGGCAATCTGTGGGACTGTATGGGAGGAGGGCAGTAGGAAAAACCAGCCAAACAAAAGCTGGTCCAGGTGTGGATGTCTGCCATGGAGCTTTATAATATAGCTCTGGCGGGAGTTGACTGGGAGGTCGAGAAAGGGAGGAACTAATACTCCCATGTTTTATAATATCTCCTCCTTCCTCTGACCTTCTTTCTGCAGTACTTGACTACTTGACATGGTTATGTTGTCTTGGGTCCTTTTTTTTTTTCTAATAGACTTTATTTTTTTGAGCAGCTTTAAATTCACAACAGTATTGAACAAAAGGTACAGAGATTTCCTATATTCCCTGCCTTCATATGTACATGGCCTACCCAGAGTCAACATTCCCCACCAGAATAGGACTCTGCTATAATTTATGAACCTATACTGACACATCCTTATCACCCTGAATACATAGTTTAATTAGGGTTAATTAGTATTGCACATTCTATGGATTTGGACAAATGTGTAATGACATGTGTTCATTATTGTAGTAGTATACAGAGTCATTTCACCACCCTAAGATTTGGGAACAACTGTTTTTTTTCTTGACTCCATCATTTTGGCTTTTCCAAAATGTCATTTCATTGGAATCATAGTATGTAGCTTTTCTAGACTCTTCTTTCACTTAGTCATGTGCAATTAATGTTATTCCATATCTTTTGAAGGTTTGATAGTGTCTTGGGTCCTTTCTCACTGTGTTGTTTTCCTGCTTTCACTCCTGAGTGGAGTTGGTGAGGAATTTAGATAGTGTACCTTAACTGTTAGTTTCATTTGGGGCGTAATACCAATTAGTCTAATCCTTTCATCCTCTGGATGAGGCAACAACAGTTCTCTTTACTTTCAACAAGATCAGTTAGTGTTACTTGTAAATCAATATTTAAACTTCGAAAAAGTTAATTAAGAAATGTTATTTTCAAAATAGGAAATGTTTTCTCTTGTTTTTCTCTCTTTTTTTTTAACCTTTCATCTTATTCTTTTTTTAGTTCTTTGCAGAGAAATCAGATCCACCAAATAAAGGAAGATACTTTTCAAGGCCTGACATCCCTAAAGATTCTGTAAGTTCCTCTATGATTATCATCAGAGGCAGATAAAATTGTTGTCAAGCTGTAAATTAATATATCATTACAATTCCCATGTTAGTAAATATACTTAAATATAAGATTTATTATGGATAAATACTATTTTTCAAACTTTACCATGTGGTACTTTAATTTCTTTTCAGTGTTTTTTTTTTTTTTTAAACCTTAGCAAATTTATGAGATTTGTGAGTCAAAAGAATATAATGTGTATAGCTCAAGAAATGCACCTTGCGTATTTTCAAGTCATAGAAATGAAGTTTGCCAGTTCTTTGGGTGATGGGTGGGCACCGTAGCCTGTGGGTCACAGTCAACCTGCTTACTGTTTCTGTCAATTAAGTTTTACTAGAACACAGCCATGTCCTTTGGTTAAGTATTGTCTAAAGCTGTTTTCACCATGCTATGGCATAGTCAAATAGTTGCAGTAGAGACCATGTGACCCCCAGAGGTGAAGAATATTAACTATCTGGGCCTCTACAGAAGAGGTTTGCTGACCCCTGTGCTGGTGTCACATCATGACAGACACAGCTAACAGACAGCAGACACATTCATTTAAAAGGTGATTTGTATTTGAGGACATATTTGTGCCTCATACTCTATTAAGCACTTGGGAATATAGAGATGACTAAGACAGACCGTGTCACTGCCTTCATGCAATACGGAAGACACAATACACTTAATTAGGAAACACTTTTTTTTAATATAGAAAAAAACTGGAAACATTGACAGTGAATTGAAATTACAGATACTAATATATCATGTTTTCCGATAGATCCCCATTAAGAAATCACACGTGTTCTACTAGAAAAACACTTTATTGGTAGTTGGGTTTCTGGATCTTGCCTTGTGGCAGATAGGCTTCCTGGGGGTCAGGGCAGTAGTAGGCAAAGGGACTGACTCCCAGATGCAGTCACTTCCAGAGCACCGGTAAGTGACAACGTGCAAAGCTGCCCTGCTTTGTCATGATTTGGAACCAAGTCTGTCGAATTTTCCTGTTATCCAGGAGATGTGTCACGGAATGAATTTACCCTATCTTTAAATTTCCATTAAGGCTCTGTGTAAGTGTGACTGCAGATCACTTCTCTGTTCTATTAATTCTGTAATATCAGAATTCCACAGGGTGTGTTCCTGAATGTATGTGGTTCTGGTGTTGATACGGATTTTTTTTCCTCCTTGGGGGAAGAATGATATCTGAAGCCCTTCTGGAATGCTCTTGTTTGCATATTGATTCTTTGTCTTCCCCATGGGCCTTATCACTAACCTTTGAGAAGGCAAACAACACTAAGCCTGTTTTTATTTTCAGCTTTGTCAGGAGCTGTGCTTCTCCTCACCTAGTTAATAGTACCAGAAGCTATATCATATCATTTGTATTTTTGAACTGGTACCAGAACGATAAGGAGGAGAAAATTCACAACTGTTTTGAAACAGATGCCAACTGAAATCACTCCTCCCTGGAACACATTCCAAGAAATAGATTGTTGTTAAGGGGAGGCCTTAGACATAAATATTAAAAATGTTGTTGAACAGGATTAAAGATCTTTGTGATTTTATCAGGGAAACTATGACTGCAGCAGATCCTAAAGTGTAGTCAAAGTAATTGCATTTCAAGTTTATTTGAAAGGAGTTAACAATTTATTTTTGTAATTGCAGAGATCTTAGTAGAAACCTGATCCATGAAATTGATGACAGAGCTTTCGCCAAGCTTGGGTCAATAACGAACTTGTAAGTTTCATGCAACAATATCATGAAAGTAGTGAACAGTCTACAGAAACTTGTGTGTTAGCATTGCCTTCCCAAATTGTCTTTCTGTTGTTTTCCTTTGTATAAAGGCTAACCTGCTATGATGTAGTGACAGCTTCTGAAATGGTTTTTCCTCACCTAAACTTCCTTAAAGCTCTAATATTTATGATGTTAATACATGTACAGACTTGTGTTATAGGAGTTAATTTGAAGTCTTATTCACATTTTAGAGATGTAAGTTTCAATGAATTAACTTCATTTCCAACGGAAGGCCTAAATGGGCTAAATCAACTGAAACTTGTGGGCAACTTCAAGCTGAAAGAAGCCTTGGCAGCAAAAGACTTTGTTAATCTCAGGTGTGTTTTTCTTATTTTTCTTTTTTCTGGAAGGATTGGTAGGCCTTCAGATTATAGAGTATCCTGTTTTGTTTTGTTTTTTTTCTTGCTGTGGTTCCCAGATTTTCAACCTCAATCCTCTCATTGCTGTTGAGAACATGAACTGCAGCCTGTGATGCTGTCAAGGAGATAATATAGCTCTATAGAATGGTTTTATGTATAATGGGATTTATCATTTGCAACAAGATAGCAGAAACCACTAGTGAGCCTACAGAAAACTGATACAATGTGATAATACTTCATAGAGACAGAGCGGGGGACCTCCTTAGATATAGTAGGGAGAGCGCATGGGAATATTATCATGGGAGAAGAGAATAAATATTTTCATTATACTTATATGAGAATGTGAATTCGCTTAATGGTGTAAAGTCACAAATGACCTGGAACATTAATTTTAAATGAAACTACCAGTTTCATATGATACATTGGGTGTGGTTAATTCATTTATAAAAGGAGTCTGATAAGATTTTTCTTTAAATTGCAGTATTGCTATTAAGCTTTAAAGATGGCTTGATTCAAATTCAGTTTTTCAAAGCATACCTTATCTAATTGGAGAAACTCATGGTGTCCCCTGATACTAGAGCCTTTGTTTTTAACAAATGAGGAAACTAAGTCCAGAGAGGATAAGGACCAGTTTAAAGTATTTACTTTTCACAAAACAAAAGCATGTCTGTGAAGTTGGTATTTCAGTATAGATTTTGCCATTTTTTTCCAGGTCTTTATCTGTACCATATGCTTATCAGTGCTGTGCATTTTGGGGTTGTGACTCTTATGCACATTCAAACACAGAAGATAACAGCCTGCAAGACCACAGTGGCTCAAAGGATAAAGGCAAGTGCATGAACTTTTAAAAACAGAACACTCTTTACGGCATTAGTCAAAGTCTGTGTAATTGTAATCAGTTTGTGAAGGATCAATATGAAATCTGTGGAGAAAAAATGGCTTTTGTGTACTGTGTTCCTGACATCTTTAATATGTTATTAAGTGTGGTGCACACTGAACTTAAATCACGCACAACAGAAAACACTGCCAGAAAAGTGTTTTACTCTTTTAATCTGACTGCAGCTTGAATTGAACCGTTTGTATTATATGCTCAGGTCTCAGTGATGTGGCAGGTGTCACCAGCAGTGCTGAAAATGAGGAGCACAGTCAAGTCATTATCCACTGCACACCCTCGACAGGTAAGCACAGTTTCTTGCCTTAAACGAACATTAGGCAAATGTATCTAGAACTTCTGGGGATAAATGTGATTTCTGTAATAGGAGTAGGACCAGATGATTTCATAAGACCTGGTTCACCTGTGGTCTGTATACCAGGAGCTTAGGCATCTCTTGCAGAATCTTGGGCCAGACCCAGTGACTCAGAATCTTCGTGTTAACAAGCTTCCCCGATGGGGGTTACACACATTGAGGATGGAGAGGTACTTTCTTCATGCAACCTTAACCCTGGGATAGTTCTAGAAGTTACTGGTCTATAAAGACTTTCAGTGTTACCCTTTTATTTTTTAAATGCAACCTTGTCTACTTTTCTATTTTATTTCACTGAACTTTAGTAGACTTGGGAGAGTTACTAAACTGACACCACAATTTAGTATTAGGTCATGACTGTGATGCCCTGCCTAATCTACCAGAGAAGATGGATTTATAATTTTACTGTTAAAAAAATTTTTAATGGCTAAGTTGTGTGCTATGAAGTAGATTCCTGTTTAATCACACAGGATGTTCTGAACATTAATTTTGTAACTCAGAATCATAAGTATTATGGATTCTTTAATGATTACTACTGTGAGCTTCTTCAGAGGCTGTGTATGTGTTCCTTTAATACTTAGCACAATTCCTGGTGTAGAGAATAAGTTTATAGCAATCAGATAAGTGAATGGGGTTGACCAGAATCATTTATAAAATCTATAAAAGGTAATTGATTGTTACAAGTCCAGGGCTGTAGTTCACTCACTTGTTTGCTGGAGTTTTTGTATTGGACTTAAGGAATGGGAAGTGTTTTTTTTTTTTAGGAATGGAAAGTCTTTATTAAAGGGGAGTCTAGACCTGAATATGCAGAGATTCCATTTCTTTCTCTCGGATTTTAAACTTTGGGGGTCAGCCAGGAGGAAAGTTGCTCTGAGCTCATCTCCCCAGGTAGCGGTAGGAGTGAATGGCAAACCTATTTCCCCAACTCCACTCCGATGTAGTAACACAGAGACAGCCATGTGCTGACACAGAAGCAGGAAGTGAGGAGAGCAGGGACCTTCTTTTAAAACTGGAGGAGGCAGCGGGTTTCCAAGACAGAGGAGTGGAACCGACTTCCCAGGCCTTTGAGGGAAAGTAATTCCACCCACTATTCAAACACTTTCTAAAGGGTGTCCTCTTCTCCCGGGTGATGTGAGCTACTCCTTGTTCCTTGTAGAAGGATGAGTTCAGATTCAGAGGTAAAGGTGAAAGCGTCCTCTTCACACTTCCCTGAGGGGGAAATAAATTAACTAGAAAAGAATTTTTTTTTGTAAGTTTCTTCAGTCAAATCGATATAAATAGTGGAGCTCTGGCTTGTTAGGTCTGTGACTATTGGTGATAAAGATGCTTTACAGATGTATCAAACACATTTTCTTGTGCTCTGTGGACAACATTTTGTTTTTCTTTACTAACCTTTAAATGAAACAGTTGTCATTTGGGACATAACTAGCATGCCAAAGTCAGTTGCTAGAACATGCAACTCAGCTACTAAATTACTTCTTGCAGTTCTCGTTTAAGTGATACAGGGTGTTATTGGACATAGTTTTACATGATTTGTTAACATCAATGTAATTTAGCTCTCACTGTACTATTTTGTTCAATGACCTCTGTCAGGTCTACCAAACACTTTGAAATCTCTGCATGAAAAATGGGAATAATTCTATTTGTCTTAGCCTGCTTCATCAGATTGCCTTTGAAGGCTGTAAGAAATGTGTATAAAATATATGTTACATATACATATCATATATAATTAGTATAAAGTATATTAGGAACTAGGAAGAAAGAAGATAAGGACCTAACATTTTTTTAATTCCAACTATGTACCCAGTAGCCTGTTACCTTGTGTGTGTAATTTTACTTAAGCTACACAATGCTATGAAATAGGTGTTATTATCCATAAGAGGGAAAATGAAATTTATAGAGGTTTAAGCTGCCCTCTTAAAGGCGGCAAGTTATAAACCCTAAACTCAAACCCTCGTTTATCTGATTCTAAGCCCCATATGAAGTAACTTTCACATACTAGTCACTGTGCTATGTATATTAACTTCAGTATGAGAAAAAGTGAAAAATTTTCTTTAAATATCACTGTATGACTTTGCCAAGTAGTTAATAAAAGAAATAAATATATATTAAGGTGACATATTAAAATAAAATTTTAAATAGCCTAGTCCAATGATTAGATGCCTAAGAAATGATAATCTGTTCAGTTTGGGTCAATTCACTTTGGTACTAGATTAATTATTCTGTTAATAGTTTCTCAAGCCATATCTTATGGAAGATAGTCTTTTATAAACTGTCTTTTCTCTCTTTGATTTTAGGTGCTTTTAAGCCCTGCGAATACTTGCTGGGAAGTTGGATGATCCGTCTTACTGTGTGGTTCATTTTCTTGGTTGCATTGTTTTTCAACCTGCTTGTCATTTTAACAACATTTGCATCTTGTACATCAGTGCCTTCCTCCAAATTGTTCATAGGCCTGATTTCTGTGTCTAACTTATTCATGGGAGCTTATACCGGAATCTTAACTTTTCTGGATGCTGTGTCCTGGGGCCGATTTGCCGAATTTGGCATTTGGTGGGAGATAGGCAGTGGTTGCAAAATAGCTGGGTTTCTTGCTGTTTTCTCCTCAGAAAGTGCCATATTTTTATTAATGTTAGCCGCTGTCGAAAGAAGCTTATCTGCAAAAGATATGATGAAAAATGGGAAAAGCAATCACCTCAAACAGTTCCGGATTGCTGCCCTTTTGGCTTTTCTGGGGGCCGCAGTGGCAGGCTGTTTCCCCCTTTTCCATAGAGGGGAGTATTCCGCATCCCCTCTGTGCTTGCCATTTCCCACCGGAGAAACCCCATCGTTAGGGTTTACCGTAACTTTAGTGCTGTTAAACTCACTAGCATTTTTATTAATGGCCATTATCTACACTAAACTCTACTGCAACTTGGAAAAAGAAGACCTTTCTGAGAACTCACACTCTAGCATGATTAAGCATGTCGCTTGGCTCATCTTCACCAACTGCATCTTTTTCTGCCCCGTGGCGTTTTTCTCGTTCGCGCCATTGATCACTGCCATCTCGATCAGCCCCGAAATAATGAAGTCTGTTACTCTGATATTTTTCCCATTGCCTGCTTGCCTGAATCCAGTCCTCTATGTCTTCTTCAACCCAAAGTTTAAAGAAGACTGGAAGTTACTGAAGCGCCATGTTACCAAGAAAAGCGGATCGGCTTCGGTTTCCATCAGCAGCCAGGCTGGTTGCGTGGAGCAGGATTTCTACTACGACTGCAGCGTGTATTCACATCTGCAGGGCAACCTGACTGTGTGTGACTGCTGCGAAGCCTTCCTGTTGACAAAGCCCGTGTCCTGCAAACACTTAATAAAATCACACAGCTGTCCTGCCTTGACGGTGGGTTCTTGCCAAAGGCCAGACGGCTATTGGTCCGACTGTGGCACGCAGTCCGCCCACTCTGATTATGCGGATGAAGAAGATTCCTTTGTTTCCGACAGTTCTGACCAGGTTCAGGCTTGCGGACGAGCCTGCTTCTATCAGAGTCGAGGATTCCCTTTGGTGCGCTATGCCTACAATCTCCCAAGAGTTAAAGACTGAATCCATGTGTTTGTAACTGTTTCTCCCATGAAGCAAAATCACGGTGTTTATAAGCATGAACCCTAGTCTGATCTCTCATCTGGGAAGCACTTCAGTGATCACTGCCTGGTGTCACTTGGAGGGAGGAGAAAGGTGGCAGGTTATTTCTTCAACCAGACCTTTGCGAAGGACAAGTGCCTGAACTACCGATTGATGGCAGAATGCAGTGTCCAAACAATGTGTAGCCTATTTGAAACAAACAGTTAACTTGAAAACGATTTTATGTATATCGTAGCAATATAACGTTGGGTTTTTCTGATCCATAAGGAGCAAATTTATACCTGTTTCTGAATTAAGCACAAGATAGAGAACAGCTGTTAATATTTTTTAAGAATATTTTAAACGGTGATTTTATATAATTGAAGAACAAGGCTTGCTAATTTTACCTAATGTTTCATCATTAATCTCAGGACAACTTACTGCAGGGCCAAAAAAAAAAGGGGGTGGGGGGGATTGTTTCCCAGACAGGACTGTGAGAGTGGATGTAGGCACTAAATTCTTGCATTTTTCTAATCCATCTCTGACATAATAGAATCATCAATTTTGTGTAAGAGATTTAAATCTAAAACCTGAAGATGTTTTTAAAACAATATTAACAACTGTTAGATTTTTAAAAGAGTAACTGAACACATTTGTCTTCAGTCATTGTGCATTGCTTTGTTTCCATCACAGTAATTTTTTCTTCAGTTGCTTTGTGATCATACTATTAGAAAAAAGTAAAGGGCTCATTGCTGTGTGATTTTCGTAGATTTGGCTAAACTACTAACAGAGGATTTTAAAAGTATCTTAGGGATTTGATGACTCCGTATAATGTTCTTGTGGATAAAACTCTTCCTAATATCATTGGCTCTATCAGTATTTTCCAGTTCAGTTGGTATGTGATCTACCTGTAGCTTGAATTGTACAGAAAGTAAATTGTGGCAACTGGTTTTACTAAGGTGGAAGAAATCAGGAGGAATTATGACCCAAAGCACTTACCTTTATTTCTTAGTGAGCTGGATTCTCCTGAACCTATGCTCTTACCTGGAAGCTACCATATATTTTCCCTTCCTTTGATTTACAAGAGCCTGTGCAACAGCTCTGAAACTGTTCTTGTGAGACAAGATAAATATGTCACTAAGGAAAAAAAAAAGACATAAAGCTTAGGCCTATGTCTTTAAAAATTAAAAATTCTACTTGATAGTCATCTATGGACGTTTGATTATATGGAGTCTTAACATTATAAATGTCCAATACATTTTTTGAACAGTATGCTAAATCATAGCAAATCCACTGCCATATTAGTTGTTGATGAGATACTAAAAAACATTAAGCTAGATTGCAGTTTAATAATTAAACTGTATATAATGTGCATATAATGAATTTTTATCTTATGTAAATTATTTTTAGAACACAAGTTGGGAAATGTGGCTTCTGTTCATTTTGTTTAATTAAAGCTACCTCCTAAACTATAGTGGCTGCCAGTAGCAGAATGTTAAATTGTGGTTTATATACTTTTTGCATTGTAAATACTCTTGGTTGTACATTGTCAGTGTAATAAAAACAGAATCTTTGTATATCAAAATCATGTAGTTTGTATAAAATGTGGGAGGGATTTATTTACAGTGTGTTGTAATTTTGTAAGGCCAACTATTCACAAGTTTTTTAAATTGCCATCATGTTTGTATATTTACACATCTGATAAATATTAAATCATAACTTGGTAAAAAAAATCTAGCTAAAAGTTTTTTTCTTCAAAAGTCATGTTGCTGAATACTTTCATTGCATTCATTTAAATAATAGAATAGCAGATATTTAAAATATGTGGTAAACTGTTATATGTATGATAGGAAATATTGTATGCAGTGTGTTGAATCATTAAACTTTCTGGAAAGCAATCTATTTTGCCTTAATTTATAACTAAGTATATTAATGAATTTGTTTTAGTGTTAAACTAAGCAAATTGAAGTAAAATATTTTTAAGCGTTCTAGAAGAAATGTTGGAAGAACACTGCTGAAATTTAGAAGTAAGGTTTTATTGTATCTTAAGTCTGAACAATACTCATGGAAAACAAACTATGAAATTTAAGAGGATACCTTCAATTAGATGTTATTTAAAAGCAAATGATTTTTTTTTTTAAAAAAAGCATATTCCAGATACAGTCAATTGCCAAAATGCAACAGTCCTCCCTTTCTTATCTTATCCAAGGTTTCATTTTCCATAGTTTTAATTGCCCATAGTCAACTGTGGTCCAAAAATGGAAAATTAAAATGGAAAGTTCTAGAAATAAACTCATAAGTTTTAAATTGTGTGCCCTTCTGAGTAGTGTGATGAAATCTCGCACTGTTCTGTTCTGAAACGAATCATCCCTTGTCCAGGGTTTGCAGTCCGTTAGTCACTTAGTAGCCATCTCTGACTCTCAGCGCTTGTGTCCAAGTAATGGCCCCAAAGCACGAGAATAGTGATGCTGGTAATATGGATATTCTCTTACGGTGCCTAACTAATAAATAAAACTGCTATATTTAAAATGGATAACCAATAAAGACCTACTCTATAGCACAGGGAACTCTGCTTGATGTTATGTGGCATGCTGGATAGGAGGGGAGTTTGAGGAAGAATGGATCCATGTATATGTATGGCTGAGTCCCTTCAGTGTTCACCTGAAACTATCACAACATTGCTAACTGGCTGTCCCCCAATACAAAAAAAAAAAAAGTTTATTTAAAAAAAAAACTGCAGGAAAAAACATGGTATTTGTAGGGTTTGGTACTATCTGCAGTTTCGGGCATCCACTGGGAGTTTGGGACCCCCGTGGATAAAGAGGGGCTGTTGTGCTTAGAACTAACTCAGTATTCATAAACATCAAGCCCTCATTTTACAGATGGGAAAATAGACGGCCTAATGAAATTTAAGTGAATACCTGACACATACAGCAAATTAGAGCCCAAACCAGCACCCAGTTCCCCTTAATTTTTTTGTTTTTGTTTGTTTTGTTTTTGTTTTAAACTTCAGTATATATTTGGAATTTCCATAACCAAAAGTAATACTGTAATTACCCCTCCTCCTACGCTCTTGGCTCTCACTGCCCATACCCATCATCCAACTTTGGCAGTTGTCAAGAGCACGTGGTAAATGTCATTTCTTCTTCATCCCATTCACTCATCTTCTGGAATCCCTCTGCCCCTTGGATTACACTGAAGCAAATCCTAGACATTTTGTTTCATCTGAAAATGTTTCAATATGTCTAGGGCTACATTTTTTTAAGAGGTATAATATATTGCCTTAGGACTCACTGGTAATAATGTTACTTTTGTAACAGATTTTCAAGCAAAGGTTTCTCTTTTCACTTACACAAGATTACAATGCCAATCAAAAAAACAGAAATTATACCCAATATACCATGAAAGTGAAAATAAATATATAAATAACTGAGGAGAGAAGTAACTAAGTCAACATCCTGAAACTTAAGGGAGAGGCCTTCTTTTGACCTTATTTATACATTTTATATAATTCTACCAAACTTGATTATGGTTTCTCAGTCCCAGTAATGAAAAGGCACTGTAAGAAACAAGAACACAGGGTTTGATTATGTTCAAGCACCAACACTAGTGGCTCTTTGCCTCATAGTTCCAGAGTTGTTACAACATAATGCAATACTTGGTCATGAATTGAATGATTCTGAGGCATCCAGGAAAGGGCATAATTTGTTTAAAACATTTTAGATTCCCATAGTAAAAGGTTAGACTGGGAAACTTTTGGAGCTTATATGACACAAGTTACCATTGACCATTTTCTCTTGTCTGATCCTGCGCTAGAAGTTTTGAGAATTAATAAGATGATATAACTGGGAAACAGATTACAGAATTTCCCTATTTTACAGAGGAGTGAGTAAGGACTTGGGAAGGCCAAACAGCTTATTTAGGTGATGTTGTGTGTTAGTCGCTCAGTTGTGGCCAACTCTCTGTGACACTATAGACTGTAGCCCACCAGGCTCCTCTATCCTGGGATTTCCCAGGCAAGAATATGGGAGTAGGTAGCTATTTCCTTCTCCAAGGAAACTTACTGAGGGAAACCTAGCAAATAAGAGAAAAACCACAGATTCAAATCCAGGTCCTTCATACTGAAACTTGTTTTCCTACAATGCTTCCGTAATATGGGGTGATGTTTGTTGGGAACAGCTTCTCAAGTTTACTGCCTTATGAAGCCCTAAAGTGACCCAGGGTGATGCTGTTTTGCATCAATCAATTAATTTATTAATTCCAAAGATCCTCACCTAAAAGGTTTTAACCAGCCATGACACTATTGAATAATTAGGTAAGAGAATGAAAACTCAAGCCATTTTTCCTCCATCAATTTCATCACTCATTTAAATTGCTCATTTTCTTCCATTTTCATTATTTTTACTGAAAATTTTAACAAAGTTTACATTCTATTTAAATAGTTTTAACCATATCATATTTTATTAACTATAAATCGCCCTCGGTTACTATTATTTCTACTGTATATAATTCTTTGGTGTCAATTTTTGCAGATCTAAATGTCATCAAAGATTTTGTATCACTCCTTGGTCAATGACAAATCTTGTGTGCTGTTTTAGCCACTGTCTGTTTTCATTGTGTGATATTTCCACTAGCAATATGCATTATGACCTGGACAAAGCCCGTTTATTAGCATGAATAAAGCAACTAGCTTTAGTGTCTATTACCTCTCCCTTACTACCTTCATCCCCACCCTCAGTCCCTGAGAGGAGAGTGCTCCTAAGTCCCACAAATTTTTTTCATTCCTCATAGCATACATATCACATGATATTTTAAAGGTATGACTCTTCACTAGGAAAGAGTAAGGACTGCAGGGCTTTTATTTTTTATATCTCCAGTGCTTACAGACCCCAGTACACTAGATGCTTCAGAGAGGCCCTGTATAAGCAAGGACTTAAACATATATATGTTTATATATATTCACCTGAATAAGCAAGTTCCTGTAAGATGCCAGGAAGACGAGGTGATGCTAGGCAGACGAGGTATGACCAAAAACAATGAGAAACTGTACCAGAAGTGTATCTTTAGATACACTTGTAAACTTGGATAAATTTCGCCCCCCACCCCTTTTCCTAAAATACAGCCGTGTGTGGCCATGTGCTGAGAGAAATCGTGACCAATCCCTGTTAATCCTGACCTTGTAATGATATGGGGGTAGTTTTGGCTTCTGCCACTTTCCCCTTTAAAGAATCTGCCTTATTCAGTAACAGCACATTTTCTGTACCAAACGAACCACAGCAAACAACGGACGGGCCCTCCTGGCTGTGAGCCGGGAGGGGGGACCTCGTCTGCGAGCGAGAGCCGAGCGCGAGGTTAATTCACAAGAAGCAGCGCAGATCCAGGCTGGGAAGGAGGGAGGGCACCCAAAAGACTGCCGGGAGCAGGAAGCCACCCTCTGCAGGCCAGGACAAAGCCCAGGAGGCCTCCACGCGTCGCCATGGCAACGCGAAGTCCGCGCCCTCCCGGATTGGCCGCGCCGGCGCGCGCAAGGCCTTCTGGGAGAGCACGTCCCGGCCGCCGCTCCGCCGGTTTGAACTTGGCGGGCCAGATGTGGGCCGCAGGGCGGTGGGGGCTTGCTTCTCCCCTTCTCGAACCCCGTTTCATGGCCGACTGCAGGTCCGGGTCTCGGCCCTCCTCGGGCTTCTCTGTTCTCATGGCAGGCCCCCGGGGGCCGGGCCTGGAGGCGGTGGAGGTATGCTCGCTGTCGCCACCGCTGAGCTGCAGCAATTCCACCCTATCGCTGTTGTCTCCCCTCGGCCACCAGAGCTTCCCGTTTGACCACGACGATGGTGACGGGGAGGAGGAGGAAGATGTGGACGAAGATGCTTATGACTCAGAGGCCAAGGTGGAGAGCCTGAGAGGAGTGGAGTTACAGGGGTGCACCAGGTAAATCCGAGATACAGGCCCCTCAAGATTCCTTAGACCCCACTAAGTACCTTCGTCTGGCGACCAGATACCCTCCTGTCTTCCCTCTCAAAAGGCAGCGCGGGCACTTGCAGCCGCAGGTGCTGCTCCTTTTGGCCCAGAGTCTTGGGCCGGTTCTTACTCATGACTACAGATTTTTCCATCGTTCTTAGTCCCTTTTCCTGAGTGTGTGATGGTTGCTACAATCTTCCTCCCCAGAGAAATACACCTAAACACACAAGCAGCGAGCACTAAACACACGAAATTGGTACAGTTTCAGGCATTTTATGAAGACTCAAAAGTCAAAGTGGGGACACTAGAACTCTTGTTCAAATCTTTAACACCCACATGTGGTTTACTGCATCTTAGTAGTACCTGTAGCGAGTATGAAAAAAGTCTGGTTGTCAGTGAAGTAGGTTGTAGTAAGCAGTATACTTTTTATGTCATAGATTAAAAGCTGAAGCTTTGAGGTTAGCAATGACTTAAGCATACAGAGACAATGTCAGGGCTGCTCTTAACAGTTACTAAGAGTAGAAGCCATTGAATGCTAGAATCAAAGGGATTATTAAAGTCATCTTAATTTATTTCTACAGTTCTTTCAGCAAACATTTAGTTTGTGCCATACATACTTAGTCTCTCAGTCATCTCCCACTCTTTGCGACCCCATGGACTGTAGCCCACCAGGCTCCTCTAGCCATGGGGATTCTCCAGGCAAGAATCCTGGAGTGGGTTGCCATGCTCTCGTCCAGGAGATCTTCCCAGGGATCGAACCCAGGTCTTCCACATTGCAGGCAGATTCTTTAGTGTGTGAGCCACCAGGTAAGGGCCTATAAATAAGACAGGCGTGGTCTCTACTCTCTTGGAATTAAAGCCTAGGTCAAGCCATTCATTTTACAGATAACAAAACTGTGGCTCAGAAGACAAATAAAAAGTCTAATTCGAAGGCTTCCACCTAGTCGTTAGAGGAGCTGGGCCTAGTACCAGGGTATACTGATCATGTTTTCTCTTGCCTATGCTACATGCCTATTGTTGGGAAGAAATATGAGCAAAGGGCCTATCCTTTCAGGAATATCTTTTTCTGAGAGAGGCTTGGTGATGCAGGTGCATTTGGAGGTAGACTCATTATGTCAACTTCAGAAAGCATTTACAAGGTTCTGATTGTCAGGCTGCACAAGGCACTATACAGGAGATCTAAGAAACACAGACCAGAGAACCCATGCTTTATGTGTAGGCAACCATTTAGCCTCTGTTGCTGTAAGGCATGCATGCCTGGGGTGAGTAAATTGAATATGAAGCCATATGAAATGACTCACGTACACAGTTGTAACAGTGAGTCTCTTAAGAAGGAGAGTAATAGTAAGTACATTGGTAGGAATGGAGATCAGTAACAGTAAGCAAGCAAGCCACTTGTCCACACAGTTTGTAGCAATAAGAAACAGTTTCAAAGGAGTC
This sequence comes from Cervus canadensis, assembly GCF_019320065.1. NCBI lineage: Eukaryota > Metazoa > Chordata > Mammalia > Artiodactyla > Cervidae > Cervus > Cervus canadensis. The sequence continues at coordinate 53,079,797 of NC_057396.1, read as the reverse complement.
CTTTTTCATGTGGGCCTTTGTACAGATTCTTCAGGACTGAGTTGGTCCCAGTAATTTTTATGAAGATATTTATTATTTATTTGGCTGCCCTGGGTCTTTGTTGTGGCACAAAGGATCTTTGATCTTAGTTGCAGCATGTGGGATATAGTTCCCTGACCAGAGATTGAACCTGGGTCCCCTACGTTGGGAGTATAGCTTTAGCCCCTGGACCAACAGGGAATTCCTGGTCCCAGTGATTTTTAAAATATATTTTAAGGTTTTGGGAAATAACTCCTGAGCTTAATCAGCAGGACTAAGCTATGTAGACAGTTGAGCAACCCAGGGAATGATGGCTATCCAGAGGCCATCCACAACTCAGCTGCTGAGACCTTGCATTAGCTTTCGAGAGCCAAAGCCCTGACCAAATGGAGCTCACCACGGGAGGAGCTAGTTGTATTTTTTCTTTCTTTCTTTCTTTTTTTTTTTTGAGCTAGTTGTATTTATGTGAAACCTCAGCCAAAGCCCAAATGAACTGGTAACACCCCAGGGCTCTAGCTGCCTTCCTTATCATAGTTCATCCCCTCTGATTCAAAGCAATAGGTAGGACGTGGTCTGGAAAAAATGCAGGCGTTGTCAGGCCTGTGTGTGGGAAGTGTCAGATGCCTGTGAGGTGTTCACTAAATGCCTGCTGAAGGAGTGTTTATTTCCCACTTCCTAGAGAAGAGATAGATGTGGTGATTGTTCTCAAATGCTTCAGAAAATCAATCACCTCTTTTCAGGAAAGAGAAGTGTTTAGAACATTTCCTTATTCCACCTCTCTACCTCTTACCTTTGGTTGGGGCCCTGATAGTTGGGGCCTCCTGAGAAATCTGTATGCAGGTCAAGAAGCAACAGTTAGAACTGGACATGGACCAACAGACTAGTTCCAAATAGGGAAAGGAGTATGGCAAGGCTGTATATTGTCACCCTCCTTATTTAACTTATATGCAGAGTGCATCATGAGAAACACTGGGCTGGAAGCAGCACAAGCTGGAATCAAGATTGCTGGTAGAAATATCAATAACGTCAAATACACAGATGACACCACCTTATGGCAGAAAGGGAAGAAAAGCTAAAGCGCCTCTTGAAAGTGAAAGAGGAGAGTGAAAGGCTGGCTTAAAACTCAACATTCAGAAAACTAAGATCATGGCATCTGGTCCCATCACTTCATGGCAAATAGATGGGAAAACGATGAAAACAGTGACAGACTTTATTTTCTTGGGCTCCAGAATCACTGCAGATGGTGACTGCAGCCATGAAATTAAAAGATAAACATCTTTCTTCTCCTTGGAAGAAAAGCTATGACCAACCTAGACAGCATATTAAAAAGCAGAGACATTACTTTACCAGCAAAGGTCCGTCTAGTCAAAGCTATGGTTTTTTCCAGTAGTCATGTATGGATGCAGGAGTTGGACTATAAAGAAAGCTGAACGCCAAAGAATTGATGCTTTTGAACTGTGGTGTTGGAAAAGACTCTTGAGAGACCCTTGACTGCAAGGAGATCCAACCAGTCCATCCTAAAGAAAATCAGTCCTGAATGTTCATTGGAAGGACTGATTCTGACGCCGAAACTCCTGGCCACCTGATTGGAAGAACTGACTCATTAGAAAAGACCCTGATGCTGGGAAAGATTGAAGGCAGGAGGAGAAGGGGATGACAGAGGATGAGATGGTTGGATGGCATCACCGACTCAGTGGACATGAGTTAGAGCAAGTTCTGGTTGTTGGTGATGGACAGGGAAGCCAGGTGTGCCACAGTCCATGGGGTCGCAAGGAGTCGGACACGACTGAGCAACTAAACTGAATTGTATAGGTGTGGGAGGGAGCGGTGCCAAATGTGGTTGGGGAGCAGGAGTCAAAGATCTGTGTTTCCGGCTTGGCTAACTGGGTGAGTGTTGATACTCTTCTCTGAGGTAGGATTATAGGAGGAGGGTAGTGAGTGAGTGGTAAATGACTAGATTTGTTTTGTATTGATTGAGTTTGATATTTAAGTGAAGCCATCTATCCAATGGTAGAAAATACAAGTTTGGAGCTCAGGAGTAAGATCTAGCCTGAAATGCCTTTGAGTGGGCCTCATCAGCACCTTCATGACCAATGAAGCCATGGGAGGATGAGGTAGTGTTCTGCCAGACAAAGATATATAGGATGTAAACAACATACCAACAGTGTTCCATTCCCACTAGAACACAAATTCCATAATTGCGTGAATGAATGGAAAAATAGGGGAAAAAACCACCACCACCAACAAGTAAATGGAAGTTACAAGGCAGAAAAAGCTGAGCATGCCGTAGGGGAAGCAGTTGGTTGCCTGAAGCAGGAATGTTAAAGAGACAAAGAGGGGCTGAATCTATAATAACCCAGTCTTTCTCTAGCTGCCTCATGTCCTGAACAACCTATCTTTCCATGGGCACTCATGGTTCAACTTTGCCTATGGGGGTCTTGTACCTGGCCAAGGCCTTGTGTTCTTTATGTATATCTGTACTCACAAGTACTTCCCTTTCCCCTTGCTGTTGAGCTTGAGTGAATGGTTACTTTTCCATGTACCCAGAAGAGAGAGACTGACAACTTTGGGGAAATCGTGGCCATTTTGTCTGAGAACTGGCAAAAAGGAGTCCACCAAACCATTAAAGAACACAAGGCCATATATTTTATGTACCTTTTTATTTCAAAACAACTTCAAACTTACAGAAAAATTGAGGGTATAAAGAGCTCTGTCCACCCTTCACACCAAAACCGTAATTGTTACCACATTGGCATTACCATCCTCACTGTGTAGATATGTGTTCTTTCCTTGTGAACGACTTAAGGGAGGAAAAGGGAAAAGTCTGTACCAGGATTTGGTTAGGATCATGTGTTGTAATTAGTTGTCCAGGCATAAGATGTTTAAGAATGAAAAAAATGACTGTAATTGAGGCAAATGGACGGAGTGTGATTTTAGAAGATGAGAGAGTTCAGAGGCTGTCTAAAGGATAAACTAATTTAAACAATGGGCTCTTTTGTTTTTAGTTTCTTAAGTGTATATTTACATATAAAAATCACAGTATTGTCAGTGTATCATGGAATTCTACTTTTATTGTGCAGCTAAATCATTTTGACTGCTAAGTAAAAGAGCTTTGAGTGCAGGGTCTATAGTATCCTCTCTTTTGTAATAGTACGGTTGGATCCGAAGATAACCAAGAAGAACAGAAGCAGGTGCACTTACCAGAAAGCAGCCTGACACCGTGGGAAGTGTGGTTTGTTGGCAAAGAAAAAGTAGAACGTGACCGTCTGCAACAGAAGGCTCTAGAGGTAAAACTAGACAGTCTTCTTTCTATTTAATCCACAGGCTCACAAAGTTGAGCTGCTGTCAAAATCAGAATGTTATTATCAGGATGTTATTATCCCTCACCACAAAGTTTTAGCATATTTTGGTATCAGTTTGCTATATCCATATTTATAGCTTACTGGGGAAATGATACGTGTTGCAGATTATAAGAACATTTGGAAAATACAGCTAAGCATAATTTGGAAAATTAAAATCAACCTCGTTCCCTGAAAACAACTAATGTTAGTAGTATGGCGTGTAGCCTTCCAGATTTTCTTCTCTGTAAATTTTTTTAAAACATATGTGCAAATGTATATTCGTACAGAGAGTTACCATATGTATGTTTAACTAAGGTACCGTCAGCCTCATATATTAGGTAAAATTTTTAAGAGAGGAGAGAACTAAAAACTGAGGTAGAGGCAGGAAGTCTACCCTATACGATTCAGAGCTTGTGCCCCAGAGTGATTTGTGCTGGGAGAAGGAAGTGTGAGGGGCTTTCAGGTTTTCTTAGTTTCTCTTTACCTCTCTGCCTCGCTTCTGGACATTTTTCTATTTTTAATTCTCTCTGAACTCTCCCTCTCCAAACTCAAAAAAATACATTTTCACATGAATCCGTCATTCTTTCAACTCTTACTGTTTGCTCTTTAGAACCTAGCAGCCAAATAGATTTGGGTAGTTTGAAATCCTCCAGTATCTAGGTTATCTGAATTCTCTCCGTCCAAACACAGAAACCAGGTAGATGCGCATGGTGAGGGATATATCTTGTTTTTAGTAAATAGGATCACTCTTTTGTAACTTGTTTTTTTTCTGCCTATTACATTATTAATATGTTTCTATATCATTAAATATTTTCATATCATTTTTAAATGGCTGATTACTAAAATATATTTAAAATGTATCATATGTATAATAGAACATAATTAACCTGTTTGCTATTGTTGTGTGTTTAAGTTTAGTCTCATCTATTAGGGGCGCCCTGGTGGCTCATCCACCTGCCAATGCAGGAGACATGGGTTCGATTCCTAGGTTGGGAAGATCCCCTAGAGAAGGAAATGGCAATACCCACTCCAGAATTATTGCCTGGGAAATCCCATGGACAAAAGAACCTGGTGGGCTACGGCCCATGGGGTCGCAAAATAAAAACACAGTGATAAAAACAACAACTAACCTATTAGTATCCCTATTGCTGTAAAAATCCTTGGATTTAAAGCTTTGCCCTCCATGATCTTTTTGGAGTAAATTTTCCATTTCAGTTTTGAAACTAGTTCTTTCTATGATGGCTTTCTAGCCAGGCTCTTGACATAATTGTAGAAACCAATACATTCTGCTTTTTCCCTACTGCAGTATACTTTGTATTCTAAATACAAATTTATTCCTGGAAAAGTACACTGTAGTACTTGTTTCTACTTAGAAGGGCTAGGACTTGAGAAAAACCTAATGGTTTGATGTCAGATAGGCTTATTTAAACTTTTACACTTCAATTTCCTCATCTTTAGAGTAAGGATAAAATAATACTACCCGGTCACAGTTTTTTAGAAGATTAAATGAGACAAAGTGTAAGGATTGCTGGTGATTTTATTGGTATTGTTGTTGATATCATTGCTAGTCACAGTCTTTTTTTCCATCTTTTAAATTGAAATATAGTTGATTTACAGTGTTGTGTTAGTTTCAGATATATAACAAGCTGATTCAGTTTATATATATATGCATGCATGTGTGCTCAGTTGCTCAGTGGTATTTGACTCTGTGACCCCATGGGCTGTAACATGCCAGGCCCTTCTGTCCACGGGATTTTTCAGACAAGAATACTGGAGTGAGTTGCCATTTCCTCCTGCAGAGTATCTTCCTGACCCAAGGATCAAACCCATGTCTCCTGCATCTCCTGCATTGGCAGGTGGATTCTTCACCACTGAGCCACCTGGGAAGCCTCTCTTTACACACACACACACACACACACACATATACATATATACATTTTTAGATTCTTTTCTGTTTTCAGTCTGTCGCTCAGTCGTGTCCAACTCTGTGTGACCCCATGGACTGCAGCACGCCAGGCTTCCCTGTCCATCACCAACTCCTGGAGCTTACTCAAACTCATGTCCATTGAGTTGGTGATGCCATCCAACCATCTCATCCTCTGTAACCCCCTTCTCCTCCCACCTTCATTCTTTCCCAGCATCAGGGTCTTTTCCAGTGAGTTATTTCTTTGCATCAGATAGCCAAAGTATTGGAGTTTCAGCTTCAACATCAGCCCTTCCAATGAATCTTCAGGATTGATTTCCTTTAGGATGGACTTGTTTGATCTCCTTGCAGTCCAAGGGATTCTCAAGAGTCTTCTGCAATACCACAGTTCAGAAGCATCAGTTCTTCAGTGCTCAGCTTTCTTTATAGTCCAACTCTCACATCCATACATGACTACTGGAAAAACCATAGCTTTGACTAGACGGAACTTTGTTGGCAAAGTAATGTCTCTGCTTTCAATACGCTGTCTAGGTCGGTCATAGCTTTTCTTCCAAGGAGCAAGCATCTTTTAATTTCATGGCTGCAGTCATCATCTACAGTGATTTTGGAGCCCGAGAAAATAAAGTCTATCACTGTTTCCATTGCTTCCCCATCTCTTTGCCATGAAGTGATGGGACTGGATGCCATGATCTTAGTTTTCTGAATGTTGAGCTTTAAGCCAACTTTTTCACTTTCCTCTTTCACTTTCTCAAGAGGCTCTTTAGTTCTTCTTCACTTTCTGCCATAAGGATGGTGTCATCTGCATATCTGAGGTTATTGATATTTCTCCCAGCAATCTTGATTCCAGCTTGTGCTTCATCCAGCCCAGCATTTCTCAAGATGTACTCTGCGTATAAGTTAAATCAACTGGGTGACAATATACAGCCTTGATGTACTCCTTTCCCGATTTGGAACCAGTCTGTTGTTCCATGTTCTACCTGTTGCTTTTTGACCTGCATACAGATTTCTCAGGAGACAGATCAGGTGGTCTGGTATTCCCATCTCTTTAAGAATTTTCCACAGTTTGTTGTATTCCACACAGTCAAAAACTTTGGTGTAGTCAGTAAAGCAGAAATAGATGTTTTTCTGGAACTCTCTTGCTTTTTCGATGATCCGGCAGATGTTGGTAATTTGATCTCTGGTTCCTCTGCCTTTTCTAAATCCAGCTTGAACGTCTGGAAGTTCATAGTTCACAAACTGTTGAAGCCTGTCTTGGAGAATTTTGAGCATTACTTGACTAGCGTGTGAGATGAGTGCAATTGTGCAGTAGTTTGAACATTCTTTGGCACTGCCTTTCTTTGGAATTGGGATAGAAACTGACCTTTTCCAGTCTTGTGGCCACTGCTGAGTTTTCCAAATTTGCTGGCATATTGAATGCAGCACTTTCACAGCATCATCTGTTAGGATTTGAAATAGCTCAAATGGAATTCCATCACCTCCACTAGCTTTGTTCATAGTGATGCTTTCCTAAGGCCCATTTGACTTTGCATTCCAGGATGTCTGGCTCTAGGTGAGTGATACCATTGTGGTTATCTTGGTCGTGAAGATCTTTTATGTATAGTTCTTCTGTGTATTCTTGCCACCTCCTCTTAATATCTTCTGCTTCTGTTAGGTCCATACCATTTCTGTTCTTTATTGAGCCCATCTTTGCATGAAATGTTCCCTTCATGTCTCTAATTTTCTTGAAGATATCTCCAGTCTTTCCCATTCTGTTGTTTTCCTCTATTTCTTTGCACTGATCACTGAGGAAGACTTTCTTATTTATCTCTCTTGGCTATTCTTTGGAATGCTGCATTCAAATGCTTGTATCTTTCCCTTTCTCCTTTGCCTTTAGCTTTTCTTCTTTTCTCAGCTATTTGTAAGGCCTCCTCAGACAAGCATTTTGCCTTTAGGTTATTATAAGCTACTGATTATAATTGCCTCTGTTATATAGTAAATCCTTGCAGTTAATGTGTTTTGTATATAGTAGTGTGTATCTATTAAAATTAAACTTCACATCTTTCCCTCCCCCTGCTTTCCGTTTGGTAACTATGGATTTGTTTTCTGTGTATTTCTGTTTTGTAAATATTGTTTTGGCCAAAAAATTTCATTTGGTTTTTTCCATAACATTTTATGGAAAACCTGAATAAACCTTTTAACCAGACCAATACATTCATTTGTATCATTTTTCAAGATTCTGCCTATAAGTGGTATCATATGATATTTGTCTTTCTCAGTCTGTCTGTCTTCACTTAGTGAATCTCTAGGTCCATCCATGTTGCTACAGATAGCATTATTTCATTTATTTTTAATTGCTGAGTAATACCCCCTTGGTGTGTGTACACACACACACACATCCCACATCTTCTTTTTCCACTCATCTGTTGATGAACAATTTAGGTTGCTTCCATGTCTTGGCTGTTGTAAATAGTGCTGCTGTGAACATTGGGATGCGTTATCTTTTCAGATTTGAGTTTCCATCTTTTCTGGATATATACCCAGGAGCGGAATTGCGGGCAACTGGATTTTTAATTAAGGAACCTCCATACTGTTCTCCATAGTGGGGACGCCAATTCTATTCTCCCCAACAATTCTATTCTCCTCTCTATTCTCTCTCTCTCTATTCTATTCTCTCCTTTTTCTCCACATCTTCTCTAGCATCTATTATCTGTAGTCTTTTTGATGATGGCCATTCTGATCAGTGTGAGGTTATATGTTATTGTTGTTTTGATTTTCATTTTTCTATAATTAATGATTTTGAGCATCTTTTCATGTACCTGCTGGCCATCTGTATATCTTTGGAGAATGTCTGTTTAGATTTTCTGCCCATATTTTGATTTGGTTATTTCTTTTTGTTTTATATTAAGCTGTATGAGCTTTGTATATATTTTTGAAATGAATCCCTTATTGGTTGTATCAGGTGCAAATATTTTCTCTCATTCTGTGGGTTGTCTTTTCATTTTGTTTGTGATTTCCTTTGATGTACAAAAGGTTTTAAGTTTAAACAATTGCTTTTGCTTATTACTACATTTTGCTTAGTATTTCCATTACTGTAAAAGATGGATCTAAAAACATATTGCTGCAATTTATATCAAAGAGTGTTCTACCTACATTTTTCTCTAAGAGTTTTTATAGTATCTTGCTTTACATTTAGGTCTTTAATCCATTTTGAGTTAATTTTTGTATATCGTATCAGAGAATGGTCTAATTTTATTTATCTACAGATAGCTATCCAGTTTTCCCAGTAGCACTTATTGAAGGAATGTCTTCTTCATTGTGTATTCTTGCCTCTTGTGTCATACATTAATTGACCCTAGGTATTTTGGTTTATTCCTCAGTCTCTCCTGTTCTGTGGATCTGAGTCTGTTTCTGCCGCAGTGCAGTACTGTTTTGATTGCTGTGGCTTTGTAGTATAGTCAGAAATCAGGGAGCACATTCCTCGAGCTCTGTTCTGTTTTCTCAAGATTGTTTTGGCTATTCAGGGCCTTTAGTATTTTCATATAAATTTAATTTTGTTGTTGTTGTTCTTTGAAAAATGCCACTGGTAATTAGATGGGGATTGCATTGAATCTTTAGATTCTGTAAGGTAATATGGTGATTTTAACAATACTGATTCTTGCAATCAAAGAACACAGTATATCTTTCAATATGTTTGTGTCATTTTAGTATCTTTGATCAATGTCTTATACTTTTCAGAATACAGGTCTTTTGCTTCCTTAGGTAGGCTTATTCCTAGGTATTTTATTCTTTCTGATGTGATGGAAAGTGAGATTGTTTCCTTAATTCCACTTTCTGATAATTCCTTGTTTGTGTATAGACATGCAACAGATTTTTGTATAATAATTTTGTGTCCACAACTTTACTGAATTCATTGAGCTCTAGTGGTTTTCTGGTATAATAGCATCTTTAGGGTTTTCTATGTATAGTATCTTGTCATTAGCAGTGACAGTTTATGTCTTCCTTTCCAATTCAAATCCCCTGCCCCTTTTTTCTCTTTCATTTTCTTGTCTTATTACTATGTCAAGGACTTCCAAACTGTGTTGAGTAAAAGTGGCAAGAATGGACATCCTTGTTTTCTTCCTGATCTTCACCATTTTGTATGATGTTAACTGTGGGTTTGTCATTCAGCTCAATTCTGTCACTCAGTCGTGTCCAACGCTGTGTGACCCCATGTACTGCAGCATGCCAGGCTTCCCTGTCCATCACCAACTCCCAGAGCTTGCTCAAACTCATCTCCATTGAGTCAGTGATGCTGTCCAACCATCTCATCCTCTGTTGTCCCCTCCTTCATTTTTTCCCAGCATCAGGGTCTTTTCCAGTAAGTCAGTTCTTCCAATCAGGTGGCCAAAGTATTGGAGTTTCAGCGTCAGCATCAGTCCTTCCAGTGAATATTCAGGACTGATTTCCTTTAGGATGGACTGGTTGGATCTCCTTGCAGGGAGTTCAGGGGACTCTCGAGAGTCTTCACCAACACCACAATTTGAAAGCATCAATTCTTTGACATTCAGCTTTCTTTATAGTCCAACTCTCACATCCATACATGACTACTGGAAAAACCATAGCTTTGACTCAATGGACCTTTGTTGGCAAAGTAATGTCTCTGCTTTTTAATATGCTGTGTAGGTTGGTCATAGCTTTTCTTCCAGGGAGCAAGCGTCTTTTAATTTCACAGGTGCAGTCACCATCTGCAGTGATTTTGAAGCCCCCAGAAATAAAGTCTGTCACTGTTTCCATTGTTTCCCCATCTATTTGCCATGAAGTGATGGGCCTGGATGCTGCCATCTTTGTTTTTTGAATGTTGAGTTTTAAGCCAACTTTTTCACTCTCCCCTTTCACTTTCATCAAGAGGCTCTTGATGAAAGGGTTTGCCATACATGGCCTTTATTATGTTGAAGGTATGTTCCCTCCATGCCCAGTTTCTAGAGAGGTTTTTTTTTTTTTAAAGGATGTTTTATTTAATCGGAAGATTTTTCTTCATCTACTGAGATGATCATAAAGCTTTTATCATTTAATTTGTTAGTGGGGTGTATCAAATTGATTTGTGGATATTCGAAAGTCCTTGGATAGCTGGGAAAAGTATTACTTGATTATGGTGTATGATCCTTAATTTTTAAACTTTGTTTTTTATGGGGTATAGTTGATTTACAACGTTGTGTTAGTTTCAAGTGTACAGCAAAGTGGTTTAGTTATACTTTATATCCGTTCTCTTTCTGATTCTTTCCCATATAAATTATTACACAGTTTTGGGTAAATTTCCCTGTGCTATACAGTAGGTGCTTGTTGATAGCTATTTTGAATATTCTAGCGTGTATATAAATTAGGAGACTGTTAACCCCAGTCTCCTAATTTATCCCTCCCCCTATTCTTTCCCCTTTGGTAACCGTAAGTTTGTTTTCAAAAGACTGTGACTCTGTTTCTGTTTTGTAAATAAGTCCATTTGTATCATCTTTTTTATTAGATTCCACATATAAGTGATATCATATATTTCTTTCTCAGTCTAACTTGCTTCACTTGGAATGATAATCTCTAGGTTCATCCATATTGCTTCAAATGGCATTATTTCACTCTTTTATGTAGCTGAGTAATATCCCATCGTGTATATGTACTACCTCTTTTTTTATCCATTCATTTGTCAATGGTGGAGAAAGCAATGGCACTCCACTCCAGTACTCTTGCATGGAAAATCCCATGGACAGAGGAGCCTGGTGGGCTGCAGTCCATGGGATCGCTAAGAGTTGGACACGACTGAGTGACTTCACTTTCACTTTTCACTTTCATGCATTGGAGAAGGAAATGGCAACCCACTCCAGTGTTCTTGCCTGGAGAATCCCAGGGATGGGGGAGCCTGGTAGGCTGCCATCTATGGGGCCGCACAGAGTCAGACACGACTGAAGTGACTTAGCAGCAGCAGCAGCACCATTTGTCAATGGACATTTAGGTTGCTTCCGTGTCTTGGCTATTGTAAATAGTGCTGCAGTGAATATTGGGTGCAAGTATCTTTGTAAAGTATGGTTTTCTCTGATTATATGCCTAACAATCGGATTGGTAGGTCACGTGATTATATTTTTAGTTTTTTTTTTTTTTTTTTTAGTTTTTTAAGATACCTCCATTCTCTTTGTGATAGTAGTTGTACCAATTTACACTTCCACCAACAGAGTAGGAGGGTTTCCTTTTCTCCACACCCTCTCCAGTGTTTATTGATGATGCTTCAGCCTGTTGATGATGGCCATTCTGACTGGTATTAGGTGATACCTCATTGTAGCTTTGATTTTGCATTTCTGTAATAATTAGTGATGTTGAATATCTTTTTATGTGCTTTTTTAGCTTTCTGTATGTCTTTTTTGGAGAAATGCTATTGAGATCTTCCACTCATTTTTTGATTGGTTTATAAATTTAGTTTTTGTTATTGAGCTACATGAGCTGTTTATATATTTTGGCAATTAATCCCGTGTTGGTCAATTTGCTTACAAATATTTTCTCTCATTCTGTGTGGTTTTTTGTTGTTCATGATTTCCTTTGCTGTGCAAAAGTTTTTAAGTTTAATTAGGTGCTTTTTGTTTCTTTTTGTTTTTATCTTCATTATTCTAGGAGGTGGATTGAAAAAAAGCTTGCTGCAGTTTATGTCAGTAAGTGTTCTGCCTTTCTTTTCCTCTAAGAGTTTTATAGTATCCAGTCTTATATTTAGGTCTTTAATCCATTTTGAGTTTATTTTTGTATATGGTGTTAGAGATTGTTGTAATACTCTAAGGTATTTTATTTCTTTTTAATGGGATGGTAAATGGGACTGCTTCCTGAATTTTTCTTTCTGATAGTTCATTGTTAGTGTATAGAAATTCAAGTGATTTCTGTGTATTAATTTTGTATTCTGCAACTTTGCTGAATTCCTTGCCGAGCTCTAGTAGTTTTCTGGTAGCATCTTTAGAGTTTTCTAGGTGTAGTCTTGTGTCATCTGCAGTGACAGCTTTACTACTTCTTTTCCAGTTTGGATTCATTTCTTTTTCTTCTCTGATTACTATGGCTAGGACTTCCAAAACTCTGTTGAATAAGTGACAAGAGTGGTCATTCTTATCTTGTTCCTAATCTTAGAGGAAATGCTTTCAGCTTTTCACTGTTGAGTATGATGTTAGTTGTGGGTTTATCATATATGACCTTTAGTATGTTGAGGTAGGTTCCTTCTAAGCACATTTTCTAGAGAATTTTTTTTTTTATCATAAATGAATGTTGAACTTTATCAAATGATTTTTCTGCATCTGTTAAGATGATAATATGGTTGTTAGTTTTCAATTTGTTAATGTTAACACTATTTGTAGTTATTGAAAAATTCTTGCATCTCTGGGATAATCTTAGTTGATCTTGGTGCATGATCCTTTCAATGTGTAGCTGGATTTGGTTTGCTTATATTTTGATGAGGATTTTGCATCTATGTTCATCAGTGATATTGGCCTGCAAGTTTTTTTTTTGGTGGTATCATTGTCTAGTTTTGGTATTCGGTGGCCTCATAGAATGAGTTTGGGAGTGTTCCTTCCTCTTCAGTTTTTTTGGAATAGTTTGAGAAAGATTAGTTTAACTCTTTACTCTCTTTTTACATGTTTGCTCAGTGGCAAAGAATCTGCCTGCCAATGCAGGAGACTTGGATTTGACCCTGTGTTGAGAAGATCCTCTGGAGAACGAAATTGCAACCCGCTCCAGTATTCTTGCCTGAGAAATCCCATGGATAGAGGAGCCTGGTGGACTACAGTCCATTGGGGTCACAAAAGAGGAGGACATGACTTAGTGACTAAACAACCACAAATGTTTAATACTAAAGAATTCACCTGTGAATTCATCTTGTCCCGGCTTTTGTTTGTTGGGAGTTTTTAAATCATGGTTTTGAATTTCAGTACTTGTGATTGATCTGTTCATGTTTTTTATTTCTTCCGGTTCAGTCTTGCAAGATTGTACCTAAGAATTTGTTCATTTCTCCTAGGTTGTCCATTTTATTGACATATAGTTAGGTGCTTATTGTAGTCTCTTGTGATCCTTTATATTTCTGTATTGTCAGTTGTGATTTCTTTTTCTTTTCTAATTTTATTGAATTCAGCCCTCTATCTTTTTATTCTTTCTTTCTTCTTAAAAAATATTTATTTATTTCAGCATGCCAGGTCTTTATTTCAGCATACAGGATCTTTAGTTGTGGTATGCAAACCCTTTACTTGCGGCATGTAAACTCGGCGTATGGGATCTAGTTCCCGCCACAAGTCTGCCTGTTTTGGGAGTGTGGAGTCTTTGCTGCTGGACCACCAGGGAAATCCCTCTCATTTTTCTTGATGAGTCTGGCTAAATCAATTTTGTTATCTTTTCAAAGAACCAACTTTTAGTTTCATTGATCTTTTTTTTAATTGATTTCTTCATGTTTATCTCATTTATTTCTATTCTGATCTGTTTAATTTCTTTCCTTTGTGTTTTGTTTGTTGTTCTTTCTCCAGTTGCTTTAGGTGTAAGGTTAGGTTGTTTGAGATATTTCTTGTTTCCTAAGGTACAGTTGTGTTGCTGTGAACTTTCCTCTTATGACTGCTTTTGTTTCAGCAGAAAGCTTCAGAGCTTTTGGATCATCATGTTTTTGTTTTTGTTTGTCTCTAGGTTTTTTTCCCTAATTTTCTCTTTTATTTATTCAGTGTTATTAGTTGTTTAGTAACATGTTGTTAGGCTTCACGTATTTGTGTTTTTTTGTTTTCTTTCTTATAGGTGATTTCTAATCTCTTAGTGTTGTGACTAGAAAAAAATGCTTGATATGATTTCAGTTTTCTTAAATTTACTGAGGTTTGCTTTTTGGACTATCATGTGATCTACCCTGGAGAATATTCCATGTGCCCTTAAGAAGAATGTGTAGTCTGATGCTCTCAGTGGAATGTTTTATAAATATCAGTTAAGGCTGTCTGGTCTAATATATCTTTAATGGTCTGTGTGGATTTTCTGTCTGGATGATCTGAACTCCACCTGATATAGGTGGAGTTTCAAAGTCCCCACTATTGTTGTGTTACTGTTGATTTCTCCTTTTATAGCTATTAACAGTTGCCTCATATGTTAAGGTGCACCTATTTCGGGTGCATATGTATTTTCCATTGTTATATCTTACTTCTGGGATTGACCCCTTGATTATAATGTAGTATCCTTCTTTGTCTCTTTACTTTTAAAGCCTGTTTTGTCTGATATGAGTACGGCTACTCTGGCTCTCTTTTGATTTCCGTTTGCGGGGAATATGTTTTTCCATTCCCTCACCTTCAGTCTGCGTGCATCTCTGATTCTGAAATGAGTCTTTTGTAGGCATCATATGTATGCTTCTTGTTTTTGTATCCATTCAGCCACTGTGTGTCTTTTGGTTGAAGCATTTTATCCGTTTACATTTAAGGTAGCTATTGATATATATGTTCTTATTGCCATTTTGTTAATTGTTTTTGTTTTTGTAGGTCTTTTTTCCCCTTTTCTTTTGATTTGATGACTGTTTTTAGTGTTTTGTCTGAATTCCATCTTATTTCTTGCATATATATCTATTATGCGTTTTTGGTTTGCAGTTACCATGAAGTTGTTGTGTAGCAGTCTTTTTTAAGTTACAGATTTTTAAATTTCAAATGCACTTAAAAAACCCTGCATTTGTACTCTTCCCTCATGATTACTGCTTTTGATGTAATATTTTACATCTAATTGTTTTTTTGTATCCCTTAACTGCTCATTGTGGATACAGATGACTTTATTACTCCTGTCTTGTAACCTCACTACTGACTTTGTGAATGGATTCTTATCTTTACTGTATGTTTGTCTTTACCAATGAGCCTTTTCATCTTGTAATTTTCTTGATTCTAGTAGTGGCCTTTTCTTTTTTGCCTAGAGAAGTTTCTTTAACATTTGTTGTAATGCTGGTTTGGTAGTGCTGAATTCTCTTAACTTTTGCTTGTTCTGAAAAGCTTTTGATTTTGCCGTCTAATCTGAATGAGAGGTTTGCTGGGTATAGCATTCTTGGTTGTAGGTTTTCCCCTTTCATTACTTTAAATATATCATGACACTCCCTTCTGGCCTGCAGAATTTCTGCCAAAAACTCAGCTGATAACCTTATGGGAGTTCCTCTGTATGTTATTTGCTACTTTTAATATTCTATCTTTAATATTTGTCATATTGGTTACAATGTGTTTTGGTGTGTTCCTCTAGGTTTATCCTGTATGGGACAACTCTGCACTTTCTGGGCTTGTGTGACATTTTTCTTTCTGAGGTTAGGGAAGTTTTCAGCTATTACATCTTCAAATATTTCCTCTGGCCCTTTCTATCTTATCCTCCAGTGACCCCTATAGTATGAGGATTTGTATGCTTGATGTTGTCCCAGATGTCTGTTTAGTGGCAGTGATTTTCACTACTCAGTCTTCCAGCTCACCAGTTCATTTTTCCATATAATTTAGTGTACTGTTGTTTCCTTCTAGTGTATTTTTTATTTCAATTATTGTATTCTTCATCTCTGTTCAGCTGTTCTTTATGTTTTCTCTTTGTTAAAAAAAATTCTGACTTCTCTCTCTCTCTCTGTGCATCCATTTTCTTCCCGATTCTTTCCCTCATCTTTATGATCCTACTGTGAACTTTTTATCAGGTAGATTGCCTGTCTCCTCTTCACTTATTTCTTCTTTTGGGGTTTTATCTTTTTCCTTCATCTGGAACATACTTCTGTGGTGTCTCATTTTGTCTATGTTGGTATTTGTATTTTTGTGTATGTGGCAGCTCTGTTACCTTTCTGGACTTTGGAGCAGTGGCCTTCTGTAGGAGATGTCTTTCTTGTTCCAGCCGTGCCCTCTCCTCCTGTTAGCTAAGCCATATACCTGGACAGGCCCTTCTGCTGTGGCAGGCTGACTGTGAGTGGTCTGGTAGGCTTGGTTGGCTGTTAGTCTGGTTGGTTGCCAGGCACTGCCTTGTGTGAATGCTGTTTTCTTAAAACAGCTCCTCTTTAGTGTCAGCTGGCCATGAGGCAGCTGTTGCAGAGCCCTAGGGAGTGCTGGCTCACTGGTGGCTAGAGTTAGGATCCTGAAGACTCTGGGGCTGTTGCCCACCTATTGGCAGGTGAAGCCAGATCCTGGAGTTAGTGCAGGACCACTGGCAGGCAGAACTGCATCCTCGAGCCTGGTTTTAGGGCCCAGGGATCCCAGAGCTCATTTTAGATGATTGGTGTTGGAGGCTGGTTCCTGACACAGTCAGTTGGATATGGGGCCTGGCTGTCCCAAAGGTTGTTGGCCTGCTCGTGGGCAGGGCCAGTGCCCAGCTGGTCCCAGGGTAGGGTCTGACCTGCTGTTGCTGGACTCAGTGTGCAAGCTGTGCTATAGTTTTTTGCTTCTGGTGTCTGCCCTCCTGGTGTGTAGGGTGGTCGAGAGGCTCGTGTGAGCTTCCCAGTGCAAAGGGCCCAGACTCAGCTCTTGGCCCCCTGGTGAGGAAATCTTTGTTTAGGGCCTTGTCTGATGGTGACTGTGAGCTCAGGAAGTCTTTAAGCAGCCTGTTGGTGGGTGAGGCTGTGTCTCTGTTCAGTTAGTTGTTTGGCCTAAGGCATCCTACAGACCGTTGGGTGGGTCCAGGTCTTGGTGATAGTGAGCCAAGATGGCAGCCGCCATCAGCTCATGCAGCTGAATGCCCCAACTATGCCTGTCACCAGTGTTCATGTCCCTGGGTTAGTCACAGCCACCTCATGCCTGCCTAGAGGACTCTCCAAGACCAGTAGGTAGGTCTGGCCCAAGCTAATTTCAGATTACTGCTTTTGCCGTTGGTCCCATTGTACATGATATTTTGTATGTGCCCTTTAAGAATGAAATCTCGTTTCCCCCAGTTCTGTGGGGCTCCTGCAAGTAAGCCCACTGACCTTGAAAGCCAAATGTTCTCAGGACTTGTCTTCCTAGTGCTGGACTGCAAGGCTTGGAGCCTTAAATGGGGCTCAGAACTCTCATTCCTGTGAAAGAGCCTCTGCAGTATACTTATTCTCTACTTTGTGGGTTGCCCATCCTCGGGGGTAGTATGAGTCTGTCCCTCCTACCGGTCTCATTATGGTTCCTTCTCTGTGTCTTTAGGTTCCAGTCTTTTTCATCTACAGTTTTTCTGTAGATAGTTGTGGTTTTTGGTGTTCTCATGAGAAAAGGTGAGCCCAGGGCCTTTCTACTCCACCATCTTGGCCTCTCTCTTTAGTCATAGCCTTCTTAATGCTTTTTCATTTATTTTCAGAATTCATTTGTTATTAAGGCCCCAGACTTTTAATTTTCTTACTTCAATCTTAAGTTTTAACGTTACTAATTCCATTGTTTAGTTTGTTGTTATTCAGTTCTTAAGTCCTACTCTTTGTGACCCCATGAACTGCAGCACGCCAGGCTTCTTCTGTCCTTCACTGTCCCTGAGTTTGCTCAAACTCATGTCCATTGAGTCAGTGATGCCATCCAACCATCTCATCCTCTATTGCTCCCTTCTCTCTTGCCCTCAGTTTTTCCCAGCATCAGAGTCTTTTCCAATGAATTGGCTCTTCGCATCAGGTGGCCAAACTATTGGAGTTTCAGCCTCAGCATCAATCCTTCCAGTGAATATTTAGGACTTGATTTCCTTTGGAATTGACTAGTTTGATCTCCTTGCTGTCTGAGGGATTCTCAAGAGTCTTCTCCAGCACCACAATTCAAAAGCATCAGTTCTTTGGCTCTCAGCCTTTTTTATGGTCCAACTCTCACATCCATACATGACTATTGGAATTAATTAATTTAGTAGCTTTCAAAATATTTGTTCACACTGAGAAATCTGCTTTTCTTCATGTCACACAAATGCATACATAAATACACTTATGTACATATCTGAAATAATCTTAATTTTGTGGAGAACTTGGAATATTCTAATTTTTTTTTAAAGCTAATCATAACCTATGCATTGATTGTAGACTCACAGTTTTGCAAAACACTGATCTAGTGAATCAGTGGTATTGTGGAGCTCAGTTTATGTTATTTAGCTTTGTCTCCAGCCTCACTAGAAGTCACTTGTTATCCTAAGAAACGGAGGGTCACTTCAAGCCATTTTTAGAGTCAGCATACCATGAATGAATGTAATTAAATTACAGAAATTATAAGAAACTCTGAACTTTGAAATAACATGGAACTAGGCTGAAATTCTAGTCTTGCTTCTCTGAGCCTCAGTCTCTTCATCTATAAGCCGGATGTTAGACAATATTAAGAGTGGTTAAAAGCATGAATTCTTGAGTCGTGCATCCTGATTCAAAACTAAGATCTTGGATCTTTAACCTCTCTCTGCCGAATTATCAGTGAAAGGGGAGAGTGACATTCACCTCATAGTGTTTTGGGAACTAAGTGAACAGCAGGATGTGGCCTAATATATGGGAATCACTTAGTAAAAGTCAGTTGTTGTTATGTGTTAAAGGAGATGATAATAACTGCTGAAGATTTGAGAACAGTTTAGAATAATGGATAAGAAAAGTTCCTACCTCAGTGATTAAGCATGTAGCAGAGTATAATTGGTTGAAAGATTAAAACCTTTTCACATATTTAGTAGCTGGACATTTCTTATGGCTACATCATTACTTAATTCTGAAGCAGTTAAAGTATGTTAGCATGAGTCTTAACTATTAGTCATTCCAGAGATATCGTAACATACAGATAAATTACTCACTTTGGTATAAACTTATTTTGAGCTATTGTGGTATTCACATTTTTTTTCATGACTTTCCTTTTAATTTTCTAAGTCATGCTTTCCTTACTTTTCTGTTCTTATTTACTGTATTCTCTGGTTTATTTATAAGTCATATCATTAAAGTCTCAGATTTTTAACCACAAGGAACAATTCATCTCAGAACCCTATTAAAAGATGAAGGCCAGAGAGTAGCTTTGCCAGTGTTTCAGTTAGTGACAAAACTGGGACTGGATCCTGGTTCTTTTGACTTCCAACTTAATAAGTGTTCTTTCCACAATACCAAGGCACATTTTAGAAATAAATGGGTCAGACTCAGTGTTTAATTTTAAGTGTACACTGGCTTTCATATATTCTTCCTTGAAATCTTAAAGGAAAATTTAAAGGTAGTTAAATCATTAAAAAGTTCATCGCCTTTCATAAATTTGATTTCAGCAATATTTTGATTTGTTTCACATGTCCCTGTAAGATTGAGTTAATGCATCAAAATTATATTTATGGGTTTTTTAAATATTTGTAACTGTTGAAGTGACAAAAATAGTAAATATTTAACATTAGTATTGTGAAAAGCTAGTATATTGTTTTTGTAGGGCATATAAATTTTACTTAAATTTTTATTCTTTAAAAAAAATTCTTTAGCAGACTGACCTAAATTCTCTATGGCCTTTGGATAATTTTTGTTTTTAACATTTGCTTTAACATTTTAGTACAGTCTGTTCTAAACTATAAAAGTTATCTAATTTGTGAATAATCCAGGTTTTTTTTTCCCCACCATCTTGCTTTTGCCCTTTTCATTCATCAGTGCTTAAGGAATAGAGCAGGATATAGAGTTGGTGAGACTTAGAAACTCAGTTTTTCTGATTGTTACCTTAGTTGGCAAAAGTTATTGAAATAAAAAATCCATGTATAGGATCCTTTTTGGATTTTGGTTTCCTGTAATCAAGTGTTGACTCTGTGGGAAGATGCATAATTCTGTTGAAATTCAGTGGTGTACCAGAAGACGACATAGGGCCTTATGAGAGAAGGCTCCAGCAGTGTCTGGTAGAGACTTGCTTTGGTGGCAAACAGATGGAGGCATTCAGGGTGGGAAATTCTAAGAGGGGCCAACCTTGGAAGGAGGATTGTTTCTCAGAATGTGATGTGTATTCTGAGGTGGCAAATTACTTGAACAGACACCCTGAGGTTAGAGCACTGTTTGGGTCAATGGCAGCATTTTCTAGATACTTCTGACCCTTTCTTCATCTTTAACTCTTATAGCAACTTTAAAATTTGTGAACCATAAATTCAGAATACAAAGTCTGATTTTTTTCCTTACTTCTGAGCTTAATTATATGAAGAATCTGAAAGGGTTCATAAAAGTAATCAATCCTATTTTTAGTTGTATATTTAAATCATTACTTTTCTTTATAATAAAATTTTAAGACTTTTTTTGGAAAATGTGGTTGTCAAATCTATATCTGGCCTCTCATACACATAGAAGTATATCCTCTCCTTATTTTCTGACCCAAGTCCAGACTCATATATATCTCCTTCTGACTCATATACTGTGGCAACCTCCTAGTCTGTCTCCCTCAGAATAGTTCTGATCCCTTCAAATGCAGTTTTCATCCTTTCTCATTAAGAGTTCTGAATCATTCCCTTTGCCAAATATTCCTGCTCCACAGTGTTTAATTTACTCTTCCTGTCTCAAAAGACCTTTTCCTGTCTAGTTAGTATTAATACCACACTCTGAGTTTCTAGTCATCACTCCTCCCCCTTGTAGTCAAGCTATTTCCTCATTGTTCCTCTCATGGTGCTTTTTTTTTTTCTTTTACTACTTTGGACCATACTCTCTCCTCTCATCTTCCTTTTCCTTTTCTGACCTCTTATTCTACACAGTACCTCACAACATAGCACTTAATTCTTTTGTGTATACAGAATCAGATTAGGTCAGAGACTTCTGGAATTTCATCCCTGCACCTCAGTTCTTGCTATCATTATAGTAGGTGCTCCATTAAAAAAAAAAAAAAATTTAAGTGGATAATCAAGGGATAACAGCCACAGAGGTAATGAAGAATCCTTTAAAAACCAAGATGGATATTTAACTTGGGGGGTAGGGGAGTACAGTGTTGAAAAGTTGGAAGACTGAATGAGCGAGGACAGCTGTTACCTATGCTGAAGGATTTGGGGATGAGAGATCATGGAAGACAGGTATCCTGAGACCAGTTGTTCTAAAATGCATAAGAAATGTTCTTGGTGTCAAGTTTTATCTTCATTTCATTTAACACACTGGAATTGTCTGAGAGTTGAAAAAATGTCCTTCCCACTGCCACCCATTGCTGAGGTAAGTAGGTCCTTGGGAAAGGGAGGCATGAGGATGGGGAGCGAGGTCCAGTGGAAGACATGTAAAAGTATCCAATTGCTGGTATCTAAGGAGAGAGAAGGAAAATAACTGGTAATTATGGTAGTAGAGTCCTAGGAGTCTAGTTTGAACAGCATTCTCAGCTAATGCAGTAATTTAACTGATGAGTGACAGAGTGGTGGCATTCAGCTTGTAGTTTTATTTGGCCATACTTCCCACATTCTTTCTCCTGAGGAAATGCCCAAACGTGTCGATTCGAGTGACAGCAAGGCAGTTAAATCATCTAGGATATGAATGTGGTTTTGTTTTACACTCCAACAGCTATAAAATCAGTGAACGAAAATCTGGATCCTTTTTTTTTTTTACTCCCTTTAAAAAATTGAATGGCTTCTTTACATTTCTTCTTTGGTATAACTCTGAATTAAAAGTTTAATTTAGGGATTATTTAATTCCTATCCTTTATCTTCATCAAGAATCTAGAAGCTTTTTATAACTGTAAAAAAGTTGTAACTCTCTTGAGCTTCTGCCAGTAGCATACGGTGATGCCAAAATTTATGTGTGGGAAAGTTGATTTCAATGAGGGTAATTTAGCTGAAGTTTAGTCTAAGAAACTAGTGTTTTGCTGCCAAGCAATTATTTGCATTTCTAAAAAATGACTTATACTTTTTACCAGTGCTTTCCTTTCATCATAAACTAGTTACTTAAGTAAGTTATTGTCACTAATGGTGTATTTCTATAAAGGATACTATATTCTTGTTTAATTCGGTTAACCTCAGACTTTTATTTTTAATATGCAAGGTTGAATACTTCTATTAAATGTTGCCTTTTGTTTGAATAAAATCTATAGGAATTAAATCAACAGCTAGAAAAAAAGAAAGAAGTGGAAGACCGTGAAAAGAGAAAGATAATTGCTGAAGAAAAGCACAAGGAATGGGTTCAGAAAAAGAATGAACAGGTAAGGAGAAAAAAGGGCACACACATACTGCATCTCATTTATAGTCTTCATCCTGTTACTGCTAGTCATTACCCACGTATTTCTCATTTTCTCTTAGATTCTTTCTTTTCTGACCTAGTTTCTGCCCCCTCCCCACCCCACCCCAGCCCTCTCCCCGCCAGGGACGTCTGTCAGATCTTTTGTTCTTTGCTTTCTGCTCTCTCCCTTTTCCATCATGTGGCTTCCATTTGGATGTGGTTGCAGGTAGTCATGAAGTCTGTTATCTCTAGAACTGACCTCCCAGAGCCTTGGATTTTCATCTCTTCAGTAGGTAGGCACCTCTGGGCCTGCAAATCTAAAACAACCCATTTTTACCCATTCTCCTCTGACAGAACCATCATCCTGACTCCTTGATTTCTGATCTTAGTGTAGCTTCTCAGGCACCAAGACGTAATTGGAATTCTCTTGTTTCTAATTGCCGATGCCTTTCCTTTATGATCACCTCTCTCCTGTTTGTGCTTTCTTCTTGCCTGGACTCATTACATTTTTCAGTTTATTTATTGTTTATTAGCTTGCCTGGTGGCTCAGATGGTAAAGAATCTACCTGTAATGCAAGAGACCTGGGTTGGATCCCTGGGTCAGGAAGATCTCCTGGAGAAGGGAATGGCTACCCACTCCAGTATTCTTGCCTGAAGATTCCATGGACAGAGGAGCCTGTGGGCTACAGTCCATGGTGTCTCAGATTCGGATACAACTGAGAGACTTTCACTTCACTTCATTGTTTATTTCCCATACTGGAATGTAAGCCCCATGAGGGCAGGGATTTGTGCCTCTTTGTTCAGTTATCCAGCAGATAAATCAGTATCTTGATGCTTAAAAGCCACCCAAGATTTGACTTCATCCTCTGTATCCTTGCCAGAGAAATCTTGCCAAAAAGCCAAATGTCATTCCTCAGTTCAAAAATACATCTTTTGTCATTCCCTACTCTCCTCTGAATAACATTTGAACTGTTCTGGCCTGGCTGGTTAAATACCTGGCTGGTTAAATTCTGCTCTGAACCATGTCTCCTTCACCTGTGCTGTTCTTCATTCCACACTAGCAGCCTCTGACTGGCATCTCTGGGGAGCACGTTCAGGATAAGCATGGCCCATCTTCTTGGCGTATTAGTTTTGTTGGAAAATATTGAGAAGAAGAATGTTATTTTTATGTTAAAGCAAGCACAGATATTTAATAGTATAGAACATAAATTTTATAGTATTTTTAAAATACACAATAGAATTCAAAGAAATATTGGGCTTTGGATTGTGCTCCCCAGCCCCTAGGGATATACATTCACAAGAACTTTGGAGAACATTTCTGTTCTATTTCTCACCTTTTTAAATAATTATCTCCTCGATGTGGGATCTCATCACATTTTCCCCCCTACCTTTGGTGGCTCAGATGGTAAAGAATCTGCCTGCAGTGCAGGAGACCTGGGTTCAATCCCTGGGTTGGGAAGTTCCCCTGTAGAAGGAAGTGGCTACCCACTCCAGTATTCTTGCTGGAGAATTCGGTGGACAGAGGAGCCTGGTCCATGAGGTCACAAACAGTTGGAAACGACTGAGCCGATTTTCACTCACCTCTTTTTGTTATCCAACTCAGAGTATTTCCTACATGAAGTTATTCTCTGATCACATGCTGGAAATTCTTTTCTTCTCTGAATCCTTGTTTAATTGACATCACTTTATCATATACTCCATGTATTGTGTATATATTTTGTGGCTGCTTTGTATTATGCATATGTCTTCACTTCTCATATAATTTTAAGACTCTTCAGGATAGGAGTTATTTTTTAGGTGGTTCCCCCTCTTTTTAACTTTCTATTTTGTATTGGGGTATAACTGATTAACAATGTTGTGGTAGTTTCTGGTGAACAGCAAAGGGACTCAACCATGCATATTTAGGTAACCATTCTCCCCCAAACTCCCCTCACGTCCAGTCTGCCACATAACATTGAGCAGAGTTCCTTGTTCCCTATACAGTAGGTCCTTGTTGGCTATCCACTTAAAATACAGCAGTGTGTGCATGTCCATCCCAAACTTGCTAACATCCCTTCCCCCCATTCATCCCCTCCAGAGGCCATAAGTTTGTTCTCTGAGAGTCTCTGTTTTGCAACTAAGGAGTTATTTTTGTATTACTTTTTATCTAGTGTAAGATCTGACATAATGCTTTTTCTGCCATACATCAACATGAATCGGCCACAGGTATACATATGTCATCTCCCTCATGAACTTCCCTCCCGTTTGCTACCCCATCCCAGCCCCCTAGGTTGTCACAGAGCTCTGGGTTGAGCCCCCCGTGTCACACAGGAAATTCCCACCGGCTGTCTGGCGTACAGAGAACAGACCTGTGCACACAGTGGGGAAGGGCAGGGTGGGTCAAATTGGGAGAGTACTATGCAAACATATACAGAGCATTTTGGAGGTGATAAATTATTGAATGAATGAATGTATCATCTTCCTTTGAATTTTAATACATTCTTGGATCACAGGTTAGAAATTTAAAACATATTTATCTTGTCACTTTGTTTCCTGTTGTGAGTTTTTGCATATTTGGAATGGTACTGCTTTTATTATTGATGTCCAGCTTCATGAATGCAGTTAGATGTTGAAATTGTAAACCAAAAGTTTTAACTTATTTCTAATTTTTGGTTCCTAGCTATTGTTGAATGTAATGCCTAGTGTTATTAATAAGAGTACCTAGTAAATACTTCCCCAGTAAATTGAAGATTGCATAGCATTCTTCATCCAAGTATTGTAAGAAGGAATTGACTAGACGTGTGTGTTATAACCATAAATATATCTGTTCTTAAGTAAATTATTTTTTAAAGTTTGCTATATCCCGTAATACAATAAGAGAGTTCTTTGTGAATAAATGCCAAAATCAAAATAAGCCTGTGTGACCACTACTAAGCCTTGAGTGATACTTTTTTGAAGTGTATAATTATAAAACAGTTTTGTGTGTATTGTATAAGTATATTCTCTCCTCTAAAAGCTTCTCTTATCTTCTGACTCCATTAAGCTCATTTTACCATGCCAATCAAACATAGTTGTTGTTTGTCTAAGAATGCAGAGATGATACATTCCCTGTTTTAATTAGTGGTGGTAGATCTAATCCAATTATTTGAGAAAAAAATTTCTTTCTTTTGGAGGGAAATGGATTGTCCTGACATAAATCACTAATTAGCAAAAGTAAGATTCCATAAGGTTGAGAAGAGTTTAAAAATGAACCTTGAGAAATTAAAATTAAATTATTCTGCAGAATTCTTATGCATGCTAAGGAATAATTAGGATACTCTTTTTTTTTTTTCTTTAAGAACTCTCAGATTTCTTATTTCAGGCTTGGTTACATTTACCTCTATTTGTAAAGACTGCTCTCTGGTTCTTCTCTTCCTGTCTGGCATCTAGCTTTTTTCTCCTCTGTTTACATTTCATGGTGTGTGGTCCTCTGCTGCCTCCAGCCTCATTCACGTTTTAGCTATATCTGTGGCATTATTTTCTCTAAGTCATTTTCACTGTGTTCTATCAAAAAATCAGACAAAAAGAATTTATGTATCCATTAACAAAGCTGGTTTCTTTTATTGTGACTGGTTTCTTTTATTGTAAATCTTTTTTCAAATAAAGGGCTTCTCTCATCTGGAACTCTGATATTTGTGTTGCCATACTAATTTATTTTTTAGATTGTTTTTTACTGTGTGTTACCACATATTTTGTAAAAGGGTATTTGCCTTCATTGAGAATTAAAAGTAAATTTATTTTTAAAGTTTTTTTTTTAAACCAAGGAACTGCTTTTTAATGTAAAAAATTAGTTCAAGCCAACAAGCATATGATTGATAACTGTCATCAGTTCTCATTCATGCCTTCAACACTTTTATTATGTGCCAGGTACTATTGAAGGAATCAAAATAGAAATTCAGGTTTGTTAGTTTCCTTTAGTTGGAAGAAACAAAGGTTCTCTCAAGGCACCATCTTTAAAAAAAAAAAAGGAAGATTGATTGTTGTGCTCTGTGTGGTATAGAAATGGAGTGCCAGAAAATCTGAAGCCACTTAGTGGCTGGCTGTTCCCTCTCGGTACTTCTCTCTGAGTGCCTGTTCTGGTATCCTTTTGCTAACTAAAGACATTCCATTCCCTCTTCTGCAGTTTAAATGCTGCAGAGAGCCTGATGATGTTTTAAAATCAACTTCATTGAGCTATAATTTACATACAATAAGATACACCTATTTTAAGTTTGATGAGGTGTGACAAGATATGTACCTGTAAAACTAGCACCACAGTCAAAAGAGAGAACTCTTTCTTCACTCCAAAAAGCTCCGTTGTGCTCCTTTGCATTTAACCCCTGCTTCCTAACCCCCAACTAACCCCAGCTCCAAGGAAGCCATCGATCTGCTTTCTGTTCCTATAGATAAGATTTGCCTTTTCTAGAATTTCAGATAGAGTCACTAAATGTATATTCCTTAGCATCAGGCTACTTTTTAAAAAAATATATTTTTGGTTGTGTTCTGTCTTCGTTGCTGTGCACGAGCTTTCTCTAGTTGTGGCAAGCAGGGGCTACTGTCTGTTGCAGTGTATGGGCTTCTCATTGCAGTGGCTTCTCTTATTGCAGGGCGCGGGCTTTCGGGCGAGCAGGCTCAGTAGTTGTGGCTCATGGGCCCTAGAGCTCAGGCTCAGTAGTTGTGGCTCATGGGCTTAGTTACTCCTCTGCAAGTGGAATCCTCCCGGACCAGGGGTCAAACCTGTGTCCCCTGCTGGCAGATTCTTATCCACTGTACCATCAGGGTAGTCCCAGGCTACTTTTGTTTTTAAAAAATTGCTAATATTTCTTGTATTAAGATTGTTCCTTTTTGTTGCTCAGTGTCACAAATTATGTATCCATTCACTAGTTGATGGATAATTAGGTTGTTTTCAGTTTGGAGATATGAGTAAAATTCTGTGACTACTTATGTACAAGTCTTTTTGTTGATACTTGCTTTCATTTCTCTTGGGTAGATGCCTAGGAACTGAATTGCTGGGTTGTATGGTAGGTTTTTAGGTTTAAAAAAAAAATTGACAATTTCTTATAAAGTGCTTCTGCCATTTTATATTCCTGCCACTAATATCTGACAGTTCCAAGTGTACCATATCCTTGCCAAATTCTCAGTCTTTCTCATTTTAAATCATTCTGTTACATGTAGTATGTCAGTGGGCTTCCCAGGAGGCACTAGTGGTAAAGAATCGGTCTGCAAGTGCAGGAAATGCAGGTTCAATCCCTGGATCAGGAAGATCCCCTGGAGTAAGAAATGGCACTCCATTCCAGTGTTCTTACCTGGAAAATTCCATGGGCAGAGGAGCCTGGCAGGCTACAGTCCATAAGATCACAGACAGTCAGACATGACTGGCTAAGTAGCAGCAGTATGTCATTGTTTTCATTTCTATTTTCCTGAGATCTAATGATATTTAGCATCTTTTCATAAGTTTATTCTATTAGTCTACTGGGGCTGTCATAAAAAAAATACCACAGATTGAATGACTTAAAAGTCCTATCTCAAAATACAACATCAGACCAGGGGATCAAGATTGTGGAGGAGTAGTAGGGGAGCTCACCTACTCTCACAAAAATATTAACACATCAGTAAGTGGAATGATTTACTCAGAACATCTAGTGAATGCCAGCAGAAGACCTCAGACATCCAAAAGGACAAGAAAACCTCCACGTGACCAGGTAGGACAAAGGAAAAAGAGAAGGAAAGGAATCAGGACAGGCTTGCACCCCCAGGAGGGAGCTATGAATGAGGAAAGATTCCCATACCCTGGGGAGAGCCTTCACCAGGGGATCAGCCTGGGTGGAGAGGGACACTCAAGCCTAGGAGGAGAGCGCAGCAGCTGGTTTGCAGAAGGCAAAATGGAGAGTACCCTGCACAGAAGGTCAGCATCTCAGCCCTGTGTTCCGCAACCTAATATGCTCCTCTGTTGATACAGGAGAGGGCTGGGGGCTGAAGCCCAGGCTTCAGAGATCAGATCCGGGGAAAAGATCAGGGTAGGCTGTGTGGAGACAGCCTGAAGAGGGTGGACTGTGGTACCTGAGGGTGTGCTCAGTAGCAGCCAGCACCTGCCAGAGAGGCAAGGTGCCATTACTAGCATCACACAAAGGTGGGGGGGCGGTTACCATGAGAGCTTTTCCCCCTGTAAGTGCTCCCAGGCAACAGGACACCACCTCACAGAAGCTCTGGGAGTGGGCGCAATTATCACGGCCATGGTAGGCTCCAGAGGCAGGCTTGGGCAACCACTATGAGATCTGCAGTCTGATGCCAGGCACTGCCCCTGCTGTCCCGGGAGTGTGCAAGGGCTGCTACGCCTGCACCCCCCATATCAAGGGGATAACATCCAGCTCATCCTGAGGAGAGAGACAGCAGACATCCAAACTAAAAGCAGCCCCTTGATTCCGGAAAAGATGGCCGAGCAGAAGGACTTGAGCTCACCTACTCTCATGAAAACACCAAAAGCACAACAAACTGTTGAGCAACCACTAACAAAGAAGACTGGAAACTACCAGAAAGGGTATTTTACATTCAGAGACACAGAAGAAGTGAAAAGAGACAATAAGAGATGCTTTAGTGACATCATGAGTGAGAGACCCACAAACTGCAAAATAGTTACATTGCAGAGGTTCTCCTGCCAGAGTGAAAGTCCTAAGCCCCATCTTGGCTCCTGAGGCTGAGGGTCTGGCATCAGAAGGGGGAACCCCCCCAGAGCACTTGGCTTTGAAGAACAGCAGGCTTGAGTGCAAGAGCTCCACAGGACTGGGTGAAACAGAGACTCCACTCTTGGAGGGCTCACACACACTGGGGTCCACACAAAGCAGAAGAGGTTGGGCTAGACCTCCCTGTGAGTCTTGGAGAGTCTCCTGGGGAGGTGAGGGTTGGCCACGGATCACGAGCTGGGGGCACGGACACTGGAGGCAGTGGTCTGAGAGAGTATTGATTGGTATGAGCTCTCACAGAGGTCACCATTGTGACATCAAGACTTGGCCCTATCCAAAAACCTACAGGCTCCAGTGCTGGAATGCCTCAGGCCCGACAGCCAGCAGGATAGGAACACATTGCTACCCATCAGCAGACAAATTATCTAAAGCTGTACTGAGCTCACAGCTCCCTCTAAACACAGTTTGACATGGCTTTGCTCACCAGAGAGACACACCCAACTCTTCCCACCAGTGGGCAAGCCCCAGAAGTAAGACGAGCTAAAATCCTGCAGCCAGCAGAATGGAGACCACAAACACAGAAAGTCAGACAAAAATGAGAGCAGAGAAATATGTTCCAGATGAAGGACCAAGATAAAAACCCACAAGACATCTAGATGGAGATAGGCAACCTACCTGAAAAAGAATTTAGTGTAATGATAGTGAAGATGATCCCAGAATTTGGAAAAAGAATGGAGGCACAGATTAAGAAGATACAAAAAGATATTTAATGAAGAGCAAGAAGATTTAAAGAACAGAGATGAAAAATAGAATAACTAGAATGAAAAATACAAGAGAAGGAATCAATAGCACAATAATTGAGGCGGAAAAATGAATTTAGTGAGCTGGAAGATGGAGTGTTGGAAATCACTCTTGTGGAACGGAGCAAAGGAAAAAAGAATGAAAGGAAGGACAGTCTCGGAGACCACTGGGCCAACATTAAAAGCATGAATATTTGCATCATAAGGGTCCCAGGAGGAGAAGAGAGAGGGGGCTTGAGGAAATATTTGAAGAGAAAATAGCTGAAAACTTCCCTAACATGGGAAGGAAACAGCCACTCAAATCCAAGAAGCACAGAGAGTCCCAGCTTATACCAAGGAGGAACATGCCAAGACACCTATTAATCAAACTGATGTAAATTAAAACAAAGTGAAAATATTAGAAGAAACAAGGGAAAAGCAACAAGGGAATCCTCATAAGGTTGTCAGCTGATTTTTCAGCAGAAACTCTGCAGGCCAGAAGGGAATGCCATGGTATATTCAAATTGATGAAAGGGGAAAACCTACAACCAAGAATATTCTACCCAGCAAGGCTGTCATTCAGATTTGACAAAGAGATCAAAAGTTTTACAGACAAGCAAAATTTAAGAGAAGTCAGTACCACCAAACCAGCTTTACAACAAATGCCAAAGGAACTTCTCTAGGAGAAAAATAGAAGGCAACAACTAGAAACAGAATTATGAATGGGAGAGCTCACCAGTAAAGGTAAACTACAGTAAAGATAGGAAATCATCCACACACAAATATGATACCATAACCAGCAATTGTGAGGACAGTACAAATGGAGGATATTGGAAATGCATTTTGAAATTAAAAGACTAGGAACATAAAACAATCTTATATATGTATAGACTGCTATATCAAAATCTCATGGGAATCAAAAACTGAAAATTTACAAGAGATATACAAAAAAGAAAAAGGAATCCAAACACAACACTGAAGTTAGTCATCAGATCACAAGAGAACAAAAGAGGAAGGAAAGAAAAAAGACCAGCAGAAACTCATCTAAAACAATTAACAAAATGGCAATAAGAACCTATTAATACATGTTGATAATTACCTTAAATGTAAATGAATTAAGTGCTCCAACCAAAAGACAGCCTGAATCAATACAAAAATAAGACCCTTATATATGCTATCTATAAGAGATCTGCTTCAGATCTAGGGACACATACAGACTGAAAGAAGATATATAGATGGCCCCAAGTGATTCTCACAGACCTGAGAATCACCTGTGCCAGCCACATTTCTCCCAAGAAGATACACAGATTGTGAAAAAGCACAGGAAAAGATGCTTAACATCACTAATTATCAGAGAAATGAAAATCCAAACTACAAATGAGATATCACCTCACACCAGTCACAATGGCCATCATCAAAAAGTCTACAAATAAAAATACTGAAGAGGGTGTGGAGAAAAGAGAATTCGCCTACACTGTTGGTAGGACTGTAAATTGGTACAACCACTGTGGAGAACAGTACGGGAGGTTCCTTAAAAAAACAACTAGTAACAGAACTACTGTATGATACAACAGTCCCACCCCTGGGCATATATCTGAATAAAATCATAATTTGAAATGATACATGTACCCCAGTGTTCACTGCAGCACTATTTACAATAGCCAAGATGTGGAAGCAACCTAAATGTCGATTGACAGATGAATGGATAAAGAAGATGTGGTATATATTTACAATGGAATATTACTCAGTCATAAAAAAGAATAAAATAATGCTGTTTGAAACAACATGCTCGGACCTAAAGATTTACATATTTTCGTATGTTGAATCAAAATTTTTTTAAAAGACACAAATGAACTTATTACTAAACAGAAACAGACTTACAGATTTTGAAAACAAAGTTGTGGTTACCAAAGGTAAAACCTGGGGGTTGGAAAGTAAATCAGCAGCTTAGAATTAACATACACGTGCTACTATATATAATAAGGACCTACTGTGTAACACAGAGGACCATACTCAAAATCTGTGATAACCTGTGTGAGAAAAGAACCTAAAAAACGGTGTTTGTCCATGTAGCGCTGAATCACTCATCTGTTCACCTGAAACTGAACAGCATTATAAATCACTCGTACTCCAATTAAAACAAAAGCCAGTACATTGAGGATTAGAGCTTTAATATATGAATTTTGGCTGGGCAGATTTCAATCCATAACACTGTTGACTATTTCTATGTCTCTTGTGGAGTTTCTGTTTTGTGTTTAAACTTTTACCCATTTTGTGTGTCTTAATAGTAAGTTGTAAGAGTTCTTTTCATATTCCTTTAAGTCCTGTAACATGTAATGTAAATATTTCCTCCATTTAATTTTTAATGGTATTTTTTTTAAGAGCAAAAACAAAATTTTTGGTAGGTTCTGTATTTCTGTTTTTTCTTTTATAGTTTGTGGGTTTTGCTTTCTGTTGAAGAAATGTTTGCCTGTGCCAAGGTTGTAAAAATATTCTCCATGTTTTCTTCTAGAGGTTTTATAACTTCAGCATTTGCCTGTGTATTTTGAGTTAATTTTAATGATAGCATGCATTAAGGGTCAAGGTTCATTTTTTTAGAGTGTGGATATCCAGTTATTCTAACACTATTGAAAGATAACCTTTTTCCCTATTCAGTTATCTTGGCACTTTCATTTAAAATTAATTGAGCAATATATTTGGGTCTATTTCTAGACTCTGTTCTGTTCCTTTGATCTATGCCAGTATTACACTGTCTGGTTACTGGAGTTCTCTTTATATGAAAGTTTTTAATTCTGAATTATTTTTACTAAGTAGAATTACTTATAATAGTTACTTCAGTTACTCTATTTCTTTTTGAATCAGTTTTGAAAAGTGGTGTATTTTTAAGGAATTTTAATGTCTCATTTAAATTGGATTTATTGGCCAAAAAAAAGTTGTTTTCAGTGTTATCTCATATGTTTATGAGAGATCTGTAGTGATCTTTCATTTACCATTTGTGTGACCTTGGGCAAATTACTTAACTTCTTTGTGCCTTAGTTTCCTCATTTATAAAATGAGATTTTAATAGTATCTTCCTCATATTGTGGTTTTAAGAATTAGCTGACATAGTGTATATGTATACAATGTACAGAATAGTAACAGGCAGAGTTAGCACTGAATAAATGTTAGCTGTCAAAAATTGAAAATAGTGTAGAGACTGGATGACTCCTTGTTGATGAGCTTGTGGAGGAGTCTTATGAGTCAGATAGAGCTGCAAGATCCTTTTTAATCTTGTGGATTTTCTGACTGTAGGAAGTAGTTAAATTCCAGTGTTATTTCAATGGATATTGAGTTCTCAGCAAGAAAGGATTTCCTTTTACAGGTATTGGCTGCCCAACAGTAAGGAAATATAGCAACTTGGGGAATGATGGGCTTTGATTTTCTTTCCTTTTTTTGACCTTGCCGCGAGGCTTGCGGGACCTTTAGTGCTCCAGCCAGGGGTTAAACCTGCACCCTCAGCGTGAAAGCTCAAAGCCTTAACCCTGAACTCCCAGGGGATTCCTGGGCTTTGATTTTTAATCCTTGCCTTTCTTGCACAGGAGCTTCCCTGGTGCTCAGCTGGTAAAGAACCTGCCTGCAACACAGGAGACCCTGGTTTGCTTCCTGGGTCAGGAAGGTCCACTGGAGAAGGGATAGGCTACCCCCTCCAGGATACTTGGGCTTCCCTGGTGGTTCAGCTGGTAAAGAATCTGCCTGCAGTGCGGGAGACCTGGGTTCAGTCCCTGGGTTGGGAATATCCCCTGGAGAAGGGAAAGGCTACCCACTCCAGTATTCTGGCCTGGAGAATTCCCTGGACTGTGTAGTTCATGGAGTCGCAAAGAGTCAGACATGACTGAGTGACTTTCACTTTCACTTTTTCTTGCACAGCACTGCACATTTGTTGAATATAACTGATGTTTGTTACTTGGATCTTATTTGAATTGCTTGTATTGAAGTATTCTACAAGATGCTTTCAAGGGAAGAATTTCTTGGCTCATATTTCTCTGCTCCATGAAGGGTGATATATATGGCATTCATATTACGTACACTTTATGCCTTGCAGATTATTTTCTAAACCTTTGATAAAGAGAGCTAGCCATGTTATTAGTTGTTTAGAATTTCACTGTGTTGGAAGATTATCTTTTGAGTGAGAAAAGGAAAAAATATTCAGTTAGAATCCGTGTCAGGTTTTTTTCTGCAAAGGGTCAAATAAAGTTTTAGGCTTTGTGGACCATACATTCTCTGTTGTAACTATTTAACTCTGCTGTTGTGGTGCAGTAGCAGCCATAGACAATAAATATGTAAATAAATATATATGACCACATTTCAATAAAACTTTTATTACAAATACAGGTGGTAATGGACCATATTTGGCTTGCAGGCCATAATTTGCCAACCCTTGATCTGTGTAAGACTAACAAGAATTGCATAGCCAGAGATTTGTCTGTATGTGCCCTTATAACAGTATTTAATGGACTAAAATTTGTCCTCTGTAACTCTTTTGTGGTGACGATTTATCCAAGTATTCATATTGGCAAACTGTCTGGGAAATATATACCTATGTGGCTCCTATATTAGAGTGAGGGTAGACATCCATTAAGAAACACTAAGATTCAGGCTTCTGGTTCAAGATGGCAGAGTAGAAAAATGTGCACTCATCTCGTCCTGCAAGAGCCCCAGAATTACAACTAGCTGTTGAACGACCATAGACAGGAGGATGCTGGAACCACCAAAAACCGATACCCCATGTCAAAAGACAAAGAAGAAGCCACAGCGAGTGATAGGGAGGGCACAATCACAATAAAATCAAATCCCATACCTGCCAGGTGGGTGATCCACAAACTGGAGAACAATAATACCAAAGAAGTTCTCCCACTGTTGTGAAGGTTCTGAGCCCCACATCAGGCTTCCCAGCCTGAGGACCTGACAAAGGGACTGGGAATCCCCAGGGAATCTGGCCTTGAAGGTCAGCGGGATTTAATTATGGGATTTCCACAGAACTGGGAGAAACAGACTCCAGCCTTGGAAGGCATGAACAAAACCTTGCATGCACCAAGAGCCAGAGGAGAGGAGCAGTGACCCTCAGGAGACTGAACCAAAACTACCCGCTTAGTGTTGGAGGGCCTCCTGCAGAGGCCTGGGTCAGGAGGGTCTCACCCCAGGGACAGGGGCACTAGCGGCAGCAGGCCAGGAAGGCCCCCCTTGGTGTAAACCCTCTTGGACTTCTCCATTAACCCTACCGTACAGCCCGTAGACCCCAGGGCTGAGTTGCCTCAGGCCAGACAACTAACAGGGAGGGAGTGCAACCCTACCCATCAGCAGATAATTGGATTAAAGCTTTACTGAGCGAGGTCCTGCTCAGCAGAGCAAGACCCAGTTTTTCCCACTGCCAGTCCTTCCCATCAGGAAGCTTACACAAGTCTCAGCCTCATCCATCAGAGGGCAGACAGAAGAAGCAAGAAGCACAATCCCACAGTAGCTAAAACAAAAACCATATTACAGAAAGTCAATCACTATGAAAAAGCAGAAAGTTATGTCCCAGGTGAAGGGCCAGGATAAAACCCCAGAAAAGCAACTAAATGAAGTGGAGATAGGCAACCTCCCAGAGAAAGAATTCAGAATAATGATAGTGAAGATGATCCAGGATCTCGGGAAAACAATGAAGAACATGCAAGAAATGTTTACCAAAGACCTATAACAACTAAAAAACAAATAGAGATAAATAATACAATAGAAGGAATCAACAGGGAAGTAACTGAGGCAGAAGAATGGATGAATGACCTAGAGGACAGAATGATGGAAATCACTGCCACAGAACAGAATATTAAAAAAAAAAAAGAATGAAAAGAAATGAAGACAGTCTAAGAGACCTCTGGGGACAACCTTAAACACACCAACATTCATATTTTAAGGGTCCCAGAAGTAGAAGAGAGAAAAAGTTCCTGAGAAAATATTTGAAGAGATAATAGCTGAAAAATTCTGTAACGTGGGAAAGGAAATATTCAACCAAGTCCAGGAAGCACAGAGAGTCCCAAGCAGGATAAACCCAAGGAGGAACACACCAAGACACATAGTAATCAGACTGACAAAAATAAAAGACAAAGATAAAATGTTAAAAGCAACAAGGGAAAAACGACAAATAATTTACACGGGAACTCTCATCAGGCTATCAGCTGATTTCTCAATAGAAATGCTAAAAGCCAGAAAGGAATAGCATGATATATTTAAAGTGATGAAAGGGAAGAACCTACAACCAAGAATACTCTACCTACCAAGACTCATTCAGTTTTGATGGAGAACTCAAAAGCTTTCCAGACAAGCAAAAATTAAGAGAATTTATCCCCACCAAACCAGTTTTACAATAGTTGCTAAAGGAACTTCTCTAGGCAGGAAACACAAGAGAAGGAAAAGACCTACAGCAAATAAACCCAAAACAATTAGGAATATTGTAACAGGATCATACATATCGATAATTACCTTAAATGTAAATGGATTGAATGCACCAACTAAAAGACAGACTGGCTGGGTGGATGAAAACATGTGCATGTATGCATTTCCACTTACCACATTGTTCTGCTTGACTTCCCAAATGTATGTAATTATTTTATATTGTTAAGCTAATCATGTTCCTATTATGGCTTGCAGTTGTAATTACCTTTTATTTTTTTGTCTGGCTATTGATTGTGAAAACTGATAAACATCTTTACTGTTGTGATTATGTAGCTATTACTTAATACCATTGTATCATGATTGGTCAACAGAAAAATAATAGAACCTATATCACCAAAACTAGGATTCAATAGAAAAACCTGTAATCACTTTTTTAAATCAGAATTATCCATTTTTTGAAAAATACAAATGCCCAGGTATTGCTTTTTTTTTCTCCAGAGCTCCAGATATGTTTCTAATAAGCAGTCATGTTTAAAAGCAACTGGACTATGTGATGATCTTTTACTTTTATCTAGTTTGTTCACTTTTTCTGTTTCATATTCAGTGTTCCCATTTCATTTAGTTTGTTTTCCAATTTCTTCATCTCCTCTTTTTTTTGAAGTTCTTTCTCAAGCATGGTAGGAAAGCTTTTGTATACATATATATAAATAATATGTATAATATATATATTTTAGAATTACAAATTTTTGCTGAACTGAAAAATTTATGCCATTTTGATTCCACTTGTTTGACTTAGTATGACTAGAATGCTAGATTTCTAATTTTAAAAAATAGATATGCAACAAGCAACAAAGGTTTATTGTATAGCACAGGTAACTATAGTCAATATCTTGTAATAACCTACAATGGAAAATAATTTCAAAAATAATATACGTGTATATGTATAGCTGAATAGCCTTGCTGTGCACTTGAAACGTGTTAGTCAACTATACTTTCATAAAATATATATATTAAGATTTACACTAAGATTCAAGACAGTCTAACAAGTTGTCATTTCTGTTCACTATTTATTCAGCAAATCTTTATAGAACACCTACTATTTACTTAACACTGTTCCAGGCTCTGAATATACTTTGTTGAACAAGATCTTTGTTAGGCCATCATGAAATACATACTCAAGCTGGTACACTAAAATTGGTCAGGTAAGTTCATGCATCATGTTATATATTTTCATAAGCCACGTTGTGTCAAGCACTATGTTACCACCTGTTTTTAGAAAATTACTGTCTATAACACTTTCCTTGTATGAGAATGATTACAGATTACAATGAAAATTCCTTCATTTTTAT
This sequence comes from Cervus canadensis, assembly GCF_019320065.1. Classification (NCBI taxonomy): domain Eukaryota; kingdom Metazoa; phylum Chordata; class Mammalia; order Artiodactyla; family Cervidae; genus Cervus; species Cervus canadensis. The sequence continues at coordinate 53,042,296 of NC_057396.1, read as the reverse complement.
TTAAGAAAAGAAAAGAAAGGGAACAAAAAATTAATAAAGAAATGAAAGAAAAAGCAGCAAAGGAACTGGAGAAAGAACATTTACAAGAAAAAGCAAAGGAAAAATATCAAGAATGGTTAAAGAAAAAAAATGCTGAAGAATGTGAAAAGAAGAAGAAAGAAAAGGTATTTTCACTAAGGTGCTCAGTTGGAATACATGACTTGGTGTTTATATGTGCCAACTATATTGTGTAAAGAATTTCTAATGGAAAATTGGCATTATCTTAATAATATAAATACATGTAGCTAGACTGAAAATTGTTAATAAGCCTATTGATACTCCTGCAGTCAGGTGCAAGCTTTTTACTGTTTATGATTTTAAATATTATTCAGTGTACTTTTATGGAAAGTTTTATTACATTATTGTAAATTACTGTTCTATTTTAAAACAACAAATTGCTTTTTTCTTCTTGGATTTAATATCATTGTTGAGAGGCAGCCACTTTCATATCACATCCCTGATCATGTTAAATTTTGCTCTCTATAGAAATATGATTCAGTGTTTCTGATCAGTAAGCCATTGGGATGGGGAGCTACTGGGGAGCAAGTCAGTAGACTCTGAATAGAACTTTTAGTTACAGAATATCCCTGGAGATTCTTTGGTCTTGTCATTTTAAGGAAAAAGAAAAACAACGGCAGGCTGAATTACAGGAGAAAAAGGAAATAGCAGAAAAAAAGTTTCAGGAATGGTTGGAAAATGCAAAAAATAAACCTCGTCCAGCTGCAAAGAGCTATGGTTATGCCAATGGAAAACTCACAGGTTGGTTTTTATGTTATGTGGCTTACATAAATATGGCTTGCAGGAGCGAATATTATACATTATGTTTCCTTTTGACAGAAATAGAAGTGTGTAAAAATCATTTTTCTTTCAAATTACTATTTTCTGGAAGATTATAACATATTGTGTTCCTGTGGAGATACTACAAATTTGTTGTCATTCTCTAAAATCAGATACATTTTAAAGGCAACAGTGGCAAAACTGCAAAGTAATGATTTCTAACGTTAAGAAATAAGTAAAATTTTTACATTCCTTGGATCTTAAAGCCTTAATCAGGATATATTTAAGGGGTCATTTTCTTTCCCTTTTCTAAGCCTCTCTGAGGCAGAGTTCCCAGTGTCTTTGGCTCATTATTTTTGCAGGGTGGAATACTAGATGGCACACCAGCCAGACACAGACCTGGTTGGCTTTTTTGGCTGGGTCTGATTATAAATGGCAATGTGTGTTTTCCTTTGTACTTCCACGTTGGAAGCTCATTCCTTGCTGACAGCTGCCTTCACTTGTTTAAGTGATTTATTATTAAAAATACTCCCATTCTGTTTTGTTCACACAATAGAACATATTCCAGACTTTGTTTTGACCATCGTGGTGAAGTGTGTGTTGACATATGTATGCAGTCAAAGTGGGTTGCCAGTGTCTGAATGACACATTCCTTCTGTCAGGATTTAGGCCTCTCCCACATGTCACAGAGGTCATCAATTACAGCTACTGAGCAGAGTCTGCTCCTTTATTTTGCTCTCTTGTTTGAAATAAGTAGTGGTTTCAACAAAACGATTGGATAGTAAAGTTAAAACCTAGATGGAATATATGTATTGGCTAGAACTTAATTGCTAAATAATGGATTATTTTACCAAATTTGTGTTTAAATAAGTATTATAATAAACATCATAGTCTGAAAATGCCCTATTGCTCTTAATTACAAAACTAGAGTGTATGAAATCTGCTTAATGAGTGACAATGATTTAGAATTTCAGTGGTTCTGAACCACAGTCTTGATTCACTTTAGCTACATATGCAACATACATTTTTTCCTGCAAGCTTTAGTGTCCATCTAGGGGAAACTAGTACATAATCAGAAGTTTCCCAGACTGAAATAAGAAAATGAAGATTTTGTTCAATTTAAGGGTTCTAAAATTAACTTCTTAGAAGAAATTTTATATGAGTTTTTAGTTTTGAACATTAATGTTCTTTGAATTTTCAGAATTGTCATTTATATTTTAACTTATACTACAATATTAACTGTATTTGAAAAGTATTGTTTGAAAATATTTGAGTTCAAGTTTTAAATGAGTCAGGTTTGTCAGTGATATTTTTGCCCTTTTAACATTTTAACATTTTTCTATGAATTTTAAAATAGTTTCTTTGATCTCAAAAAGTTTTTCTTGTTTTATTCTGATTTTTAAATAATTTTAGGTTTTTACAGTGGGAATTCTTATCCAGAACCAGCCTTTTATAACCCAATTCCATGGAAACCAATTCCTGTGCCTCCTTCTAAAGAAGTGAAGGATCTATCAGGAAAGAAGACTAAAAGGCCTGTGATAAGCCAGCCTCATAGGGCATCCTCTCTGGTAATGCATAAAGCTAGAAGCAATCTTTGCCTTGGAACTCTATGCAGAATACAAAGATAGTAGATGTGGGAAATTGCATGCTTTTACCTGGAGCCACTTAATTTTAACATCAGAAATTGTTGTTTTGTTGCTCTACTATTAGTAGCTCAGCATTTGATGTATTATTGTTAAGTTCACATTTTTGCATTTGTATATGGAGTCCTTAGAGTTAATTTAGGAAGATATTTTATTCATTTTTATTTTTATAAATGCTTCAAGGTTGATCTTGGAATATTGTTTTGCAAGATAAGTGACAGAATATCTAACAATTGTGTTTATATTTAGCTTATATTAAAACTACCCTCTAAATACCAATAAAACAATTTTTCATGTATTCTTTCATACACACATTATGTGTTTGTGTTGATGAACATAGTAAGAATAAGTCATTGCAACAAGCATTTCTAAACTGTATGCTCAAAACAATTCTTAGAAGAATCTAAAATGAGTTAGAATCCTGGAGCAATCAAAAACAGCCTTTGTTGATGACTTTTAGTATGTTTTTCCCTCTATAAATATTTGTAAATCACTAACTGGAATCATGTTTGGTAATGGAGAGTTGGGTTTTGAAAGGACATTTACAAACATTGTTTTGGGCTCTCAATCTTAATTGATTGTAGTAATCTTTGGACACTAATATATTTTGCTATACTTTGTACATATACTTACACATTATAATTAGGTTGTTAATTTTGAAATTAGGAATGTCTGCTTTATTTTTTAACGTAAAATGTTAAGTCATGTTTTATTAAAGTTGAAATAAAAAATCTTTATTAATAAATACTTGTTAAGGAAAGTAGATCAAAAGATTACTAAAATAACACTCAGTCCTTATTAAATTTTAAAAGTCTGTATCTTTTTTTAGGGGGCCATCAAGAAATGAAAATTTGTGGTGGCAATATAAAAGTTCAGTAAGTTCATTTAAAAGCGATTCTTATTTAGAATACATTCCATGTTTCTGTGAGGTTAGTCATCTACCAAGTTTTTGGTGATTAACCTGCAATGGTATTGGTCAATGCCAGGAAACAGCAATGGGATCTTTTGGAGGGTATTCGTATCATCAGAAATCTAGAAAAATGCACTTTTAAAAAAATTTCTTGTTCATGTACGTCTGTGAGCCCCATAAGGATTGAGCACTCAGCCTGAATGATCATTCAATTCAGCCATCTTCATTTGGTTTTGTTTTATTTTTTTCACTTCTAAGTGGAGAACAGTTTAGGAGGAAATCAGTCAAGTTTGTTGCGTCAAAATGTTGCTGAAATTTAGAGACCTGACCATCCTTCTCATAACCTCTTAGATACAGTGCAACTTCCAGGTGATCATTCTACTCAACTAAATTCACCTGTGTACTGAGACTATAGAATTTGCCAGGGTAGCAATAAACTTGCATGTGAAAAATAGCATACATAGGCCAGTATTCCTGGGGGTTTTAGGTATAGTTGTTCTATCTAAAAAAAATCTTTATTTTCACACAGCAGATTAAGTCGTTTAGGCTCTTTTTAGATATAACATTAATCCTACTAACACTTTCCATTCAGTCAGTATTAGTTTGACCAATATTAGTTGAACATGTGAGGCAGATGTTTGCATATTGATTTAGCAATTGGAATGATATATTTTATCCAGCAAACATTTGTAACCTAGCCAGGAAAACAGAGTAAATGCTATAATACTGTTTACTTAAAATCATTCTCAGAATTCAACTGGAAACACAGATAGAAGATAGTTCAGCTTGAGACAGGATTAAGAAAAACTACAGAGAGAAGGTAACATTTGAGTTGGTGAAAGATAAGCAGGAATTTTCTAGATGGTTATGAGGCTGACCACATTCATGAATATGTGATGAGAAGTAGTTGGGGAAGAAGCAGGGCTCAGAGTAAAAAGGCTCTGTATACTGCAGAATTTGGACTTGATCCTGTGGACTTATTATAACCTGTTTTATTACCCAAATGGTTCATTTTTAAAAGATGTTTGACTGCCAAACATTTATTACTGAAAGTCCATTTGTGTTCAATCAAAGACTTCTTCAGTCAATACACTGAATACTAGATTAGTGTTTTTTAAATGGAATCAATTTTTCTTAAAGTCAAGATACTTGGTATAATAGGCATTCTAAACTATAGTAACAATATTTGAAAGTTCTATTGAGGTTTTTAAACTGTCTCTTTGACTTCTACTACTACTTTGATTGGAACTGCTCTAAAATATCTAGATAACCTATCGCGTCAGCAAATTCGTGATCTGATAGAAAAGAATACAGGCATTACAGACCTGGCTTTATGTTTGCTTATCTCAAAGGTACCTTGTTTTTTTCAATGTTCAATACCTTATCTAATTTATAGAAGCTTACTGTGGGAATGTAAAATAAGTGGAAGTACCAAAAAATGCAAGTTTGTTTCTTTTTGGATGGTGACAATTCTGATAAGATGCACCAGTATTCTTTCTTTAGTGATCATTGATTTACGTAATACCTGACTTTGGTTAACATACCAATCTTGACTCTTGATATATCAAAAAATAAGTTAACTTGTTAGCACTTAGGGTGAACTTCATTAACAACTGTGCTAAGGGCAAAAAGTGAAGATGTCTTCAAATTGCATTGGTAAGTATTTACTGAATGTTGTGCAAGTTAGTATACTGGATGTCAAAGGTTCATCTGTGAATAGGAGAGGATCCCTGCTGCCCAAAAGTTATTATATGACAGTGATAGGGAACAGATATTAAAACATATAAACAAATTATTTGTCTCTGGGTGCTATAAAAAAAAATAAAACAGAGTAGTGGGATAAATCCCAAAGAAAGGCAATGCCAAAGAAAGTTCAAACTACTGCACAATTGCACTCATTTCACATGCTAGCAAGGTATGCTAGCATGTTCAAAGGCCTTCAAGCGAGGCTTCAGCAGTACGTGAACCAGGAACTTCCAAATGTACAAACTGGATTTAGGAAAGGTAGAGGAACCAGAGGTCAAATTGCCAACATCCACTGGATCACACCAAAAGTAAGAGAATCCTAGGAAAACATCTACTACTGCTTCATTGACTATGCTACAGCCTTTAACTGAGTGAATCACAACAAACTGCAGAAGATTCTTAAGAGATAGGAATACCAGACCACTTTACCTGCCTCCTGAGAAACCTGTATGCAGGTCAAGAAGCAATAGTTAGAACTGGGCATGGAACAACAGACTGGTTCAAAATTGGGAAAGGAGTACATCAAGGCTGTATACTGTCACCTTGCTTATTTAACTTATATGCAGAGTACATCATGGGAAATGCTGGGCTGGATAACTCACAAGCTGGAATCAAGATTGCCAGGAGAAATATCAACAAGCTCACATGCAGATGACCATTATATCTACTACTGTGGGCAAGAATCCCTTAGAAGAAACAGAGTAACCCTCATAGTCAATAAGAGTCCAAAATGTAGTACTTGGATGCAATCTCAAAATCAGCAAAATGAGCTTGGTTTGTTTCCAAGGCAAAGCATTCAACATCACAGTAATCCAAGTCTATGCCTCAGTCACTAACGCCAAAGAAGCTGAAATTGAATGGTTCTATGAAGACCTACGAGACCTTCTAGAACTAATACCACAAAAAGATGTCCTTTTCATCATAGGGGACTGTAATGCAAAAGTAGGAAGTCAAGAGATACTTGGAGTAACAGGTTTGACTTTAGAGTACAAAATGAAGCAGGGCAAAGGCTAATAGAGTTTTGCCAAGAGAACGCATGGGTCGTAGAAGACACCCTCTTCCAACAGTGCAAGAGACAACACTATACATGGACATCACCAGATGGCCAATACCGAAATCAGATTGATTATATTCTTTGCAGCCAAAGATGGGGACACTCTGAACAGTTGGCGAAAACAAGACTGGGAGCTGACTGTGGCTCAGATCATGAACTCCTTATTGCCAAATTCAGACTTAAAGTGAAAAATGTAGAGAAAATCACTAGACCATTCGATCTAAATCAAATCCCTTATGATTATACAGGGGAAGTGACAAATAGATTCAAGGGACTAGATCTGATAGACAGAGTGCCTGAAGAACTATGGATGGAGGCTCGTAACGTACAGCAGGAAGTGACCAAAACTATCCCCAAGAAAAAGAAACACAAGGCAAAATGGTTGTCTGAGGAGGCCTTACAAGTAGCTGTGAAAAGAACAGAAGTGAGCAAAGGAGAAAAGGAAAGATATACCCATTTGAATGCTGAGTTCCAAAGAATAGCAAGGAGAGATAAGAAAGCCTTCTTAAATGTCCAATCCAAAGAAATAGAGGAAAACAATAGACTGGGAAAGACGGGAGATATCTTTAAGAGAATTAGAGATACCAAAGGAAGATTTCATTCAAAGATGGGCACAGTAAAGGACAGAAACGGTATGGACCTCAAAGAAGCAGAAGAGATTAAGAAGAGGTGGCGAGAGTACCCAGAACTGTGCAAAAAAACACCTTATTGACCCAGATAACCATGATGGTGTGATCACTCACCTAAGACCAGACCTGCAGTGTGAAGTCAAGTGGGCCTTAAGGAAGCATCACTATGAACAAAGCTAGTGGAGGTGCTGGAATTCCAGGTAAGCTGTTTCAGATCCTAAAAGGTGCTGCTGTGAAAGTGCTCTACTTGGTATGCCAGCAAGTTTGGGACACTCAGCAACGGCCACAGCACTGAAAAAAGTCAGTTTTCATTCCAGTCCCAAAGAAAGGCAATGCCAAAGTATGTTCAAATTACCACATAATTGCACTCATTTCACATGCTATTAAGGTAATGCTCAAAATCCTTCAAGCTAGGCTTCAACAGTACTTGAACCAAGAACTCCTACATGTGCACGCTGGATTTAGAGGAACCAGAGATCAAATTGCCAAAATCGTTGGATCATAGAAAAAGCTTGCAAGAGAATTCCAGAAAAACATCTGCTTCATTGACTATGCTTAAGCCTTTGACTGTGTGAATCACAAGAAACTGGAAGATTCTTAAAGAGATTGGAATACCAGACCACCTTACCTACCTCCTGAGAAATCTTATGTAGATCAGGAAGCAACAGTTAGAACTGGACGTGGAACAACAGACTGGTTTCAAGTTGGGAAAGGAGTACATCAAGGCTGTATATTGTCACCCTGCTTATTTAACTTATATGCAGAGTACATCATGAGAAACGCTGGTCTGGAGGAAGCACAAACTGGAATTAAGATTGCTGGGAGAAATATCAATAACCTCTTCTCCAACGCCACAGTTCAAAAGCATCTATTCTTTGACACTTCGCCTTCTTTATGGTCCAACTCTCACATCCATACATGATTAGGAAAAAGCCATGGCTTTGACAATGTGGACCTTTGTTGGCAAAGTAATATCTCTGCTTTTTAATATGCTGTCTAGGTTGGTAATAGCTTTTCTTCCAAGGAGCAAGCGTCTTTTAATTTCATGGCTTCAGTCACTGTCTGCAGTGATTTTGGAGCTCAAGAAAATAAAATCTGTCACTGTTTCCATGTTTTCCTGTCTATTTGCCATGAAGTGATGGGACCAGATGCCATGATCTTTGTTTTTTGAATGTTGAGTTTTAAGCCAGCTTTTTCACTCTCCTCTTTTACCTTCATCAAGAGGCTCTTTAGTTCCTCTTTGCTTTCTGTTGTAAGGGTGGTATCATGTGCATATCTGCAGTTATTGATATTTCTCCCAGCAGTTTTGGCTTCAGCTTGTGCTTCATCTAGCCTGGCATTTCACATGATGTACTCTGCATGTAAGTTAAAGAAGCAGGGTGACAATATACAGCCTTGACGTATTCCTTTCCCAAATTTTGAACCAGTTCATTGTTCCGTGACTGGTTCAAAAATATTCATGCACATGAATAGTAGGGTCAGCATTGCAGGAAAGTGTAGATCAAAACCACAGTGAAATATCACATCAGATCAGAACAGCTTTTATCAAAAAGAACACAAGTAACAAATACTGGTGAGGATATAGACAAAAGGGAACCCTAGGACACTGTTTCGGGGAATGTAAATTGATGCAGCCACTATAGAAAACTGTGGAGGGCCCTCCAAATACCATTAATTTCTAAATATACCCAGCAATTCCACTCCTTTGTGTATATTTTTGAAAAAAAAAAAACAAAAAACCACTAATTAAAAAATAAACATGCCCCTGAGTGTTCACGGCAGAATTATTTTCAGTTGCCCAGGTATGGAAGCAACCTAAGTGTCCATCAAGCAGTGATTGGATAAAAATATGGTATACACACACATAAAAAAACCATAAAAAATGAATAAAATTTTGTCACCTGTAGCAACATGAATGAAATTGGGGGCACCATGCTGTAAAATTAGAGAAAGGCAAACATTGTATGATATCACTTATGTGTAGAATCTAAAATATACAGCAAACTAGGAACTATAACAAAAAAGGAGGTAACTCAGAGATACAGAGAGCAAATTAGTGGTTACCAGTCAAGAGAGGGAAGCGAGGAGAGGAGAAAGAGGAATAAACCATTACGTATAAAATAAGCTACAAGGATATATTGTACAGTATGCAGGATATACTATACATTTCATAATAACTATAAATGGAACATAAAATTGTGAATCACCAGATTGTACACCTATAACATTATGCATCAACTATACTTCAATTTTAAAATGTAGGGATTTGGATATAAAGAAGAGGAGAAGCCACTGGGAAATCAATGGGGAAGGCAGGAAGAGGGTACAAGGAGGTGCTCTCACTGTGAGACAGGAAAGTTTTAAGGCAGAGTTCATGGTTCTATTATATCAAATGCTGTGGGGCTTCCCTGGGGGCTCAGTGGCAGAGAATCCACCTGCCAAGGCAGGAGACACAGGTTCAAACCCTGATCCAGGAAGATCCCACATGCCCTGGAACAGCTAAGCCCGTGCACCATAACTATTGAGCCTGTGCTCTGGAGCCCAGGAACCTCAACTATTGAGCCCATGCACCACAGCTGCTGAAGCCCAAATGCCGTGGAGCCCCTGATCCACGACAAGAGACACCACTGCAGTGAGAAACCGCAAACTGCAAAGAGTAGCCCCCACCCACCACAACTAGAGAAAAGCCCACACAGCAATGAAGACCCAGCAGAGCGGTAAATAAAGATAAAATTATTTTTTAAATGCTGCCTAAGGGTTTGGATGGAATATGGGAAGCCTTCTGTTTGCTTATTACACTAGTGTTTATTGCATTTCTAGCACTGCTAGATCCTGGGATGCAGTGGTCAACACCTAATTCAAGGCCTAATCTTGAATCTGTCAGAGCTTACAGTCTAGTGGAGATGACCAGTAAACCAGTCCTTATCCTAAAACACAAGCTATGAGGCTACCTCAGGAGGAAGCTAACCTTTATTGGGGTCAGGAAAAACTACCAAGAGGAAGTGATTAAGCTGAGACTCAGTTTTGACTGGAGGCTCAAATAGCCCGAATAAACAAGGCTCAGCATTTAATCATGTTGGCGCTGGAGAGTAAGAAATGGGTTTAGAACAATGGTGATTCCATGTGTAACCTTTCTTTCCAAGACCAAGGACAGGTGATATGAGAGCTTTTGAACATCAAAGGGCTTTCAGATGGCTCATATACATGAACACACAGCTACAAGGTTACAAGGGAAATTTCTAAAATCTTAGTCATTTCTAAAGAAAATCTTTATACTTCCACGGGAAAGTAAACCTTAAAGTTTGATGATAAAAATGCACCCTCTGTGGCCTCAGCATCTGAATACAGATGGGGCTGTTTATTTAAAAAATAAATCACTGGTGATCTCATTAGCAATTCAAAGACTGGACTTTCAGACTTTCTTGTCCTGCTACCCATGGCCCAGGTGCATAACAAAGCTTCGAGTAGTTTATGCTCATAAATTATACTTTATGTCTTAAACTAAATTTTTTTTTGATCCAAAAAAGAAAACACAACATATATTCAAGTGTTTACCATGCCCATTAATATTCTAAGTTAAATTCATAAGTTGGCTTGAGAAAAAAAAAAACATACAAAGTAGCTTTATAGTGAATATTTACCTACTACTGTTGATAATGGCAGCCTGCCTGAGAAAGAAAATTTTTCAGAAAGGGTGGTGGTATCTTGAATTTCCTTTTAAAATTGGAAGGGGAGGTAGGAGCAGTGGAGAAGGGAAAATACTCAATTATCTGTCAGTAGGGAGAAAGCTCATGGGCAGGAGAAAAAAGTCAGCAAGGAACACTGCCCTTTTCTTTCCCTGAAACCACAGAGCCACCTCCCTTCCTCTTTTCACTCTTATGCTCTCAGCTGATAGAAGTAGCACAGGAACCTGGAAAAAAGGAGGAGCTTGCCCCTGCCACCAACTCCAGAGTCCTGAGAACCACCCAAGGGCCAGAAGGAGATTGGAGCCATCTTTGTTTCTCTTTGGTGGCCACCATGCAGGGTAGCGTGGGAGCAAAATGTTTCCTTAGTTTGAATAAATTTACCCAAACAGCTATCCAGCGCCTACCGGTTTGTACCTTCCACTCCATCAGCCAAGGGCTTTCCCCTCTGGGTACAGGCTGAGATGCAAAGTGTTCACAGAGGTAAATCTAAAAGATGTCTGTCTCATAATCTAGAGGAAATTCTCAGATTCTTTCACTGTCTAACATTAGATGATCTTGAAGGCTCTTTTTTGCTCCAGGCTTCTGTTATTCTGTGTGGTTCATTTTTGTATTTTTAGAGTGTGGACCTAGGTCACTGCTTATTCCCTGGTAAGGATGATGAGGGCAACGTCCCTTCCCTCTTAGAATGTGACCTAGAAACAACTGCTTTCAGGAAGCCTTCCTATGGGTTATGTCCAACTTCTGCCAGAAGGCAGCCTGACTGCAGGGAGCAATAGAGACCCCCCTGAGTTTGAGTATATGCTCTGGTACCTAGGCCATGGGAACTAGATGTATCTCCACCTCTCTAAGCCTCAGTTTTTTCTTCTTAAAAAAAAAAAAAAGGACTTAATAATCCTTTCTCCATAAGTTGGTTGCTAAGATTAGTATACCATGTAAAGTACCTTGTACAATGTTTGACACATGGAAGATGCTTCATATATCATTTACTTATGTGTACTTATGTATGGGTAGAAGTAACATACTTCCTGGCAGTATATGAGGCTACAAATTTTCTAACAAGTTGCATAATTAAGGAGAATTCTTCGTGGAATTCTCCCTGTGATGTTTTCTGCATTGTGGTGCCATTTTTTGCCAATGCTTTATGAAACATTTGGTCTTTGAAAGTTGCAGAAGTACTTTCAGATACGTGTATGTTTTATGGGATGTCAGTCGTTTCAAGATGTGGAGACTTTAATGTAATTGGTTTCTTTGTTAAGACTGCAGAAATCTTCCATGTGACTCTGATGAGGGAAAGTCTTGGTATGTCTTGGTTTTTTTCTGGCTAGGTTGGTTTGCCTAATTAAATTTGAAGTGCTGCCAATGTGCTCCTTGGAAACTTATTTAGGTTGTCTTTGGCTGAAATGAGGGAGAGTTGTTTCCCGTATTTCATTAAGATTCAAAGAGAAAAATTAAAATTTAATAAAGTTATAATCTTATGTTAGTTTGGATTCTGAGAAATAGACACTTAGACATAATTAGGCAAGGGATTATTTGAGTAATAGCCTATGAGAGAAAACAGGGAAGGATTCAGAGTTGGCCAGGAAAGCTATCACACCATGATGTAGGTCTGACCGCTGTGGAGGAGAGAGGGAAGGAAGGATCTTAGGTTGCACTGCAGTTCTAAGAAAAGTTTAATGAAGACAATGAATCCCCCACTCCTAACTGCCCTGCAGAGAAGTCCACAACTGCGGTGACTGATCTGCCTTAGAACCCCTGCCATGTTTGGTCAGGAGGGACCAGCATGTGGGAAGGGTGGCCTTGGCAGTTACTGTTTTCCCCAAGTGTTAGAGTCACAACACAATTGAAAAGGAACATACATTGCTGTATTGTGACATGCTTGACAATTCTAAAAGCACTTTCAATTGCAAGCTGAGGCTTGGGTAGGGATCAGGCCTTGGTCCTATTCTCCCAGCTCTGCCAGCTGCCCAGTGCTAGAATCCCAGGCTTCAGCCATCCCTCACATGCCTCTCCCACATTCTCAACTCTGTCTAATCGGTCACTGATTTCTGCTGACAAGTCCAGACCAATGAAATCATAAGCTTTTTATGAAGCTCCGCCAAAGATTCCAATATGAAGAAAAGTTTGGAAACCACTGTCTTGAATATTTTTCCAATCTGACATCTCTCATCCCTTCTTCCAGTCATTTCTCATGTGAATGACTGCACCCACCAGTTTCCTATCTGCTCACAGTGCTTGTAATCTTATCCCCTCCTGTTTATCTTATCCTCAGTGACTGTTGACCCCTCAGAAATGCAAATCTGACCATGTCATAGGTCTGCTTCTAGCTCTCCCATGGGCCCCCATACCTCCAGCATTGCCTTTAACTCCCCCCAACTCCCACCATCACCACTGCCTCTGTAGTGTTCATCGCATGAGACATGTCCTTCAGTGAGCAATGTACGTGGTGATTTGCAACCTATTTGGACATGTTCCCCATGGAAGAAGAGTGTCAGAGTATTGGAAAAGCATTCCATGTGGGCAATTTGGGGAATGTGTTTGCCACACCACTGCTTTTTCTCCCTGTCCCCTTCCCACTTGACTTCAGAAGTCAAGTGGGCCTTAGGAAGCATTGCTGTCAATAAAACTAGTGGAGGTGATGGAATGCCAGCTGAGCTATTTAAAAATCCCAAAAGATGATGCTGTTAAAGTGTTGCATTCGATATGTCAGCAAATTTGGGAAACCCAACAGTGGCCATAAGACTGAAAAAAGTCAGTTTTCATTTCCATCCTAAAGAAGGGCAGTGCTCAAGAATGTTCAGACTACAGACAATTGTGTTCATTTCCCATGCTAGTAAGGTAATGGTGAAAACCCTTCAAGCTGCTTCAACAGTACTTGAATCAAAAAACTCCAGATGGTTTCAAATTGTGGTACTGGAGAAGACCCCTGAGAGTCCCTTGGACAGCAAGGAAATCAAACCAGTCAATCCTAAAGGAAGTCAACCCTGAATACCCATTGGAAGGACTGATGCTAAAGCTGAAGCTCCAGTACTTTGGCTACCTGATATAAAGAGCCAACCCACTGGAAAATCTTTCAGGAGGAGGACAGGAGGAGAAGAGGACAACAGAGGATGATATGGTTGGATAGCATCACCAACTTAATGGACATGAACTTGGGTAAACTCCAGAAGCCAGTGAGGGACAGGGAGGTCTGACGTGCTGCAGTTCATGGGGTTGCAAAGAGTCCGACATGACTTAGCAACTGAACAACAAGAGCGACCGCTTCCGCCATCCTGATGTGTGTTTTCCATCCAAGAGGTTTAACCCTTAATACAGACTACAGGACTACCTTTCCATCTTGCCCTATCTCCCTAATCTCATCTTTCACCTTCGTACTTTTACTCCTTATACTCCCAACTTCTGAAAGTTCCCAGTATAAACCGTGTTATTCCTATCTTTTATGCCTTTGCTTATTTCATCACCCCCACCTTTCTTTTTTTTTTTTTTAAAGAATGCCTCACCTTTTACTTTCCCTTGCAATGCTGTCCCTTAAACTGACTTCAAGTTTTGAAAGCAGCCATTAAATCTCAACTTGGGTTATAGCAGCAAAGCCTCCCTTGACCCCCAATTTGGCTGAGTTGGGACCCTTCTTTCATCATCCAGGACCCTGTGTACTTATCTCAATCTTGCAATGTTTTGCTGTCATTAGATGTTTTAAGGGGTCTCAATTCACCATTCTGTATGTTTTCTTGATTTAAAATTCTTAAAATACTTTGATGTCATTTACTCAGATTGAACCCAAGTCATTCAGAATAGGGCATTATAATTAACAGAAACTAGAATCATAAAATATCAATATTGGGAGACTTTTAACAGCATATTAAAAAGCAGAGACATTACTCTGCCAGCAAAGGTCCATCTAGTCAAGGCTCTGGTTTTTCCATTAGTCACGTATGGATGTGAGAGTTGGGCTATAAAGAAAGCTGAGTGCCAAAGAATTGATGCATTTGAACTGTGGTATTGGAGAAGACTCTTGAGAGTCTCTTGGACTGCAAGGAGATCCAGCCAGTCCATTCTAAAGGAGATCAGTCCTGAGTATTCTTTGGAAGGACTGATGTTGAAGCTGAAACTCCAATACTTTGGCCACCTGATATGTAAAGCTGACTCATTTGAAAAGACCCTGATGCTGGGAAAGATTGAAGGCAGGAGAAGGGGATGACAGAGGATGAGATGGTTAGATGGCATCACCGACTCAATGGACATGAGTTTGGGTAAACTCCAGGAGCTGGTGATGGACAGGGAGGTCTGGCGTGCTGCAGTCCATGGGGTCGCAAAGAGTTGGACACAACTGAGCAAACTGAACTGACTGAAGGTAATTTTATTCAATCAGAGAATTTTATTGTTGTTTTACATTTAGTGAACTTGAGGAAGGTGCAATTTATCCAGATGGAAATATCCCAGCATGGAAATACAAAATTACAGCACATCCTGGAGAAACTGACAGAGAAGGATGGATAAATGCTCCAAGGGAAAAAGTGTAGAAAGAAAAAGGATAGATAACCCATTACTAGACAACATTGGGCTTCCCAGGTGGCTGGTGCTAGTGGTAAAGAACCCATCTGCAAATACAGGAGACATGAGAGATATGGGTTTGATCCCTTAGTTGGTAAGATCCCCTGGAGAAGGAAATGGCAACCCACTTCAGTATTCTTACCTGGAGAATCCATGGACAGAGGAGCTAGAGGGATACAGTCTATAGGGTTGCAAACAGTCTGACGCTACTGAAGCGACTTAACATACAACTTCAGCTTTCAGGAAACATGAAGTGGTTAAGAGATGCCAGTTCAAGAGACAGAAGGTTTGCAGAAAGAGTGTTATAAAAATCAGAGTCAGGAGTGTTTTAAGAAGCAGGGAGTGGCTGTGGGGCCAGTTCTCCAGGAAAGCTCAGACTATAGTGGTCCTGGGATATTCCTGTAAGTTCAGGTGGCACACCTGCTCCTGGGAAGTAGCATCCCAGGAAGAATCAGGTTGGACATCTTTATGGAGATCCCAACCCCTCCAGCCAGAACTTAAACCCATGTATTTCTTAATATTTTTTACACAACTCAGAAACTTTTGATAATTTGATGAATCCATCAGATCTGATGAGTCCTCAGAAAAATGCACACAGGCACACACAATTTTATATACAACCTCTCCTAGTCCACTCTACCACCCCCTACATGCATCCCCCACTCAAGTGTATACATGAATTCCCAGATAAGCATGCATAGTTCCACTGTCAGTTACCACAGCTTGCTCAGGCAGTGAGGACAGGTGATATATTTGAGGACTAAGAGTTATTCCTCCCCCTACTCATATCTTAGCTGGTCTAAGATTTCTAGTAGAAATATTCTACTTTACCCATCTTAGGAGCAATAGGTTGAGTGGAGGTTTTCCTTGGTGCTTTTAATTTGCCCATTCTAAACAATTGAATATTTTCTGGATTCCTCTCTGTTGACTAACCAAGTCACTAATTCAGGCCAGCTAGCCACTGTACTTCTCTGTGCCTTGGCTTCTGAAAAGTCCTCTTGTAGAATTTTAATCAGCAAGCATGCCTTAACCTCATTTCTACCCGTCTGGCTTCTGACTTCTACCTCTTTTAAATGGCTCACCCTCATTTATTCCTTTTTCAAATTAAAGAATTTAGGAAAGCAATGAAAACATTTCAGCTTTCAGAAATAGAAACATGGTTGTTAAAATTTTATGAGGAAAGGGAGCAGTCTTAAAGTCAACTTTTGCCAATCTCAGCCCAAAAGAAGAGCAGCAATATGAAAACTTCAAAAAAATACTGGAGAATTTTTAAAAATACTGTATTTGTAATTTATAAAGTTATTTTTGTACCTATTTTTCTGATTTTCTTTGACTCACCATGGAAAGGTTTTTGCACTGACTCTACGGAGAATGGATGAGGCACATTGGGAAATGGACTTGGGTTATAGAATGTACTTTGGTTAATCCATATGTGTCACTAGCAATTGAGGTTTAATATCTCTTCAAGAGAGAATTTTAGAGTTTGATAAATAATGGAGATTTCTTAAAGTATAACATCAACTTTGGGTAGAAAAAACTAAAGATAGTATGAAAAAATATTAGTCTAAAAATGATTTTAGCCTCTTGCATATTTGATTTTTAAGAGGTATGAGTCTAGATAAATAATTAAAAATGCTGTCCCCACAGCACAACAGAATTTTTAGGATGATGGGCCTGGTCTGTATAGTACTATGGTATTAGATAATATCGCTATATACATTTTTCAAAACTCATAGAATTATATACCATAAGAAAAATTATTACTGCATGCAATAAAAACACAAAAACTCAGAATACCAGGGGAATCCAGATGGAATGCAGACTGTGACAAATGAATCTAACTATGTTACAAATACAGGACAGAGTCTCTCTGAAGTGGAAGTTGAGTGAAAGGAGTTGGCCTAAATAACTGGAAAACAGTGTTTTGCATAGATCCTGTAAGGATGAAGACAAAAAAGAACTGTACAAAAACACTAGTAAAAATTTCTTCTCTTGGGGGTAGAGTTTGGCAATTCTGACACCTTACATATTTGCCAGGGTTGGACCAGTAATTGTAGATAATGGGAGCCAGGTGCCAGGTTTTGGTTGTTTTTTTTTTTTTTTTTTTAAGAGAAAGAAGTAGAGAAGGAAATGATAAATAAGTGGGATGAAGGTGAGAATTAGAGTTTACTATACAAACAAATAGGTATATATATAAATGTAGATAGGTGTGTTTGCATTGGTTAGTACCATAGATGTAATTCCCAACCCTGTTCCTTGAGAGGGCTGAGAAGCACTGACACCCAGTAGCAATGAACACACCAAATACCTTGGTTTCTGAATGCCATTCAGCAATTTTAAAAAGCCAAAATTCCTTGGAGAAATGGCTGTTTGATTCTAGGGCTAGGCCAAAAAGCATACTAGAGAAGCCTGGAACACCATATAGTATTACAAAGTAAAAGGGTGAGGAAGAGATGAGAGCATGTCAGAAGGACACAGGGGCTAACCTTAAAGAGCTGCTGATGGCCAAAACTGGAACAATGTGAATGACAAAGTAAATGAAAATAACATTGAATTATAATCTAGAGAATAAAGTAAATATCCATGGATCCATATACATAACAGATTACTAAGTAAATAAATAAATGTGCAGGGTAGGGATGGAGAAATATTCCTATGAAAGAATTCCAGTTACAAATAAATATTAACTGACATAAAGGAGAAATCAACAGTAACCAATAATAGTAGGGGACTTTTACACTCCACTTATACCAATGGACAGATGGTCATCCAGATAGAAAATCAGTAAGGAGACTCTGGCCTTAAATGATGCACTAGATCAGGTAAGCTTAATTGATATGTAATAGAACATTCTATCCCAGAGCAGCAGAATACATGTTCTTATCAAGTGCATATGGAACATTCTCCAGGAGAGAACACATGCTAGGCCACAAAACAAACCTCCATAAATTTACAAAAACTGAAATCATATCAAGCATCATTTCTAACCCACAATGCTATGAGACAAGAAATAAACTACAAGAAAATAACTGCAAAAAACACCAACACATGAAGGCTAAACAATATGCTACTAAACAACTAATGGATCACTGAAGAAATCAAAGAGGAAATTTAAAAATTACCTAGAGACAAATGAAACACAATGATCCAAAACATATGGGATGCAACAAAAGCAGTTCTAAGAGGGAAGATTAGCTCAGGAAACAAGAAAATCTCAAACAACCTAATCTTACACCTAAAGAAACTAAAGAAAGATGACCAAACAAAATTGAAAGTTAGTAGATGGAAAGAAATCATGAAGATAAGAGCAGAAATAAATGAAATAGAGGTTAAAAAAACAAGAAAAGATCAATGAAACTACAAGCCAATTCTTTGAAAAGATAAAGAAAATTGATAAATATTTAGCCAGAATCAAGAAAAGGGGGAGGGCCCAAATCAATGAAATCAGAAATGAAAAAAAAGTTACAACAAATACCACAGAAATACAAAGGATCATAAGACAATATTATGAACCAACTATAAGCCAATAAAATGGACAACCTAGAAGAGATGGACAAGTTCTTCAAAGGTACTATAGTCCAAGACTGTACCAGAAAGAAATAGAAAATATGAATAAACCAATTGCCAGTAGTGAAATTGAATCAGTACTTTAAAAACTCCCAACAAATAAAAGTCCAGGACCAGATTCACAGGTGAATTCTACCAAACATTTAGAAAAGTGTTAAAACCTATGCTCCTCACACTATTCCAAAAAAACTACAGAGGAAGAAACACTTTTGAACTCATTCTATGACATCTGTATCACACCGATACAAAAAAAAAAGAGAAAATTATAGGCCAATATAACTAATGAACGTATATGCTGAGATCTGTAACAAAATATTAGCAAACCAAATCAAACAATACATTAACAGCTCATATACTGTGACTGAGTAGGATTTATCCCAGGGATCCAAGGATTTTTCAGTGTATGCAAATAAGTCAATATGATACACCACATTAACAAGTTGATGAATACAACCCATACGATCATTTAAGTAGATGCAAAAATCTGAAAAAATTCAACATCTGTTTATGAAAAAAATTCCAGAACATGGGCATAGAGGGAATACACCTCAACATAATAAAAGTCATATATGAGAAACCGACAACTAACATCATACTCAATATTGAAAAGCCAAAAATGTTCCCTCTAAGATCACCAACAAGACAAAGATGCCACTCACCACTTTTTCAACATATTTTTGGAAGTCCTAGTCACAGCAATCAGATAAGTGAAAGAAATAAAAGGAATCTAAATTGGAAAGAAAGTAAAACTGCCCTTTTCTGTAAATGGCAGATACTATACTTAGAAATTCCTAAGAGGTCAACAGAAAACTGTTAGGAGTCAATGAATTCAGTAAAGTTCATATGATATAAAATTAATATACAGAAATGTGTTGCATTTCTACACACTAACAAAAACCTCTCAGAGAAATTAAGGAGACAGTCCCATTTACCATCACATCAAAATAAATAAAATACCTAGGAACAAGCCTCCCTAAGCAAGTAAAAGTCCTATACTCAGAAAACTATAAGATACTGATGAAGGAAATTGAAGATGACACAAACACATGGAAAGCTATACCACATTCCTAGATTACAAGAATTGACATTGTTAAAATAACCATACTACCCAAGGAAATCTACAGATTCAATGCAATACCTATCAAAATACTAATGGTATTTTTCACAGAACCAGAACAAATAATTTAAAAATTTGTATGGGAACACATAAAGCCCTAAATAGCTGAGTCAGTCTTGAGAAAGAAGAACAGAGCTGTAGGAATCAAGTTCCCTGATTTCAAACTATACTACAAAGCTACAGTAATCAAAATAATATGGTACTGGCATAAAAACAGACGCATATTAATAGATCAAGAGAACAGAATAGAGAGCCTGGAAATAAACCCACACACTTACAGTTAATCTATGACAAAGGAGGCAACAATATACAATGGAGAAAACACAGTCTCTTCAATAAGAGGTGCTGGAAAAACTGGTCAGTTACATGTAAAAGAATGAAATTAGAACATTCTCTAACACTATATACAAAAATAAACTCAAAATGGATTAAAGACCTAAGTGTAAGGCTAGAATATAAAACTCCTAGGGAGAAACATCAGCAGGACACTCTTTCACATAAGTTGTGGGAATATTTTTTGGATCCATATCCTGAAACAAAGGAAATAAAAGCAAAAATAAACAAATGGGACCTAATTAAACTTAAAAACTTTTGCACAGCAACTATCACCAGATGAAAACACAACCGATGAAAATATTTGCAAATGATATGACAAATAAGGGGTTAATATCCAAAATGTGTAAATAGTCCATACAACTAAGAAAAAAAACTGATCAAAAAAATGGGCAAAAGAAATGAATACACATTTTTCCAAAGAGGACATACAGATAGTCAACAGGAACATGAAAAGATGCTCAACATTAGTCATCAGCAGGGAAATGCAAATTAAAATCACAATGATATATCCCCTCACACCTGTCCAAATAGCTATCCTCAAAAGAACACAAATAGCAAATGTTGGTGAGGATGCTGAGAAAGGAGAACCCTCATACACTGTTGGTGGGAATGTAAATTGGTGTAGCAACTGTGGAAAGCAGTACAGAGGTTTCTCAAAAAACTTAAAATAGGACTGCCATAATACCCAACAATTCCATTCCTGGGTATATATCTGAAGCAAGCAAAAATACTAATTAAAAATATATATGCACCCCAGTATTCACAACAGCATTATTTATAATTGCCAAGATATGGAAGCAACCTAAGTGTCCATGGATGGATTTGGAGAGCATTATGCCAAGTGAAATAAGTCAGAGACTGACTTATATGTGGAATCTAAAAATTACAACAAACTAGTGAATATAACAAAAAAGAAGCAGACTCACATATAGAGAACAAACTACTGGTTACCAGTGAGGAGAGGGAAGTGGGAGGGGCATTATAAGGGGGAAGGGAGTAAGAGGTACCAACTATTATGTATAAAATAAGCTGTGTGCTGTGCTTAGTCGCTCAGTCATGTCTGACTCTTTGCGACCTCATGGACTGTAGCCCGCCAGGCTCCATGTCCATGGGGAATTCTCCAGGCAAGAATATCGGAGTGGGTTATCTCCTCCAGAGTATCTTTCCAACCCAGGAATCAAACCCAGGTCCTCCGTATTGCAGGAGGACTTTTTACCATCTGAGCCACCAGTGAAAGTGCAAGTTGCTCAGTCATTTCCAACTCTTTGCAACCCCATGAACTATACAGTCCATGGAATTCTCTAGGCCAGAATACTGGAGTGGGTAGCTGTTCACTTTTCCATGAGCCACCCGGGAAGCCCATAAAATAAGCTACAAGGATACAACATGGGACAACAAGGGAAATATATTATTAGCTGCATCTGGGTTTTAATATAATCACTTGTTTATAATTAATTATTTATAATAACTAGAAATGGAATATAACCTTTAAAAATTATGAATCACTATACTGCACACCTATAACTTATTTATCAAATATACTTCAATTTTAAAAAGTGGCTCAGCAAGTAGAGAATCTGCATGCAATGCAGGAGACGCAGGAGGCATGGGTTCAACCCCTGGATCAGGAAGATTCCCTGAGGGAAGGAAGAATGGCAACCCACTCCAGTGTTCTCACCTGGAAAAGTCCCATGGACAGGGGAACCTGGTGGGCTACAGTCCAAAGGGTTGCAAAGTGTTGGACACAACTGATCACACATGCACAGAAAAGGAATGCCAGTTAATAAACGTAGAAGGAATGAGGGAAACAGAAAATTCCCATTAGAACACCACGGTAGCAATTGCTACAGGCAAGATCCACTGCTGAGTGCTAATGTCAGCAGATGAACTTTTAGGAGAAACAGGATATTTGCATAGTTTTACACTATCTCCCCACAAAGTGTCATTCATTACTGTAGTAGTTATAAATGTTTTAATACCCTTCCCTCCACAGTGAAAGTGAAGTCGCTCAGTCGAGTCCAATTCTGCGACCCCATGGACTGTAGCCCACCAGGCTCCTCCATCCATGGGATTCCCCAGGCAAGAATACTGGAGTGGGTTGCCATTTCCTTCTCCAGGGGATCTTCCCAAACCAGGGATCAAACCCAGGTCTCCCGCATTGCAGGCAGACGCTTTAACCTCTGAGCCACTATGGAAGTTCCTCTCCCACTGAGTGTGGGCAGGACTTGGCATCTCACTTTTGGAGAAGAGAATATAAAGACATCTGACCGCACCTTAATCAAGTGATCAAGGTTAATATCACCAGTAATGACATAAGTTGACATCATAGACTCCTTGATAACGATACAACTAGACAACAGGAAGGGCACTTCATCTCTGTGGCATTTTCCCCTCACATCAGTAACTACAGTCTACTCATGAGAAAATGTTGGACAGACCTTCATAAAGGGACATGGTACAAAAACCTGACCATGTCTCAAAACAGTGGAAGTTATAAAACACAAGGAAAGAGGGAGGAGCCTAAACACAATTGCAGTATCCTGGGTTAGATCTTGGAACAAAAATCTGAATAAAATCTATAGCTGAGTTCCTGAGTTCATGATATTGTACCATGGTATTGTACTGAGCATGGCCCCATCAGAATACCAGAACATCAGTTTCCCCCTCAGTCAGTCTCTCCCATCAGGAAGTTTCCATAAGCCTCTTATCCTTCTCCATCGGAGGACAGACAGACTGAAAACCACAATCACAGAAAACTAACCAATCTAATCACATGAACCACAGCCTTGTCTAACTCAATGAAACTATGAGCCATGCCGTGTAGGGCCACCCAAGATGGACGGGTCATGGTGGAGAGTTCTGACAAAAGGTGGTCCACTGGAGGAGGGAATGGCAAACCATTTCAGTATTCTTGCCTTTAGAACTCCATGAACAGTATGGAAAGGCAAAAAAGGTAGAGGACACTGAAAGATGAACTCCCCAGGGCGGTAGGTGCCCAATATGCTACTGGAGATCAGTGGAGAAACAACCCCAAAAAGAATGAAGAGACGGAGCCAAAGCAAAAACAACACCCAGTTGTGAATGAGACTGGTGATGGAAGCAAGGTCCAATGCTGTAAAGAGCAATACTGCATAGGAACCTGAAATGTTAGATCCATGAGTCAAGGCAAATTGGAAGTATTCAAACAGGAGATGGCAAGAGTGAACGTCGGGATTTTAGGAATCAGTGAACTAAAATGGACTAGAATGGGTGAATTTAACTCAGAAGACTATTATATCTACTACTGTGGGCAAGAATCCCTTAGAAGAAATGGAGTAGCCCCCATAGTCAACAAGATTCTGAAATGCAGTACTTGGATGCAATCTCAAAAATGACCAAATAATCTCTGTTCATTTCCAAGGCAAACCATTCAATATCACGGTAATCAAAGCCTATGCCCCCACCAGTAATGCTGAAGAAGCTGAAGTTGAGAGGTTCTATGAAGACCTAAAAGACCTTCTAGAACTAACACCCAAAAAAGATGTCCTTTTCATTATAGGGGACTGGAATGCAAAAGTAGGAAGTCAAGAAACACCTGGAATAATGGCCTTGGAATACAGAATGAAGCAGGGCAAAGGCTAATAGAATTTTGCCAAGAGAATGCACTGGTCATAGCAAACACCCTCTTCCAACAACACAAGAGAAGACTCTACACATGGACATCACCAGATGATCAATACCAAAATCAAATTGATTATATTCTTTGCTGCCAAAGATGGAGAAGTCAGCAAAAGCAAGATCGGGAGCTGACTGTGGCTCAGATCATCAACTCCTTATTGCCAAATTCAGATTTAAATTGAAGAAAGTAGGGAAAAGCAGTAGACCATTCAGGTATGACCTAAAGCTAATCCCTTATGATTATATAGTAGAAGTGAGAAATAGATTTAAAGGACTAGATTTGATAGACAGAGTGCCTGATGAACTATGGGCAGAGGTTCATGACATTGTACAGGAGACAGGGATTAAGACCATCCCCAAGAAAAAGAAATGCAAAAAAGCAAAATGGCTGTCTGAAGAAGCCTTACAAATAGCTGTGAAAAGAAGAGAAGCGAAAAGCAAAGGAGAAAAGGAAAGATATTCCCATTTGAATTTGAATAAGAAAGCCTTCCTCAGCGATCAGTGCAAAGAAATAGAGGAAAACAATAGAATGGGAAAGACTAGAGATCTCTTCAAGAAAATTAGAGATACTAAGGGAACATTTCATGCAAAGATGGGCTCAATAAAGGACAGAAATGGTATGGACCTAACAGAAGCACAAGATATTAAGAAGAGGTGGCAAGAATACACAGAAGAACTGTACAAAAAAGATCTTCACGACCCAGATAATCACAATGGTGTGATTACTCACCTAGAGCCAGACGTCCTGGAATGTGAAGTCAAGTGGACCTTAGGAAGCATCACTACAAACAAAGCTAGTGGAGGTGATAGAATTCCAGTTGAGCTATTTCAGATCCTAAAAGACGATGCTGTGAAAGTGTTGCACTCAATATGCCAGCAAATTTGGGAAACTCAGCAGTGGCCACAGGACTGGAAAAGGTCAGTTTTCATTCCAATCCCAAAGAAAGACAATGCCAAAGAATGCTCAAACTACTGCACAATTGCACTCATCTCACACGCTAGTAAAGTAATGCTCAAAATTCTCCAAGCCAGGCTTCAGCAGTACATGAACTGTGAACTTCCAGATGTTCAAGCTGGTTTTAGAAAAGGCAGAGGAACCAGAGATCAAATTGCCTACATCTGCTGGATCATCATAAAAGCAAGAGAGTTCCAGAAAACCATCTATTTCTGCTTTATTGACTATGCCAAAGCCTTTGACTGTGTGGATCACAATAAACTGTGGAAAATTCTGAAAGAGATGGGCATACCAGACCACCTGACCTGCCTCTTGAGAAATCTGTATGCAGGTCAAAACGCAACAGTTAGAACTGTACATGGAACAACAGACTGGTTCCAAATAGGAAAAGGAGTAGGTCAAGGCTGTTTATTGTCACTGTACTTATTTAACTTATATGCAGAATACATCATGAGAAACACTGGGCTGGATGAAGCACAAGCTGAAATCAAGATTGCTGGGAGAAATATCAATAACCTCAGATATGTAGATGACACCACCCTTATGGCAGAAAGTGAAGAAGAACTAGAGAGCCTCTTGATGAAAGTGGAAGAAGAGAGTCAAAAAGTTGGCTTAAAGTTCAACATTCAGAAAACTAAGATCATGGCATCTGGCCCCATCACTTCATGGGAAATAGATGGGGAAACAGTGGAAACAGTGATAGACTTTATTTCTTGGGCTCCAAAATCACTGCAGATGGTGACTGCAGCCATGAAATTAAAAGATGCTTACTCCTTGGAAGGAAAGTTATGACCAACCTAGACAGCATATTAAAAAGCAGAGACATTACTCTGCCAGCAAAGGTCCATCTAGTCAAGGCTCTGGTTTTTCCAGTAGTCACATATGGATGTGAGAGTTGGACTATAAAGAAAGCTGTGTGCCGAAGAATTGATGCTTTTGAACTATGGTGTTGGAGAAGACTCTTGAGTCCCTTGGACTGCAAGGAGATCCAGCCAGTCCATTCTAAAGGAGATCAGTCCTGAGTGTTCTTTGGAAGAACTGATGTTGAAGCTGAAACTCCAATACTTTGGCCACCTGATGCGAAAAGCTGACTCATTTGAAAAGACTCTGATGCTGGGGACAATTGAGGGTGGGAGGAGAAGAGGACAACAGAGAATGAGATGGTTGGATGGCATCACCTACTCAATGGACATGAGTTTGAGTAAACTCCAGGAGTTGATGATGGACAGGGATGCCTGGCGTGTTGCAGTCCATGGAGTTACAAAGAGTCAGACACGACTGAGTGACTGAACTGAACTGAACTGGATTAGATCTTGGAACAAAGTCGGAATAAAATCTATAGCTGATTTCCTGAGTTCACGGTATTGTACCAAGGTTAATATTTTAGTTTTGGTAAATGTACCATGGTTATATAAATGTTTAAAATAGTTGGATAAATATACTGTGGTTATATCTAAGGAAAAGATGGGTGAAGCGTATGTAGAAAAGCTCACCTGAAATTGTTTTAACATAAAAAGTTAAAATATATGTGGCCTCTGAAATTCATACTTATAAATTCAGTGCTTTTGAAATTTTTGGTTTATTCTTATAAATATTGTATGCTTTGTTATTCTTATATTTTAACATGATAGCTTGTCATTTGGTAGGAGAATATTTAAACATAGTTATAAATACCTGGGCCAGAGAAACCTGGTGGGCTATATATAGTCCATGGGGTTGCAAAGAGTCAGACACAACAAGCACACACACATATATACCTGTAATTTATTTAAAATAAGGGCTTTACTCTATTTGTACGTCAAACAGAACTAAGATCAAATTGAATAATGATCAAGGTTAAGAAGTCAGTTTTTAAGTGCACATGGATGGTTGCATTTCATTCAACATAATACTTTTGCTGAGCAGAGAAGAACTTGTGTTTGGAATATTTCCAACAGAATATCATCCACGGAGAAAAAAATTGCATAATTTCAGATTAAAGACATGAAAGGGCACTATAATTTCATGGTGTCATTGGGAGGGAAAAAAGTCCATTTTTTTATATTGTAGTATCTTCCATTAAAAAAGTCCACATATATTTTTAGATATATTCAGGAAACCCAATTTTTTTTTAAATTAACCCATCTCTAATAATTAAATATACAATATTTAATTGTATAGTGAAACAATACAGTGAGTTTACAGACTATTAAAAATATCCAGATTTAAATTGGAGTGGGCAATGCCAGAATTGACAAATTGGTGGTCCATGGACTTCATTTAGCCCTGGGGTATGTTTTCATTGGCTGGTACAGTTCAAATTTTTTAATCGGTTGCCAATATTTAAAATAGCGAGTTTTTATATAAAAGTCTGAGTTTCTAGTCTCTTTCAAATAGTAAGATCTGCCAGCACCAGGAAGACTTCGTGACGTGGCAGCACTTGGCAAGGACTGAGCGTTAGATGCCTGTTGTGAGATACGCCACTGTTCCTGAGTTATTGTGTGGTTGTATACCATGCTGTGCTTAGTCGCTCAGTCGTGTCCGTCTCCTTGCGACCCCATGGACTGTAGCCCACCAGGCTCCTCTGTGCATGGAGATTCTCCAGGCAAGAATACTGGAGGGGGTTGCCATGCCCTCCTCCAGGAGATCTTTCCAATCCAGGGATTGAAGCCAGGTCTCCTGCATTGCAGGCGGACTCTTTACCATCTGAGCCACCAGGGAAGCCTGTGGTTGTATACAAGTCTTTCAAAATTGAGATGAAACTCACATGACAAAAGTAACCATTTCAAAGTGAACAATTCAGTTGCTTTTAGTATATTTACAACTTGCCAGATTCATAATGGTGCAACCACCACCTCTATTTCCAAAATAACTTTTTATCCCCCCATAGTATAACTTTTCCCGTTAAGCAGTCGCTCCCCATCACTTGCTTTCCCCAGCATCTGCAAATCTGCTTTCTGTCTCCTTGGATTTACCTGTTCTGGACATTTCATATAAATGTAATCATATCATATATGGTGTTTTATGTCTGGCTTTTTTCACATAGTATAGTTTTTCAAGGTTCTTCAGTGTTATAGCATACACCAGTCCTTTCTCTGGCTGAATAATACTCCATTGTGTGGACATACCAGGTTTTGCTTATCCATTCATATGTTGTTATGGACATTTGCCTGTTTCTAACCTTTTGACAAGGAGATCCAACCAGTCCATCCTAAAGGAGATCAGTCCTGGGTGTTCATTGGAAGGACTGATGCTGAAGCTGAAACTCCAATACTTTGGCCACCTCATGCGAAGAGTTGACTCATTGGAAAAGACCCTGATACTGGGAGGGATCGGGGGCAGGAGGAGAAGGGGATGACAGAGGATGAGATGGCTGGATGGCATCACCAACTTGATGGACATGAGTTTTGAGTAAACTCCGGGAGCTGGTGATGGACAGGGAGGCCTGGCGTGCTGTGACTCATGGGGTCACAAAGAGTCGGACACAACTGAGCGACTGAACTGAACTGACTGAACTGAACCTTTTGACTACAATATTATGAGTAATGCTGCCAAGAACATTTGTGTCTAGGGTTTTGTTCAAATGAATATATTTTTTTGATATTTTCTATGGACACTAGGGTTATTTCAGCCAAAGGTCTTAACACTGCCTGTTGCTTCCCACCCTGGCCTGCTTCACTGATTAGCTTTCTCACGTTGCCCGCACTGACTTCTGCATTTACCTTTTCTGGTCTATATCCTGGGGTTGGATATATTCATCTCCCCTCCATTCTTACACATTCTTTGCACAAAACTTGAATTAATGAAAACTTTTAATTTTTCTTAAAAACTTGCCTCTACACTGAACTTCTTGGCCTTTTCTTCCTCAATTTTGTTCATTCTCTGATAAATATTGATTAAGGATGAGGGTTTTTATTTTCTTCTTTGACATTAAAAAATTGGGCAGTTTGAGAAAATTTAAAATTGGGCCTAGAGCTTTTCCCCTTTTACAGTAAGCAGAGACTGGATGTATGCATCTGGGTTTAATTATGGTTGGCATCTCTAAACTCTGAAGCGAAATATGCATTGCAAAGATGTCATGTGTTTCTAGCAGTGCAAGAGTATAATCACTCCAATGTATAGTCACTCCTCTGACTTTCTTTAACCTCAAGGTCTGTGTTACCACCCTCTCTCCTCCCCGCTACTCATGGGAAGACCTTTTTTCCCCCACTTCAATCCCTCCCAGCACCCCTCTGAATGCCCCTTATTTGCCATTTAATCATGTGCTCTAAGTAATTTATGGCTGTATCTCACCT
Source organism: Cervus canadensis (assembly GCF_019320065.1). NCBI lineage: Eukaryota > Metazoa > Chordata > Mammalia > Artiodactyla > Cervidae > Cervus > Cervus canadensis. Next base: position 53,013,358 of record NC_057396.1, on the reverse strand, counting down.
CCCTAACTAGATTATAAAGCCCTGCTGAACAGAATCTAGTTTTGTTTATTTTTTATATGCTTCAGTGCAGAGCATATGTAATAAATATTTGAAGTAGTGACTCACGAAGTAAAAAAGTCTCTTTAAGCATGGCTAACTTCTCAGTATTAAGTTGAACAAGTTTAAAAGTGTTTAAATTCATTTCAGTGTAGTACTTACCCTTAGGATTAATAAACAGCAAGTTGAAAAACAGTTTTGTATTATAGGTATGGCAACTAAGTTCCTTTTCACAAGTAATAGATGTACAAGTTGGTGATTCTAAAAATGTGTTGCAAACCATCTTAATGGGAATTGTCTATGGTGTTGGTTAAAAACAGAGACCCTTAATCCCCTCCCCTGAATGTATATACCAGTATAGTTTGATAGTTGAACCCAGGAATCTGCATTTTTAAAAAAGCTCTCCTGGACTGTTATGTACCGTAAATTTTGAGAACCTCTGAGAATGTTTGGTAAGAAGCTAATACCTTCATTTGGAATAATTCAGGTTGATTTTGAAGTTGAACTTAAGTTGGATACAGGGATAGTACACAATGAAACCATGTGGTTAGTGAATGATCATTTCAATTTGATATTTGGGAAGTTAATCTTTTGGCATGAATCTACAAATGAATATTACAGATGTTGTATAGTTTTAATGGTGTGGAATTAATATCCTAGAAGCATAACAAATCCCAACTAACCTGAGAATTACTGAGATGAAACAATAAAATCATCAAAAAAATACCACTGTCTATGATCAACACAAGTTACTGCTAGGACATAATTAGATTATTAAACACTACTTTCTCTTCCAAAAGCAGAAAATGCAATTGAAGAATTACTGCATGACACCTTCCAATTTATAGTTAGTGTTTACAGATATTTTAAAAACTCTGCATCATTTATTGCTATTGTGAACAAGTTCTGGGATGACTTAAGGAGAGGTATTGCATTCAGATAATGCAGACGTTTATGTCAGGGAATTAATAAACCATTAATAAGTAATCAAGCAGTATAATGAAATGATCACCAAACAAAAGTGACACAGTACATTGCTTGCTGTAGCAAGTAATTAAAATGAAACAAGTTTGTTACATTTAGGATAATAAAAGGAAATAACTACAAGCAGCAGAGAGGGCTTTTTGTTTGAAAAACCAGGAGTTTTCTGGTGTTTTTCATCTGCATTACAATGTTTTCCTCCCTCGTGACCTTTTGACATCTTGCAGTTTTAAAATACATCACTTGTAAATGTTTCACTTGGGTAGTGTAGCAATGGTGCCTTTCATTTATTCTGCAAAAATGTTTACATTTTTCCTGTAAGATTATATTTAATTCTTCTCTTATAGATTGATAATTCACCATATGATTTAGCAGAAGTAAAGCTTCCTTCAACCTCAAGTCAATAAAATGGAGCTGTCATTTATATAGAACTAAATATGTACTAAAGACTAGGCTAAGGGCTTTGTCCCTGGATCACATTTCACCTTCATTAGAATCAGCTTGTGCAGGAAGAAAAGTGAGGGTACAGAATGCAGTAACTCATTTAAGATCATTCAGTACCTTTTCCCCCCCTTATTTCATACATCATGTGGTCTTCCTATTAGCACTAGAAAGGGAAGTTTTTCCACTCCTAAACAGTATTTTCTCCTTCACTTAATGAAAGATATAAGCCAGAAACATTGCAGGCTGAAAAATGGAAAGTTGGTAGTCTGGCAAAGAAATCTTAACTTCTGGCAGAACTGAAAGCAAAGCTGGAGACAAGTTCAAGGTCGAGGATCTGGGTGGCTTTTCCTGGTTCCTTGAGTCAGTGTGACCTCCTCCTTTGTTTCCATTTCTAATCCTGAGAACTCCAGATATACCCAAGATCAAAAAAGAAAAAAGAAAAAAAAAGGCATCACATTCCAAAATCAAATAAATGATTTCTTGATGATCTGGGTCACCAGTCCCCTCCACTAACAGGTATAATCAAGAGGTGATGATGCCACATATGGTAAGTAATTCTTTGATGAAAAATTTGATACTTAATTTCTTATAGCAGTTTCATTTTTGTTTTTAAAAGTTTTAGTTCTGACAAACCTATTTCTGAAGAATGCCCTGTTTGGTCCTCTGGGTTTTAGAATGTCATTTGAAATACTTTTAGCCATTTAAGAAAAAGGAAGAAGAAGTCATGTTTCAGGGAGAGAAAAAAAGAATCCAACCAGGAGTAACAGCTTAATCCAGACTAGACAGCAGAATGCATGAACTCTGGCTGTTGAAACAAGTTAGCAATCATAAACTAGACTCCCATCAAAACGAAGCCTTCACTCATTCCCTGGCCCCTCACTGTCCTCTTTTCTCTTTCATACAGCTTTTATAATGCACTTGTCAAACTAGTCGTTAAATTCACATTTGTATGCTGACCATGAGGTGTTTGGGCTTCCAAGCTGGTCAAAATGAACTGCTTTGAAGCTAGTAATCTGCTGAATTAGCTGCCTTCTTTCATGGTATTCCAGAACAAACAGATCCCCTTTAAAAAAGTCTCCACTCTTGTTGTTTCAGGTGGTTCGAGTCTGTTATTCTTACATAAAGATGTTAGGGTTCTTCCAAGAGAGGTTCAAAGAGAAATTTAGGAATAAAATGTTAAGCAGATTAAAAGGACTTTTAGTATAATGATCATGTCACTGAGGTTAAAATTGGCCATCACTTTACTGTGTAACCAGTTATGTGTTTTTCCTTAACTTGCATAGAAAGTCTCAAGTTAGCCTTAAGTTTTAGAAAGGAATGTCATCACCGGGGCAAATGTCAGAGCAGTAATATTCACTGAGGGCTTAGTCTAAAACCTTGGGGAGTAGGCAGTATTATATCTGCCATTCCTCAGATGAGGAAACTAAGGCACAGAGGGTTATGACTGTATGCCAAAGGGAAGAATAAAATGTTAGATTGAGGAAGCAAGGTAGCATAATGTGGAACATGGACTTCAGAGGAATGCAGAAATGATTTCAAATTCCAGCTTTGAGGCTTATCAGCTGAGTAACTTTGAGCACATTTCTTAGCTTCTGAGCCTCAATGTATTTATCTATAAAATGGGATTATAATGTCTACTTCTAAAGGTGGTTTTAAGGATGAATTTAAATAGTAGTAAATAATAATGATGAACATTTCCTGAGTGTTTACCACGTACCAGGCTTTATTCTGAGCACTTTATGTTAATTTATACAACTCCTTATATAAGCACATTTACTATCCAATTTCATGCTCAAGAAAGCATATTAGTGTAGAGAAACTACCTTGTTAGTTAATAGTTGAACTGGGTTTCAAAATACCTATCATAACACTTAACATATGATAGGCATTGAAATACTGTTATTGGTACCTAGAGAAAGGAAAATATTGGCTGTAAGTCAGAATATTAGTACTGTTTCCCGTTTATCATGATGCCTTTATATTGGAGAAGGACAAGAATAAAAAAGACTACAAGATTCATGGGGCCTGTTTAGGGTAATCTAAACCTATGCATCAGAATGAAATAAAAAAAGAGTAAATTAATTTTGAGCAAATTCGATTTCAATCCTATGGCAAATGATACATTGAAACAATTGCTGCTACTTTTTCCTCATAGGAGACATTCAAAGGGATAAACCTAGGCAAAACAGGGGGAAAAACAATCAGACCTACACAGGCATCCACATGTTTGTGTGTAACTAGATTTTGTTGTCATCTAAATGAATTTAGTAAGTATCTAAAAATTATGTTTGGGGACTGTTTTTCTTTTTTATGTTTTTTTAAAATCTACCTTTTTTGACCATGAATGACTGCCATGTGAGTTGCTTTTTAAAATATAGTCAGTCCTCTGAAACCCGTTTTCTCTTTTCCTTTTCTGTCTCCTCAGCCAACACACACACACACAAAGCTATACAAAGTATAGCTTTTAAAACTCCATCATTAAGCATAAAAAGTCCAAGGAATGTTTGGAACTGGTACACTGGAGCCAAAAAGGTTTATCACATTCTAAAAAAGAATCTTTGGCATTAATGGAGAAACCAGAACCAATTGTAAAGCATAATTACTGCACAAACAGGCAGTATGTGTGAAGCTCTGATCATTCTTTAATCTCTCATACCAGAAAAAACCTAGACAATGTGTCTGTTGTTTAAATTCCCACTCACACTACTCCCATATCCTGCTAAAACATTGCTTTGTTTATACATACATTTATATAAAACTCAAGCAAACACCCAAGTTCAATTTCTTGGAAATATGGTTTGAGTTCTTAAAGTCGATTCAGTGTTTTGGCTTCTCATGCAGGTTGAAAAATAAAGGTGGGTCACAGAACTAGTTTTAGGGCTTCGATTTCAACAACAAAATGGTCTCATGCAAATAGGTGGTTACTTCCTATTTCCAAGCGATAACTACCCACTTCAAGAAGCTATGTCATATACTCTCTTTAGGAAGGAAAGTCCCTGTTTTTTACATTTTTGAAACTAATTTCCCAACAGTCACATTAAGTATCTTAAATGTCTTCCTAACCAGTGAAGATTTCTCTAACATTGACAATTTTTTTGGTGCCCTATGACAGAATTGCACATCAAAACTAACCACAAGCATGATAGCTAAAGCCAACGGGCATTTACTGTGTTCCAAGCACCTTGCTAATCTTTTATTATCATAGCTCACAGAATTCATCCAACACCTCCTCTAGGTAGATGCTTTTATCATACTAATCTTACTGCTGTTATTTGCTAATGTGAATGAACGTGAAGTCACTCAGTCGTGTCCAACTCTTTGTGACCCCATGGACTGTAGCCTACCAGGCTCCTTCGTCCATGGGATTTTTCCAGGCAAGAGTACTGGAGTGGGTTGCCATTTCCTTCTCCAAGAGATCTTCCCGACCCAGGGATTGAACCCGGGTCTCCCACATTGTAGGCAGACACTTTACCATCTGAGCCACCAGGGAAGCCTCGTTATTTACTAACTTGTGTCCAACTCTTTTGCAATCCCATAGACCGTAGCCCACCAGATTCCTCTGTCCATGGGATTTTCCAGGCAAGAATACTGAAGTGGGTTTCCATTTATTTTTCTAGGGGATCTTCTTGATCCAGGGATTGAATCCATGTCTCCTGCAATACTCATGGATTCTTTACCAGTGAGCCGCCAGGGAAGCCCCATACTCAACTTACTGGTGATTTTTGTCTGTATCAATTCATTAAAAACACCATGACCCAGCTCTTCAAGTTCTTAGAGAAAACATCTTTTCTTGAGAATTCATCATTAATTATCAATTCCTATGAATTTTCACAAAACACTTTCATTTCTTCAGTGCGTAGTTTTAGACCAATATTATAAGCTTGGAATTTCACTATTCTGTTTGCTGGGCTTACAGAGATCAGTAGGGTATTTTTCCTATCCTCAGGACTCCTTGTATAGGAGAGAAGGTAAAAACATAAGCAAAAAATTATTGCATAATAATGCAGTGACAGAAATAAGTGCAAGATGTAGAGATGGCAGGGAGGAAGAAATGGGGGAGAAGGACGCAAGCATCAAAGAATAGCAGCTGAATGAGCTTATATACAAATTGGAAATTAAAAGAAAAAAAGGTAGGCAGGTGAGGAAAAGAGGAAAAACATCCCACATGTACAATGTGGACAAAGGCATCAAGGCATGGAGCCACTTGGTGTATTTAACAAGAATCCATCATAGAATATATTACTGGCAGTCAAGTCTGAAGGGGAAGGGGAGTAAAAGAAGGTAGGGGTCTGACTGTGAAAATGCTAAGGGGGTTAGACTTTATTTCATAGATAACCAACTTGTGTAGGTTTTAAATGGTTCCAAGACAACAGGCTTATGTTTTAGAAAAGTTATTTCAATTGTCACTGTGTATACACTATTGACACTATGTCTAAAATAGATAACTCTTGAGAACATACGATACAGCACAGGGAACCCTGCTCAGCGTCCTGTGGTGACCTGGTTGGAAGGGAGTCCGAAAGGGAGGGGGTATGTGTATATGCGTGGCCGATTCATTTTGCTGTACAGTGGGAATGAACACAATTGTAAAGCAACTATATTGCAATAAGAATTAATTTTTAAAAATAGTCACCGTGTAAACATTGAGTCTTTAGAAGTTAGACTTGGGTAGTATAAAAGGAAAAGTAAGGGAAGATTTGGGAGATATTTAGGGGTCAGAATCAGCAGAATGTGTCTGACGTGAAAGTCAAGAAAAGAATTTAGGGTGACTGAGATTTCAGAGCTGGCAGAAGTATCACTTGGTACTTCCGTAGTACAAGTAACAATCCCCTTGTGTTCCAGGATAACAGAGGATTAAACACAGAGGTTTACTTCTCTCCTCTAGAAGGAGTCCAGAGGTGGATGGTTTATGCTGGTATGGCTCCATGGGGTCAGCAGGGACCTAGGCCCCTATCTTTCCACTCTATTCTCTTGCTACCTAGCTTCCAACCTCAAAGTCACCTCTTGTTCCAAGATGGATGCTGGCCTCCAGTCATCATTATGCCCATGTTTCAAGACTGAAGATGGAGAAAGACCACAGCACAGAGATGAGCCCCTACATTGGTTTCCTTTAAGAAGTCTTCCTGGAAATGCCAGATAACACTTGTACATCATGGGTCATCACTTAGTCACGTGGCTCTGTTTAAATGCTAGAAGACTGAGAAATAAGTCATTCTGAGCAGTATGGTACCAGATAAAAATGGGACTTTTACTTACAAGGGAGAAAGAGAGGAAGTGTGGTTCTGGGGTTGACACCTGGTATATGGCATATGATTCATGAGGTTTGGCAAAAGATGATGCCACAAGGAGAAAAACCAGGGAAAAAAAACAAAAAACCTTTGCAGGGTATTAAATAAACAGAAGAAGAGGATCCAATGAAAAGGAATGATTGGGAGGCAGAGGCAGAATTAGGAGCTATGACATGAAAGAAGCCAAAGAAGAGAGAATGATCAGAGAACGATCAGAAGTGCCAGCTATTACAGATTGGTTAAGTAAGATCATAAATCAAAATGTCTACTGGATTTGGTAGATGGAGGTCGTCACTGAGTTGGTTTGCTAAAGATCAGTTTTACTGGCGATGTAGGGGCAGATACAGTGGGTTAGAGCATGAAGTGAGAATTAGAAAAAAGCTGACTGTAGACATACTTTTCAAAAATTTGGTGGGTGTGAGAGAAGGCTATAGTTATGACAGAGGGTCCTTTGTTGACCCAGTGCTTTAGAAGAGTGATCAGTACTTGAATGTGTTATTGGCTGATGAGAAGGAGCTGGTAGGAAAAAAAAAAAAAAAGAGGCTGAAGACACAAGGAGAGTCCCAAGTCCATCAGCATGTCAGAATAGACATTCTGAAACTAGAACAGCTAAAATTCAAGAGTGAAATTTTTCTAAAGAAACTGCTGAACTGACATGAAATTGGGGAACCCACAGGGACCTGAAAAAACATGAAAGGAGGAATTCTGGCTGATAAGCCTGCCCCAGTTCTGGCTTTTGTCCTGAGGTTTTCTCACCCTTGGTGATACCAGGGTTTCTCATTTGATGGCTGCGTGGGGTGTGAGGCACAGGACAGAACACCCAGGTTCTGCCCACGCAGCATTCCCAGTAGAAGAAACTGGGACCCAGTTTCTTCACCCAGTAGAAGAAGTGAATGTGGGACACCAAAGGCTAAAGCTCTGTATAAGTGAATAAAAGATGAATCTTGCCATGCACAAAGAGGTATTTTCTTTCTTCTCTCAACAGTTGCATTGAGTGAAAGTGGATAATACCACCCTGAGAATTTGTGAGTACATACCTGCTTGCACAACTCGAAGAAGTTGATTTTAAAATAGTCCTTAACTGGTAGTGTTTTCCATGTCACTGACAAAAGCAATGTAACTCCTTTCTGAAGGAAATCAGCCCTAAATCAACTCATGAAGTTCTAGGGAAAATTTGCAGCTCACAGTTACAAGTCAGAAAATACATAAGGACACCAATTCAAGACTTTTGCTTGTGGTCAAGTTGGAGTAACGGGGTCCTGAGATAGTTTCCCATCTGAATAGCTGAAAAAAATAGAAAAAAAAAAGAAACAATTTTCCAGACTTTGGAATTAGTCAGTGAAAGACAGTGATCTCCAACAGATGGGAAACAAGCTAGATTGAGCCCTATGAGCTTCAATTACTGCTGGAAAAGAACATCCAGCCCAGGTGCATGGATGGGAACCCAGGTTGGGGGCAGTAGTTGGCTTGAGGTGAGGAGGTAGAACTGGAGGTCTGGGGAGGTCAAGGTGATGGACATCACATGTCGGCATACTAGAGAGGGGAGTGCTTAGTCGCTCAGCCATGTCTGACTCTTTGCAAGTCTTCAGACCATAGCCCATCAGGCTCCTCTGGGATTTTCCAGACAAGAATACAGGAGTGGGTTGCCATTTCCTTCAGGGGATCTTCCCGACCCAGGGATCAACCTGCATCTCCTGTGTTGCAGGCGGATTCTTTACCCACTGAGCCATCAGGGAAGCCCCAAAGAGGGGAGAGCTGTGCAGAAGGAGGACTCTGGAGGTCTGCAGAGAGTCCTCCTAAAGTTTTCAGATAAGTACTGATCAGCGCATACCTGTGAGCAAACTACCTGCTTCTGGGGAAAGATCCACCTACAATGATTACAGGGTACAGTGCCCAAGGCTCACATAGCTCTGACAAAGTTCCTGATTCCACCAGACAGAGCCCAAGCCTTGTAATCCTGGCCATCTGGGAGGGTACTCAGAAGAGTTTTGCCTCTGTAAAACTGGACACAAAAGTGGACACAATTAGTCCAAAAACTTGGACACAATTAGTCCAAGAATGAATGCTTTTGTAGTCTCACATAGCAAAAACTCAAAAGCAAGACCAACAGAATCAAATAGTTTCCAATTAACTTATTATAATTGCACCCCAGAAGATGACTAAGGGAGATTTAATAGTCAAACCTTGGAAATAAATCATTGTCCATCATTGTATAATAATAATTGTGGTATATCATACAATGGAACACTACTCAGTAATAAAAAGAGAATGCATTATAGATGTACACTGTGGATGCATCACAATATACTGAGTGAAAGGAGCCAGACCCAAAATAATACACACTGTACAATTTCATTTATGGAAACTTCTAGGAAATGCAAGCTAATCATTACTGACAAAAATAAGTGGTCGCTTGGAGATGGGGTGTGAACTGGCAGGCAAGATTCTTTTTATAATTTATTTTTTAAATTTGTGGTTGCATTGGGTCTTTGTTGCTCCCCAAGGGCTACTCTGTAGTTGCAGCGCCTGGGCTTCTCTTTGCAGTGGCTTCTCTTGTTGCAGAGCATAGGTTCTAGGCCTGTGGGCTTCACTAGTTGCAGCGCGTGGGCTGTGGAGTGCAGGTTCAGTAGTTGCGGCATACAGGCTTTGTTGCTCCACGGCATGTGAGATCTTCCTGGACCAGGGATCCAACCCATGTCCCCTGCACTGGCAGGTGGATTCTTATCTACGGTGCCACCAGGGAAGCCTGGCAGGGAAGCTTCGAGGGATGATTCACAAAGATCCAGAAGAAAATCTGGGGGTGGAGGTGATGGATGTGTTCACCATTTAGATTGTGGTGATACTTCACAGATGTATACAGTGGACCCTTGAACAATACTGGGTTTGAACCTGCACGGGTCCATTTGTTTTTTCAACGGTAAATTCTATAGTACTGCACTGATGCAGGATTGGTTAAATCCACAGATGGGGAACCATGGACATGGAGAGTCACCTCTAAGTTATTGGTGTTTTTGAACTGAGTGGAAGGTCAGTACCTGAACCCCTGTGCTATTCAGGGTCAACTTATACATATGTCAAAATTGATCAAATTGTACATCTTAGCTATGTGCAGTTTATTTGATCTCAACTATGCTTCAGTGGTGTCTTAAGATAAAACACATACACATACAAGGAAAGGAGAAGCCACAAATAAGGATCATCAGAAATGACAGCTGAAATGATAACTCTTACTACAGAAAGAAACTTAATTTGATAAGGGCAACTACAAAAGCGTAAAGCAAAAGCATTTTATGATGAAATGTTAAAAGTATTTCCTTTAAGATTAGGAAGAAAACCGAGGTTGACTAGCACCTGAATCTACTGCATATCCAGGCCAGTAGGGTAAAATAGGAAAAAGAAATAGAAATTATAAAGGCGGGAAAGAAAAAAGGATCATTATTGATTTTAAATAATTCTAAAAGTTTCTACAGAAATAATTTTACTTAATGAGAGTAAGGCAAAGTGGCTGAATATGGTGTCAATATAGGAAAGCCAGATGCATTTCTAATTACTCAGCAGTGATCAGTTAGCTGCCTTTTTATAAGGTCAACATAAATATAAACTTCTAAGGAATATAAACCCTTTCATGGAGGAAATGATAAACACTATTAAATATCATTAAAGACAACCTATGTGAAGGGAGAGATATACCATAACCTTGAATAGAAAAACTCAGAGCTGTAAAGTTGTCAGGTAACTCCAGATTTATTGATTGATTCAATATAATTCTAATCAAAATCCAAATGGGTTTTATGAGAAAGTTGAAAAAGCAAGTCTAAAATGATGTGAAAGAGAAACAAGTTCCAAAATAGACTAGGAACTTAAAAAGAACAAGATGTGGTGGGGCTTGCCTTATCAGATTTAGGACTAAAGCTCTAATGATCAAGATACTATATAAATAGATCTGTGGATCAGAATAAACTCTAGAAACAAACCAATCATGCAGCAAGTTTGATTCTTGATGAAATCATTTCAGACTGCTGAATAAAAGATAATTCAATGCATGTTGATGGTACAATTCATGTAGATTAAGAAATTAAAATGGGTTCACTACCTTGTACCATGCTAAAAATAAGCTTTCAGTGATAAAAGACTTAATTGTGAAGGCACAAGCATAGAATGTTTAGAAGACTATGCAATTTAATACAGTTTCTTGATGTAGAAGGAAATCTTGGGACATTAAGCAAAAATGCAGATCATAGAGGAAAAGACTGATAAATTCAAGTGTATCACATAACTTTGGCTCAACAAAAAACACATATTAAAGAAAGTCAAAAGACAAGCCATGGAGTGGGAGATGATATTGGGAACTCATCTCCAACAAATGATCAGCACCTCAAAAATATAGGGACTATATAAGGTGTAAGTATCCTAATAGATACCCTCTAAAACATCTACTTCTGCTTCATTGACTATACTAAAGCCTTTGACTGTGTGAATCACAACAAACTGTGGAAAATTCTTAAAGAGATGGGAATACCAGACCACTCTACCTGTCTCCTGAGATTTCTGTATGCAGGTCAAGAAGCAACAGTTAGAACTGGACATGGAACAACAGACTGGTTCCAAATTGGGAAAGGAGTACATCAAGGCTGTATATTATCACCCTGCTTATTTAACTTATATGCAGAGTACATCAATGGGAAACACTGGGCTGGATGAAGCACACGCTGAAATCAAGATTGTGGGAGAAGTATCAATCTCAGATATGCAGATGATACCACCCTTATGGCAGAGAGCAAAGAGGAACTAAAGAGCCTCTTGATGAAGGTGAAAGAGGAGAATGAAAAAGCTGACTTAAAACTCAACATTCAAAAAACTAAGATCATGGCATCCAGTCCCATCTCTTCATGACAAATAGATGAAGAAACAATGGAAAAAGTGACAGACTATTTTCTTGGGCTCCAAAATCACTGCAGATGGTGACTGCAGCCAATTAGAAGACACTTGCTCCTTGGAAGAAAAGTTATGAACAACCTAGATTGCATACTAAAAAGCAGAGACATTACTTTGCCAACAAAGGTCTGTCTAGTCAAAGCTATAGTTTTTCCAGTAGTCACGTATGGATGTGAGAGTTGGATCATAAAGAAGGCTGAGTGCCGAAGAATTGATGCTTTTGGACTGTGGTATTAGAGAAGACTCTTGAGAGTCCCTCGCACTGCAAGGAAATTAATCCTGGATATTCATTGGAAGGACTGATGCTGAAGCTATGATATTTTGGCCACCTGATGAGAAGAGTTGACTCATCAGAAGACACTCTGATGCTGGGAAAGATTGAAGGCAGGAGGAAAAGGGGACGCCAGAGGACGAGATGGTTGGATGGTATCACTGACCCAGTGGACATGAGTTTGAGCAAGCTCCGGGAGACTGTGAAGGACAGGCAAGCCTGGTGTGCTGCAGTCCATGAGGTCGCAAAGAGTCGGACACTACTGAGCGACTGAACAACAACAAAAAATCCTGATAGAAAAGTTGCTAAAATATATAAACTGGCATTTCATGGAAGAAGAAACACAAATTGTCAATTGGCATAGGAAAATATGTGTGTCTCATTAGTTACCTTGGAAATGCAAATTAAAACTACAATAAGCTACCATGAGGTTAGGAAACATTTAAAAAATACACTTCTCACCAAATTAGGAAGGGCAGGGAACAATGTAATTTACATGTCTTACTGGTCTATAAACTGAGAAAGTGCCATTGGAACATGATTTATCATTACACAGGAAAGTTGAAACATGTACATGCTTTGCAACCCAGCGGTTACTCCTAGGTATATGTCATAGTGCAGTTTTAATTTTTCTTGATCAGGCTCAGATCACATTGGTGGGTGAACCAGTTCTTTTAAAACAAACAAACAAACAAACAGAAACCTAGAGAATATGAGAGAATTAAACAGGACAGAATGGAAATAATCAGAATGCACTGCTGATAGGTTATGGATCGTTTTGTGAATTTCTTGGATTGCTCATAGTAGGGATTTTTATTCTATTAATTATTTCAGGGTATGTTATAAAATGTCTGTTTTAGGAGTTGTGTTAAAATTTTTTGAAAGCCACTAAAAAGATACTTAATATGTGATAGGACGCAATCACAAGAATGTCTAAATAGTATTGCTTATAGTAACACAATATAAGCAATATCTGAAAACAGCTCAAATATCCAACAACCGTACCACAATAAACTGTAGATTAGTCATGTAATGGAATATTTTACAGAAATAAAAATGAAGGAACCTTGAAGATTAGTCATGAAATAAACAACAAGCAAAAGTAAATAGCTGTCACTAGGCACACCGAAATGGGTAAATCTCAACAGAATATTGAATACAAGAAGTGAGTCACAGAATATAAATTAGTATGGTTCTATTTACATAAAGTTTAAGCCTAAGCAAAACTTAAGTAATACGTTGCTGAAGTCTACATACATACATACATAGGTAGGCATTAAAACCATAAAAAGAAAAGCCAGAGAGGACTCTTGAGTGGGAGAGACAGACAATGGAGACACAGCGCGTGTTTGAAGGTACCAGATACTCTGCTAACCTGAGTGATAAAGCACACACATGCTTGTATTTTACTATTTAACCTGAAGACATATGCTTGTGTGCTTCTGAACGCATGCTGCATTTCACAAATTAGAATAATTTAGATATTAGCAAAAGCGAAGTTAATTTGTGGGTAAGAGCCTCGAGGCGATGCATTGGGATGGGCTTTGGCACACAAGTGGGCAGAAAGAAGGGCAGCTCCTCTTCTGGGAGCAAAGCAGGAAGCAGCAAGGATGAGAGCAGATGCGGGGGGATCTCAGGGTGTGTGAGGAGTGGGAAGGTCCGAGGAGATGCTTGATGGAATTCAAGTCTGGTGGACCCTTTTTAAGAAGTAGGAGGTGGGGGAGTCTTCTGGGAAGGACAGGGGAGGTTTGTGTAGAAGGCCTGGGAGGGCAGGGAACGATTAGGATGGCCTTGCACAAAGTGGAGCCACTGTGCCCCTGATGACACTTGAAGGCCATTTTCTTGAGTACCAAGGTAGAGTCATTTTTAAGACTGTAATCGTTATGAGTTTGTTTTAATGCAAAGGTTTTTTCATTTTAATGGTTTTGCTTTTGTTTTAATGCATATTAATAAAAAGCAATTAGCACATCAAACCTAATATTTTATGGATATTACATATAGAAGTGCTGATTAAAAACTGTGACACCTTTCTAGAAGGGTTAAGGTGGGAAGCTGTTACTATTGCTTAGGTTTGTCTGTAGGCCAGTCCAGCCTGTGGGTGTAGGTCCCAGAATAGAGAACAGAACTTTCCTAAGAGCAGCCAAGTATCTGGAACCTGAGGTTGCCTGTGTGGTGTGTTCTAGGGAATGTCTCAGGCAACCAGAGGCCACCGATTCATTAGAGAGGGAAATGAGCAGTTTCCCAAAGGGGCTGACTCAGTGAGGACCATTCATGTATTCATTCATTAACTATCTGCTGAGTGTGTATTAGGATTGGGGGCCATGCTGGATGCTAGGACTATGATCAATAGAGACATGGTCCCCGCCCTCCTGGAGCTTAAGTGGAAGAGACTTAAATGAACACGAAAACCATCACTGTTCATTCAGCCTTCTCCAAAGTCATTAGAAATGCCAGAACGAAAAGAGTTAATAATTTGGAGGCAGTACTGGTTTTTGTTCACTGACAAAAGCTCTTCATGTATTTACCATGTTGCTTGTTTAGACTCTCCACCGAGCCAGCCAGTGAGACTATGGTATGCTCTTATATTAAAAAAAAAAAAAAAATGCTTTCAAATTGCTGCTTTCCTAGAAACATCTCAGTTTGCCACTAATCCCAGGCATGCCTGTGGGAATGTGAGAATGCATTGATGGCAGCATCCACAGGCTTTTCCTTAAATGTTAAGCAAATTTTTTTCAATCCTCTTAAATACTCTGAACAGTGCTGAAGTGATAACTGGATGAGCATGGAAAACATAATGAAGGGAATGAGTCAAAAACTTCAAAGTTCATACTCCTTGAGTTCTTGATAGCTCAAGATTATACCCAGGTGATGTGGATGGCTTCTTCATGTGGGGTCCTTGGAGTCATAGAAGGTCAGTGGATACCCTTCAGGGTGGTCCAAAGATTTCTTGATGTTGTATGGAAAAATGTGTAGGTATGGGCCCATAGCTCATATCAGGTTCTCAAAGGGACCCAGGCAGTCTAGAATCACTGCTATAAATCCTTGTAAGTGTTTCCGTGAGTGCTTTCTAGGAGAATATTCATGGATAAGTTTACACAGTTGTCCCAGAAAGCGAGGAGAGCAGCAGAACCCAGGAAACTGGAATTGGAGCCCAGGTCCTCTTATTATCAGCCAAGTGACCTGGTACAAGTCTTAAGCCTCAGTTTACTTATCTGTTAAACGGGGGGAAAGAACATGTATAGTTCCTCCTTCCTATAGTTTTCATGGCAAATGATGAGATGCATGTGTAAACTGCCACATAAACTTCCAGGTGAAATCAAGAGCAAGCAAGAGGCTTTAGAGAAACATTTATCCTCCCCACCTGTAGACGGTGTTGAGTTCTTGGTCACTAGAGGGAGCTTTAGGATTCAGGGGAAAGAAAAACCAGTGATCTGTCTCCAGGAAAGCCTGAGACCTCTATGAGGAATTCTTCCAAAAGCTTTTGCCCTTTATAAATAGCCACTTCGATTTTTCCTTTCCTTTTAAAAATGCAGATAAATGCCTACAAAAGCAAATGTGACCAGGGCTTATGGTGACAGATTTGTTTTCCTATTTTAAAGATTTTTTTTTGATGTGGACCTTTTCAGTGTTTATTGGATTTGTTACAATATTGCTTCTATTTTATGTTTTGCTTTTTTGGCCAAGAGGCATGTGGGGTCTTAGCTCCCCGACCAGGGACTGAACCCACACCCCCTACATTGGGAGGCGAAGTCTTAACCATCAGACTGCCAGGAAGTCCCTACTCAACGTTAAAGATTCTTCCTTCTGACTTCTCCTTGTGTAAATTTAGTTTTTACATAAACACAAAGGTTTTCCAACAATCAATTGGAAAGTTAAAAAAAAGTAGAAAACTTTCAAGAGGGCCACAGAAGAAAGTGCTTTGCCCTCAGCGGCAAAGTGACTCATTGTATATTCTGTGCCATGTGGTGGTGGCTGGTTGAGGATTTTGTACCCAGGCAGGATGGGGAAGTGCATTGTCTAACTTTGGCAGCCCTGAGAACTCTGACTCTGGATTTCCTTATGGTACTCCCTGCAGTTCTTAATTGGTGTGCTTTTCTCAGGCTGGCGCTAGAGAGAGAGAGAGAGAGAGAGAGAGAGAGAGGACTCTTACTCATTTAAGGAATTTGAGTGTTGGACACCAGAAAACCTAGGATGGCTTGAAGGAGGAGGTACGATAGAGGGAAAGACACCAACCTTACATCTTAAAGGAATCAGAATTCCATTGACTCACTGTGTTTGCGGGACAATTTTTGTCCCCTTTTAGGACCTCAGTTTCTCTCTGCTTCTGACCATCCCCACACATACACACCCATGGTCAGACAGTCTTTCTTCATCAACATGACCAGACTCAAGCCCTAGTTCACAAAAAGCAAAGTTTTGCAGGAGTGTGAAACTCTGAGACTTACCTAACTTTTAATCGAGGTTTCTTTGGAGAAAGTAGAGTCTTGATATTTCTCTTTCTTGGCAGTCCTTTGGGTTGTATTTCAGTCTCACAGCAAAACAGATGCCTGCAGAAAATGATGAACACCATAGACGCTTGCAGGGAGCCATCTAAAGACTGAATTACTAATATCCATGAGCAAACCTGGCCAATCAAGTTGTCAAGCACTGGTCTATAAATCCTCTGGATTCTGAGAGGTACTCCTACAAATTCTGACTTCCCCAACTTTACATGTTAAAAATGGGGGCATGTCTGTGACTTACATAAGGAGTATTCATCATTCCTCCTGAAAATCTTCTGTTAGATCCTCTGTTAGATCTAAAGGCTGCAATCTATGGCCTTTTGGAATTGAGCAAGGGTTCTAGGAAACACTTTACTTTTGTTTTGTATATTTCTATTACCTGGAGGCTTAAAAAGCTCCCCTCCACTGGCATATCCAAGCTCTCACTGTGACTCTGGACACCTCAGGGGTGACCCTCCGGAAGGCTTCCCTCTCTGCTGACAGGGAGGCAGGAGACTGCAGGTTATAAAGGATGAAGCCCTGTTATAGGCTCATTCATTGCAGAATGAATGAGAAACAGCTGCCTTTCCTTCTTGAGGCCCTTGTTGGAGGTTTTTCTATCCTCTCCACTGAAGTCTAATAGTGAGCTGAGACTAATCAGCTGATTTGGGTCAGAACGAACCAGAGTTTCTGCCAGCCCACTTCAAGCACAACTGAACCATGTTAGCAGTGATGGCAATAGGAAATTTGCTGCAACAATATAAGTGGCTTGATCAATGATTCCATTAATGATTACAATAGGAGTAATTTTCTCCACTTTTTGTTTTTCAGAGGCCACTGTTTCTTCTTAAAGCTTTCAGATAGTGAAGGTCAGAAAGTGGGCAACAGAATCACTGTTTCCTAGTTGCATGAGTACGTGCTAAGTCACTTCAGTCATGTCTGACTCTGTGCAACCCCACGGACTGCAATCTGCCAGGCTCCTCTGCCCTTGGGATTCTCCAGGCAAGAATACTGGGGTGGGTTACTGTGCCCTCCTCCAGGGGATCTTCCCCACCCAGGGATTGAACCCGCATCTGTTACGTCTACCTGCACTGACAGGCAGGTTCTTTACCACTAGCGCCACCTGGGAAGCTGCTGTTTGTTAATTGTGGGCTTCTCAAATTTCAAGGTCCATACAAATCACCTGGACTGTGGTACAAGGCAGATTCTGATTCAGCACACCTGGAGGTGGGGATGAGGGTGGGAGGAGCTGGTGATACCAAGGCTCCTGGTCTATGGACCACGCTGAGTAACAAGGCCCTAGTTAACTTTTATCTCTAGCGCCTGTTTCAAGCTGATGCATCTTAAGAGGAATAAGAATGCTTTTTCTATTCCTCAGACACTGTCAGAAATAAAGAATGAATAAGTAATGATTTCAAAACCCCTGAGAAATCATGAGGTCACAGATTCCATCTTCTGATTTAACAGTTAAGTTTGGAAAGCCACGATTTGGAATTCTAATTTCTTTCAAAGCAAAATATTGACAATGGATTCGTAGTGCGCACAAACACAGAAAACAGAATCCAAGCAGATCTGATTTTTCTCAGGAGATGGCAAAGCTACTGTTTATTTGAGGTTATTATTATTTTTTTATTGGCAAGCATTAGGCTCTGTACTTCATTTAAGTAAGAATCTGGTGGGCACTGCCTGAGGGTTTGCAGACTAATTTCTCTGACTCTGAATCAAATGTGTACTTCATCTTCATCCTCACTACCAGGAGTTCAGCCCAAGTAATGCTTCTGCAGAGGAATGAATTTTCTTCAGGTGGGAAGGAATTTCAGGTTTGTCTTGAATATTCCCCGGAGAGCTCCTTTTAGGAATTACTGTTCTGAATTTTTAGACCTTCAGTCTGGATCTGCTAACATTTCCACAATTTCTCCTTTCTTGGTTAAACTCTAAGTTTGCTGTAATTGGAGGCCATACCTTCTATTTTATCGGAGAAGGCAATGGCAACCCACTCCAGTACTCTTGCCTGGAAAATCCCGTGGACGGAGGGGCCTGGTAGGCTGCTGTCCATGGGGGTCGCTAAGAGTCGGACACGACTGAGCGACTTCACTTTCACTTTTCACTTTCACGCATTGGAGAAGAAAGTGGCAACCTACTTCAGTGTTCTTGCCTGGAGAATCCCAGGGACAGGGTGGGCCTCGTGGGCTGCCGTCTATGGGGTCGCACAGAGTCGGACACGATTGAAGCGACTTAGCAGCCGCAGCAGCTGATATTGGATCAAGTCATCTCCCAATGGCTTTTACTTACTAACCCAGTTTTACTCACTGGGAATAATTCCTTTGTCTTGAATAGAATAGGAACACAATACATATTATTGGGCAGCTGAATTGTTCAGGCCGGGGGCTTAGTGGTTCTCTTTTCCTGCGGTAGTTCTTCCTGCAGAAGAGTGGCCTCCAGCTCCTGACTGGAGTAATAAACTTGGGGCGAGGTTGGATGGGCTAGAGATTGGATGGGCTGCGGTATACCAGGGCAGTCACTGCTTATCAGGACTTTAGTTCATTTCACTACAGGGGCTTAAGATTTCCTGCATTTCTTTCTTAAATGCAGCCTGACTTAAGCCTGAAATGAAATACAGGATGAGGATTCATGATTACTCATGAATTTTTGCACAATCAGATCATTCAATAGGAATCTCGGAAATGGCTCCAGTTTCTGAAATATTTATCTTTTCTTGAATTCTCACCTAAAGCAAAGTTTTTATATTGGCAAAGTTGGACTCCAGTCTTCTCTTCCAATCCCCCTTTCAGCATCATTCTACCCTTTTAATTGTATGGTCCACAGGTGACTTAATCTCCATAGTTTCCCCTTTGCAGTATTCCCCTTGAGCCATTCATTACCTCTTTCTGGCCCTTTTTCCTCATCAAAACTTACGCATCCTCTGTCTGCTTCTCTCAGCAGCCAGCTCTAACAAATGCGACCCTGGCCATTAATGAGTTTTGGTCCCCTTAAGAAATCCTTTATAATGTGTAAAATAGCTCTTGCTTTATCTGCCTGCCTCAGCATCACATTTTTTAAAATATTTATTTATTTGGCTGTTTTGGGTCTTAGTTGTGGCACATGGGCTCAGTAGTTGCTAATACAGGCTTAGTTGCCCTGTGGCTTGTAGGATCTTAGTTCTCTGACCAGAGATTGCATTGGAAGGCAGATTCTTAACCATTGGACCACAGCAAAGTCCTCATAATTTCTTAATCTAGTCAAACATATGTCTTGAAAAGGCCCTTAGGTGGTGGCTTTTTAGTGAGGAGGGATAGGCATCAGGATAAGACCATGGATAAGAAACTATTTTGCTCTGTGGGCTCCGAAGTGCAAATTCACTTCGTATGAATTTGTGCAGATTCACAAAATCGTCCATTTCCTCTTTATATGGAACTGGTCCTGTTTTCCTTAAATAATAATAACAATAGCCCTTATTGCATGGGATGATTAATTGTAGTTACTCACTATGTTTCAACTACTGTGCCCATTGTTGGCACAAGTACTCTGCCAACTGTTGCTGCTGTTCAGTTACCAAGTCCTGCCTGACTCTTTGCAGCCCCGTGGACTGCAGCACGCCAGGCTTCCCTGTCCTTCACTATCTCCCTCAGCTTGCTCAAACTTATGTTCGTTGAGTTAGTGATACCATCCAGCCATCTCATCCTCTGTCTCTCCCTTCTCCTCTGGTCCTCAATCTTTCCCAGCATCAGGGTCTTTTCCAATGAGTCTGCTCTTTGCATCAGGTGGCCAAAGTACTGGAGCTTCTGCTTCAGCATCAATTCCTTCCAATGAATATTCAGGGTTGATTTCTTTTAGGATTGCCTGGTTTGATCTCCTTGCTGTCCAAGGGACTCTCAAGAATCTTCTCCAGCTCTACAGTTCAAAGGATGGATGGTTTTAAATTGTGGTACTGGAGAAGACTGTGCCTATGGCCTAATGGATTTCTCATTTAATATTTGTAACAACCCAGTGATGTAAGAAGAATTATTTTCATTATTCTGTTGATGAGCAAACTGAAGTTCAGAGAGGTTAGGTGGTTTGCCTCACCTCACAGAGCAACTACATGGTGGCAGAGATAGGGTTCAAAGCAAGATCTGTCTGACCAAGGTCCATGCTCTTAACCATGCAGCTTTTTTTTTCTCTGATCAACCAACAGAGCAGAAACTTAAGATCAGTGAGCTTCCTCAGACAAGCCTGCTGTGCTCACCTTAACGGTAACCTTTCTACTTCACCTGAGTGTGAAAAAAACTACCACTTTGCTCATCCCTATCTTCTCAGCTCTCACCCCTTGCTTTCCTATGCTGAGAAAAGCTGTTTCTGGCTTCTGCGTGCCAGTAATAAGTATTTGTTATTTAATTACAAGGATTTATGATGGAATGAGAGGAGGGATACTAACACATCCCATCTGGGGCCAATTAAGAAGAACTGAGTCCTGAGTGTATGTGGTTTTTCTTTTTTTTTTTTTTTTTCTCTTTTTTCAGAAGAGGAACAGTTCCAGCCAGGCTTTGGTGCACGAAGCATGGCATGGTTTAATAGAAGTCGGGTGACTGAGACATCTTGATGCGATTTCTGAGAAAACCAGACGGTTCATCACCTTTAATGAGCAGGAAACCTTTAATGAGTGGGAAGCAAAGTTGCCTGCAGGGTCAGCCACGGGCAGGTGGATTTATACCTGTGCCTGGGTTTGTTCCGTTTTTTTAAAGAAGGGCGTTCGCGTGAAAGTTGCCTTTTGGAACAGAGAGAATACAAAGATGCCAAAACGCTGCTTTCAGGATAAATGCATCAGTTTGCAAAAACTCCCAGGGTTTCCTGGAGTGGCCACCCACAGAGGAAGCACCATCTGGTTGTCACGCTGTCACTATGGGGGAGAGCAGTCCTTGGGTACAGGGCAAAACAGAATGTTCCTCAGAACTGGATGGAAGACACGGAGTAAGAACTGAAGCCAGGAGGCAGCAGACCACCCCAGGCCTGGGAGAACTGCACTGAGTAAGGTCATAGACTCTAGGTACATCCACACTTGTCTGTGACACCTTAGCAATTTTGAAACAGACTTAACATATAAATCAGAAAAACATGCATCTGTAGAGAGATTGTTGAATATTTTTGGGACATGAGAAGAATAAATTTTTTTAAAGAATAATAAGCATCTACATCTTTGGAAATATATTTAACTGAAATATAAATACATATACATTTCCCTGAAAGATAATTTTCATTCATTCTTTCATTCACTCATCAAATGTTTACCAAGTGTCTCCTATGTGTCAGGACCTGTGCTATGTGTTTGAGATACAAAAAAGATCAGGTGACTGTCTCAACAGTCCGGAGGATCATAGACCAATAGGAAAGGCTCATAGAAATAAAATAACTGTAATTTGTATGTTTACAGGAACCCCAGAAAGGTCACTGAACTACCCTGCAAGTAACTATGGAAACCTCCTGGAGGAGGTGTCACCTGAATTGGGTCTTGCCGTGCAGTCAAGAATTATCCTCCAGAAACCTGTATTTGCATCATATTCCTTTGCCTTTCTAACAAGGGAAGGAATGAAAAGGTTAAGCAGATGTTGTGTTGGGGTAAGAAGATAAAAGGGTATTAAGTAAAGAATAGCAATTTCAACATTCAAATTGGAACGTTGGAGGAAGAGTGCAGGCCATGGCAGGCTCTGGCTTCGGATGACTAAAACTGGGATTTTTACCACATCCTAAGTGTGTGGACCTGAGCAGATTGCTTAGTATCTTCAGGTCCAGTCGCTCATAAAGTTTCTAGGTTCAATGAAAGAACGTGTGTAAAGCATTTGTTCAGGCTTTGGCTTATTTAAATCTGTAGCCAGCCAGACTCCTCTGTCCATGGAATTCTCCAGGCAAGAATACTGGAGTGAGTAGCCGTTCCTTTCTCCAGGGGATCTTCCGGACTCAGGGATCAGACACGCATTCCCTGCACTGGCAGGCATGTTCATTACCACTGAGCCACCATGAAAACCCTATTTAAATGTTAATAAATGTCAATTCATTATTAATTCTGTTGTTATCATCAGTAGTGTTCTTTCACTGATTAACCTTCTGAGCTCTCTGAAGCTCCTATTTCTAGTTTTTGCCTCCAGGGAAAAACAGAGGGACAGGGAAAACATAAAGAGAAAAAAATTAGGGTGTGATAGTAATTATTGTCCTCTTTTTTGGAGGTGATAGACTAAAAAGATCCTCCAAATGACAGGAATACCATTCTCTTTTCTCTATCCTATCAGAAATCCTGCTTTCAGCCTACTGATCTTGAAAGGCAAAAGTGTTATTGACCCGCAGTTATAAAATAATAATTAAGACAACTTCTAGTTCTGCTGGCACTAGTAGATAACCTAACATCCTCCCAATGGAAAACTCTTAAAAGTACTAGTTACAGTAAATAAAGTCCTAAGGGGAGAAAGGGGACGGGACTGTGGAAACCAAAGAAGAAAGACTATGGGCTGATGCTGTGGCTACATGTAGGGATGTAGGGATGGGAGAGGAGCCCATGGTGGGCCTGCCTGAGCTGAAGAATTGGAACTAATTACCCTTCCTAAAGCTGAAACTGCCAAAGAGTTATACTGTCACTCAAGGGAACTAGAGAAAAATCAACCCTCAGTACAGCAAGATGACAAGGACAAAAGGCCTATGGCACATGGGTTTAGAACTTTATTTATTTTATTTATTTATTTAATTTATTAATATGAGTGGTCCTGATGTGCCTGCCACAGCTGAGACATCATCATATGAAGTGACTGCAAGCCAGTGATACCCCAGGCAGTGGTAACTTCAGAAGCAAACACTTTGGAAAATAGATTTTAAGACAAAATGTGTTATTAAAGAAGTTAAATTTATATTCAAACATAAATAATTCGCTTGTTTGCACGTAATTATGTATCTAATAATGTAATTAGGTTATTTAATGCAGAAATCAATTGATTTATAAAGGAAAACTTGAAAATCTGTAGGTTTTAGGTTTATAAAAACATCTCTCAGTAACTGATAGATTTAAAGTCAGAAACTAGTAAAGATATTGAAGGCTTGAACAACTGCTATGTCGCTTCAGTCGTGTCCAACTCTGTGCAACTCTATGGACTGTAGCCTGTCAGGCTCCTCTGTCCATGGGATTCTCCAGGCAAGAACACTGGGGTGGGTTGCTGTGCCTGCCTCCAGGGGATCTTCCCGACCCAGGGATCGAATCCTCAATTCTTAATGTCTGCCTGCACTGGCAGGTGGGTTCTTTACCACTAGCGCTGCCTGGGAAGCCACTGTTCCCTAGTTGAGGGCTTCTCAAATTTCAAGGTCCAAACCAATCACCTGGACCATGTTACAAGGCAGATTCTGATTCTGACCCAGCGATCGAACCCGTGTCTCTTATGTCTCCTGCATTGGCAGGCAGGATCTTTACCACTAGCACCACACATATACGACCCCAGAACTGATGGTTTTCTAGCCCACAAAGGAAATCTCATCAAATACCAAAGACTTAGTATCCTATACGATATATTCTTTGACCATTCTCCAATAAGGTATCAACTTGAAAAAAAAGGATAGTTGGAACTACTCTGTACATTTGAAAATTAGAAAGAGAGAAGGAGAAACACTTCTGTAGACTGTGGTAGATGCAAGAGTCAGATTAGTGTAAATTATGCCGCAATAATGCACAGACCTTAAATATCTCAAGATCTTAAAACAATGGAGGTTTACGTCCCACTTATGGTACATTTCTAGTGTAAGTCAGCTGGGAGCTCTGTTTCCCATTTTCCTCACTCTGAGACCCAAGCTGATTGAACTTCTGCCACCTGGCATAGAATCAGTTGCCGTAATGGAGGGGAGAGTATGTGGCTGTTAAAATTTTGTGCCCCAAAGTGACACCCATTACTTCCCCTCATCTTATGTTGGCCAAAGGACCTCCATTGCCATGGTTGACTTTGGGATAGGGACCTGACCAAAGAGGAGAGCTGGACATGTCAGTAACCAGCACTAATGATTTCACAAAGAGGAAATAATCATGACAATGAAGAACATTTACACCTAAAAAATGAAAATTTAACCATATGAAAGCTTGTGGGATGTAGCTAAAGCAGTACTTAGAGTAAAATTTATAACCTGAAAGGATCATATTAGAAAAAGAGACTAACAATGAAGGAGCTAAGTATCCATTCAAGAAAATACCTTCTGCCAAAGATAATGGAAAAAAAATAATAAAGAGGAAATGCATTAGTGAAAGTCACAGAAAACAAAACACAATACAGAGAACTTAAACTCTATCTTATTGTGTTCCTCCAAAGCAAACTCTGAGTTGAAGATGAGTGAGTCCTTGATTTATTATGTAAATGCACCTAGAGAAGAATGTGAGGGAGCAGTGAAAATCTGTCAGGGGAAAAGAAACTAAACAAAGGTGCAATTTCAGTCTAGGTTCCGCAGAAAACAGCTTCAGCCTTATCCCACGGTGGGCTTCAGAAGTATGAGTTATGCTTCAGAGCCACTTCTCTTGGTTGGGGGTGAGGGTGGGGTTGTGCCTCTGTGTTCCCACAACTGTCAGTTATTGGCTAACGGTTAACTGGAGTGGATTTAGGTTCCCAGACACTTTGGTTGCTCTGCATAGGTGGGCAAAGTGGCTCCAGCAGCCTGAGGACAGTCCCCTGAGGAAGAGTTTTAGCTGCTGGTCTGGTGGCTCAGAAGGTAAAGAATACATCTGCAATGTAGGAGACTCAGGTTCTATCCCTGCTCAGGAAGATTTCCTGGAGAAGGAAATGGCAATGGCAACCCACTCCAGTATTCCTGCCTGTAGGATTCCATGGACAAAAGCACTTGGTGGGCTATAGTCCATGGGGTTGCAGAGTTGAACACAACTGAGCATTGGCAGCAAAACCATCCTGCATCTAGAAGAGGGGTTAAAGGACCCTACTGAATCTGGGTGGAGCACAGTGTTCAGTTCAACTGATGCTTTGAAATAAAAACTAATTAAGCAAAGCTTTAAAAAAAATTCACCAACAATATTAGAAATGAAAAAGGAGTTATAACTACAGATATCATAAAGATAAAAAGAGGATATCATGCCCGTAAATTTGAAAAGACAGAAATTTCAAATAGAAAACTATGACATCAAATTTCAAATAGAAAAATAACATCAAAACTTTCTTAAGGAAAAAATGGAAACAGGAGTACAAACTTCACTAGTAAAGAACTGGAACTAATCGTTGAAAGTTAACCCGCTAACCCTCCATAAGACCAAATGAGTTGGACTAATCACTCAAGGAACAGGTAATTGCTGACTGATAATAATTTTATCAAAGAATAGAAGGAAAGGGGACATTTTCCAACTCAAACAGAGTATAAGAAAAGAAGATTATAAACCAGCTACATTTACAAATATTTTGTTGGTCAAAAATTTCATTTGGGTTTTCCAAGGGAAAACCCAAATGAAATTTTTGGCCAGTCCAGTAAATGTGCTTATAAGCAGAATACTAGAATATTATTAATAAACCTATTAAAGTAAAAGTGTATTTATCATAGGAATGCAAAGATGAAAGGAGAAAAATGTCAACAGGGTTTGATAAAATTCAATACCTATTCATGATTAAAAACCTGGAAAATAGAAGTAGAAGGAAGCTTGCTCAATTAATAAGGGCATTTGCTAAAAATCTACAGCAAACATTTTTTAAGGATGACATGTTAAAATCTTTTGCTTTAAAGTCAGGGATAAGACAAAGTCTCTTTCTGTTAATCAGGGGTAAAAAGGCAACAGAAATGGAGAAACATACCATGTTCGTTGATGTGATAACTCTGTATCAAGAAGATATCAATTCCCCCCAATTAACTTGCAAATTATAGCAAAAACTTCAATAGAGTTTTTCCTGGAACTTAATCAAGACATCCTAAAATTGATATAAATTTTGGTATCAGAAAAGAATAGACAAGATTGGTGAGGAGGGTGTTGGAATTCTTCTATCAGATATAAACTTGGTATAAAGCTGTAGCAATTAATGTTGTATAGTGTCATGACAGGAATAAACAGAACAGAGCCCAGAAGCCAACCCACACTGATAGGTAAACTTGACATATAGGGAATGTGATATTATTGGGGTGGAAATACCAATTATTGGTACTAGGAATAAGTACTATTAGGAAAATTGGTTATCCTTTTGGGAAAAATATATTTGATTCCTACCCCACATGTTCCAAAGTAAATTCATGATAAATTATAAACCTAAATATGAAAATTGAACACTGGAACTTTGTGAAAGAAAATACAGGAGAAATGTTTATTTTGGGGATTTTTAAAATTCTTGAACAATGCTTTGATTTTTTGATTTCCTAGCAAGAGAAAGAACAGATGAAAAGATTGATAAATATGATTCCATTAAAATAAAAATGTCAATAGAATTTATGGCCATTAATAGCAATCCCTATTTGTGAGGATTAAATATATTAACATGAAAAGTAATGACTCTTTGCGACCCCATGGCCTGTAGCCTACCAGACTTCTCCGTCCATGGGATTTTCCAGGTAAGAACACTGGAGTGGGTTACCATTTCCTTCTCCAGGAGATCTTCCCGACCCAGGGATTGAACCCCAGGTCTCCCGCATTGTAGGCAGACGCTTTACCATCTGAGCCACCAGGGAAGTCACACTTGAACACACAGCACTACAAAATATTTGTATTATTTCTTTTATAGGGTGTTTTCCCCATGATAAGTACAATAAAGCTAGCTTTACCATGTATTTTTTTTTCTCTTTAAGACACATCTGGATATGTAGCAAATGATGTAACTAAAGGAAGAGAATATTATCCAAAAATCAACGTGAAAATGTGTATTTCATTCTTAGGCAAACTTGGCAATTGTTTTAATCTCTTCCATGGGAACCAGTCTTCATTTGCATGAACTCTGTAGCTTGTGGTCTGTTCTTGGTAACATTAACATGGAGAAAATTCCTCTGGGTAACTTGCTTTGTGTGCCCAGAATACAACTACTGAGAATGTAACTGTTGGCAGCCCTGTAGCGGGTCTGAGACTGCTTTACTACTGGGGCCTGAACTGGTTAATGTGGGATCCAGGAGCCTTCTATGTATTCACTTTTGACCCCGAGTCATCATTTTATGTTCCCATCTGGGCCCTTCCACATTTATCTCTTGCAGGCTGCTGAAATCAACAAGTGAACTTGCATTCCTGCTTCTATGTTAGACTGCACCAAAATATTGCCATAATCAGAAGAGAAACATTTGTAGAAGCTCTGGGAGTCTTAGATATTAATCATTTGACAGATAAAAATCAGGAGATTCTGGGCTTGTGTTGATTCCAGAGGTGAAGGGTGGTCTTTTTTTTAAAAAACAACAAAACAGTCATTCCTCAAAAGGATATTATTTCTGGCCCCTTGGCCGAGTCCAAGTTTCAAAAGGCAATCTCGCTAAACCCAAGTTCTTCTGCATTACAAACAAACTAGCATTACCATGCACCCCATAAGCAGCAGCAAGAGCTGTTTTTGCTTCAACCCATAGCACAGTTCAGAAGGTCAGATGTGACCACAGTATCTCCTGTTATTTCAGGGCTAACATGTGTTTGCCTTGGCGCCATTTCCCTGGCATTCGGTTTCCGTTAGTTTTCCATGGGTTTGGCTTGCAGAAATCAAAGAAGCATATTTTTGAAAATAAGCGAAGTTCAGACAGATGAAGTATTTTGAACTGGTGGTGACTGGACCCAGTGGGAGGCAATACATGCCTCCTATTCACATCCAGTAGCGTGGTCCTGACCCTGCATATGGCAAATGCGAGTGATGGGGAAGGTGGAGGCTGCCGCACTCCGCAGGGCTGCCCAGAGCCTCCTCCTCACTCCCCAGCCAGACTCCAGTGATGTTCAGCTGTCTCCCTTCAGGGTATCTATTGAAGCTGGAGCTTAATACTCAGGAGAGTGGAGGGTCTCCCTGGATGAACCATTGTCCATTTTAGCCTCAGTGACAGCTGATAGTTGTTAGTGGGAAGATACTGAGATTGGCCCATTGCTTTGGCTTGTTTTTGTTGCTGCTGGGAGCGCTCTGCAGAATGTGTCTGCAAAATAGACACTCATGCTGTATAAAACACGATTAAGATCACGACTATCGGGTTAAACTGGTAGCAGAGTCTTCAGGGCCTGTAGCTACCACAGAGTAGAAGATGTAGTAGGTGGGATGGGGCTGGTTGGAGCCTGGGTAGTACAGTGGCTCCCAAGCTGTTTGCACATTGAGGTCACTTTGCACATTGAGGTCACGTGGGAAGTTTCAAAAACCATGCATTCATGTGCTGTACCTCAAGTGTGTGTGTATGCTCAGTTGTGTCGGACTGACCCCAAGGACCATAGCCCGCCAGGCTCCCGTGTGCATGGGATTTCCCAGGTGAGAATACTGGAGTGGGGTGCCATTTCCTCCTCCAGGGGATCTTCCCGACCCAGGGATCTAACCTGTTTTTCCTGTGACTTCTGCACTGGCTGGCTGATTACTTTACCACTAGAGCCACCCTGGGAAGAGGCTGTGATTTAATCTGTTCACAGACTCACCGGGATTTTGGCAGTTTTTAGAGGTCCCCAGGAGACTTGGGAACCACTGATGTGGTGGCAAAGAGGCCACATGTTCAAGCTGCACAGCCTTGGTTTGAGTCTCAACTCCAAAATTTAAGGGCTGTTCGACTTTGGCCAAGCCGTGAAACATTTCCGAGTTTCAGCTTTCTCATTTTCAATATGGGGATGATCTTTTCTCCCTTATGGAGCTGTTAGGGTGAGTATGAACATATTATGTCTTTACTACTAAAAATGTTACATTAGTAGTCAGAGATTCGGGTAGCAGTGCAAGTCCTACCATTTTCTAGGACGTACGGTGGACTTGTTAATAGTTTGGGCTCTGAACCCTGGCTCCACTATTTGACCTTGGGCAAATGTCTTTGCATCTAAATCTTCATTCTCCTTGTTGATAAAATAGGGGGTTGTTCTTACTTGATAGGGTTGATATGAGGTTTAAATGACAGATACACTTAGCATTTATGTTAGACAATATGGAATTACTATTTTGTAGCTTTAAAGTGGTAGAATATCAGCATTTTCTTGTGTTTAACCTAATACTGTGTTTCCAAAAATGTTAGTAATTATTATTACTATTAATCAATATGACCTGGAGATGATTACTTCAAATTATCTCAGTTTCCCCACCCATAAAATGAACACTTTTAGAGTTTGCTTCTTCATAGAACTGATATCAGATTTCAGTGAAATGGTGTTTGTGAAATCATTTTGAAGATTATAAAATATGAAGAAATGATGATAACAAAAACATTCTTGGTAACTGGGCATCTCATGTATATAATGGTAAATGTTTAGTTAAAGGGGTATGACTGAACAGTGTGAAACTTAGGAAGGGAATTGAGTCATATGGAGAATCCCTTGTCCTTTGGGATTCAGACAAAATTACTTTTTAAAGCCTACTCCAAGTTTACTGCCACTCCAGCCTCGTGGGGAACAGAGAGCAGTGAACCCCACGGCTCCTACCACGAACAACTTGCCTTATTGTTGAGGAGATGTGTGGCCCTATCCATGCAGGAATAGCTGCCACGTGATACCTACCACACGCCAGACTCTGCTCAAGTTCCTTACACACATGACCTCATTTCATTCTTGGTGAGATCCCCAGTTTTCACAAGGGAGGAAATTATTATCCCAATTTTTCACAGGTGAGGAAATGGGGGCACAGAGAGATTAAGTAACATGTCCAAAGTCACACAGGTGTAATAGTCAAAGACATTCGAGAAATGGGAATTGTGGAAAACGTTCGTAGTGATGAAATATGTTCAAAATCACATCAAATTATAACAAATAACAAAATATTTTATCTAGAGCTCTTTTGTGCCTTTCTGCCTTTCACTTTTTCTTTTGACGGTGCCATGTGGCATGTGCAGTCTGAGTTCCCTGACCAGATATCAAACCCGTGCCCCCTGCACTGTGAGTGTGGGATCTTTAACTCCTCAGCGTAAGCCATGCAATATTTTCTATAAGAAATATATCTAGGCGCTGATTAAAAAGCTCACTTTAACATTCCTTGTAGAAAATGTCTCCTGGCTTATGCTGAGTATGGCTTGCTCCTAGTTTTTGGTTCTTGACCTCATTTTCATCCCTGACACTGGGTGGCCTTGGGTGGGAAAAATCGCTTCTTCGTGTCTATAGTATCTCCACCTATAACATGGGTCTAATAATGCCTCCCTTGAAAGCATGTTGTGGAGACTAATTATCATAATGTCAGTTTTTTTGTGTGTGCCTCTGATGGAGACTGGAAACCCATAGGGCCACCCAGACTTCAGCCCTGTGGTAAAACCTTGGTTTTTCTTGGACGGAGACAAGAGTATTGCTTCTTGGTGGGCTTCCAGACCCTCTCGCTGTCTTCTCTTTGCATAGGGCAGCGCCGGGTCTCTTTTTTCACACACAGCATTACTTGGAGTAAGTTACCATAAATACCCTGTGGTCAAGGAGTAAGTGATACCACTTATTACAAAGTTATGTGAGAAACGGTTTCAACTAGTAGGGATCATGGAGGCAGTGACGATGTCACTTGATGTGCTCGCTCATGATCCAGTGAGGAGAATTCTGTTCCACTGAGGAAATGCTTATAAAGGATCAAATTTATTTCATGGCAGTAACAGTGTCTCCTGTGATGCATGGTCTGGCAGCAGAGGTATTACTCGGGAGCACAGCAGAAAAGCAGAATCTCAGGCCCCCACACCAAGACTACTGCCTCAGATTCTGCAGTCTAACAGAATCCACAGGTGGTTGGAAGGCTCATTAAAGCCTGAGAAGTACCTCTCTCCTCTTGGAACTGTAACAGTGATGACACGCTTTGTGGTGGAGCTGGGAATCCATCCGGTCAAGGTTGATTAGGCTCCAAAGCTCATGTTCTACCCTCTCCACTGCTCTGCCTCCTCTCAAGTGATGCAGATAGGGTTTGATTTATTGCTGAAATGCAATCTGACCTTCCAGGAAGAGGTCTGGCCATGGCTACCTCAGTGGGGTACATACTCCTCAGTTCAGGAAACTTCTAGATAAAAGCAGTTTTTATCACACTGTTTATAATTTTGTTACATGTGTGATTGGCTGCCTTTTTTTTTTTTTAAGCTCAAGATATTTCCTTGCCTGAAAAATAAAAGTGGAAAAGCAATGTGGGGAAGGTGAGGGAGGTAAGAAGTAGAGAAAAAAAGAAAGGAGAAAAAAGAGGAGAAAGGAAAGAAAAAGTAAGCCTTTGAGGGAACCCAATTTTTCAGACTACAGTTATCCATCCTGATTGTGGGGATGAATGAAACTTTTGTTAACCTTTAAGGGATGAGGTTTTAATTAAAAATTTTTTTAAATGAGGATTTTTTTGAAATAATTGAACAGTATCAGTGAAAGAGTATGCCAAAACAGTGTTTTCCTTTTCTTCCTTCCCTTTAAGCTCATTTTTAGACTATTCAAATAACCATACCAGGATGAAGTACCCAATAAATCTTTATATCATTGTGACTTGATTTTGATTGCCATTTTCAAGCAGTTGCCCATAACTGTGACATTTATTCCTTTTTTAAGATAACATACTATGATCAGAATGATCTCTGAAAAGTGCAAATTCGAACTCCTGGTGAATTACTTTATCTAGACTTTTGATCATCAATTGTTATTGTTGTCCAGTTGCAAAGTCGTGTCTGACTCTTTGTGACCCCATGAACTGCCACACCCCAGGCTTCCCTGTGCTTCACTACCTCCTGGAATTTGCTCAAACTCATGTCCATTGAATTGGTTATGCAATCCAACCATCTCATCCTCTGTCACCCTCTTCTCCTCCTGCCCTAAATCTTTTCAGCATCAGAGTATTTTCTAATGAATTGGCTCTTTGTGTCAGGTAGCCAAAGTATTGGAGCTTCAGCTTCAGCATCAGTTCTTCCAATGAATATTGAGTGTTGATTTCCTTTAGGATTTACTGGTTTGATCTCCTTGCTGTCCAAGGGACTCTCAAGAGTCTTCTCCAGCACCGCAATTTATCAATGGCTGTTATTATAAAAAGACAAGAAACCAGGAATTATATTCCTTCCACTGGTAATATAGAACCACCTAAGAAATATTCTTACCAAAAAATAGGAGATGAATCTCATGAAGATTTTGTATCTAATTACCAATGTACAGGTAATACAGAGGTCACAACTGTCACCTGGGCCTTTTGGAATGCTTGCTCTTGGGTTGATCTGTCTTGAAATCCAGCTGCCATGCAGCAAGAAGCTCCAGGCACATGGAAAAGCTTCGCATAGTCACTTTGGTTGACAGCCCCAGCTGAGCTCCCAGCTGGTAGTTGTAACTTGCTGTCAACACGTGAATGTCCAGACGTCTTGGACAACCAGCTGACACAGGGCCACAGTTGCATGAGAGACCCCTGACATGTGCTACTCAACTGATCCCTGTTAACACACAGAACCAAGAGAGCTAATTATAACTGTCTTGAGGTACCAAGTTTTGGAATGATCTGTTAAGTAGTGTTAGGGATGGAATGTACCCCCTGCCCAGATTCCTATGTCGAAGCCCTATGCCCCAATGTGATGGTATTAGGAGATGGGGCCTTTCGGCTATAAATAGGTTTAGATGAATTCAGGAAAGGTGGGGACCCCATGAGGGGACTGGTATTCTCATAAGAGGAAGAAGAGAAACAACAAAGTCCTACTGTATAGCACAGTGAACTATATTCAACATCCTGTGATAAACTATATGGAAAAGAATATATAAAAAAAGAATGTTCCAATGTTCATCGCAGTACTGTTTAAAATAGCCAGGACATGGAAGCAACCTAGATGCCCATCAGCAGATGAATGGATAAGGAAGCTGTGGTACATATACACCATGGAATATTACTCAGCCATTAAAAAGAATTCATTTGAATCAGTTCTAATGAGATGGATGAAACTGGAACCCATTATACAAAGTGAAATAAGCCAGAAAGATAAAGACCAATACAGTATACTAACACATATATATGGAATTTAGAAAGATGGTAACGATAACCCTATATGCAAAACAGAAAAAGAGACGCAGATGTGCAGAACAGACTTTTGGACTCTGTGGGAGAAGGCGAGGGTGGGATGTTCTGAGAGAATAGCATTGAAACATATATATTATCAAGTGTGAAACAGATCACCAGCCCAGGTTGGAAGCATGAGACAAGTGCTCGGGCCTGGTGCACTGGGAAGACCCAGGGGGATAGGGTAGAGAGGGAGGCAGGAGGGGGGATCAGGATGGGGAATACATGTAAATCCATGTCTGATTCATGTCAATGTATGACAAAAACCACTACAATACTGTAAAGTAATTAGCCTCCAACTAATAAAAATAAATGGAAAAAAATAAAAAATAAAAAAGAATGTAGATATGTGTGTGTGTGTGTGTGTGCATGTGTGTGTGACTGAATCACTTTGCTGTACAGCGGAAATTAACACAACATTGAAAATCAATTATGCTTCAATAGAAAAAAGAAGAGAAGAGAGACCAGACTCCTGCTTTCTCTCTGCCATGTGAAGACACAGCAAGAAGGCAACTATCTGCAAGCCAGGAAGGAGGTTCTCACCAGGAACCAAATTTGCTGACACCTTGACCTTGGACTTCCTAGCCTCCAGAATTCTGAGAAATAAATGTCTGTTTAAACACCCCATCTACAATATTTTGTTAGATAGCAGTCCCATCTGACTAAAGCAAATGGCAATAATCGTATCAGTACTCAGTGCTCCATTGGCTGTGGAAGATGAGGCAAAATGAGGAAATTAAGATCACCCCAGATTTTGGTCTTGTGGTCCTGTTCACTGAGCTAGCAAACCTGGGAGGAGGAACAAATTGGGAATGGAAAGTGTTAGTCACTCAGTTGTGTCTGACTCTTTGTGACCCCACGGACTGTAGCCCACCAGGCTCTCTGTCCATGGAACTCCAGGAAAGAATACTGGAGTGGGTTGCCATTTCCTTCTCCAGGGGATCTTCCCAACCCAGGGGTCGAACCCAGGTCTCTTGCATTGCAGACAGATACTTTACCATGATGGAAGGGGAGGAAGAAATCATTATCTTAATAATAGATATTAGTTTTAGAAATAGTAAATTAGTAAATAATTTAGAAATAGTAAATTAGTAAATAATTTAGTTTTAGAAATAGTAAAATAGTAAATAATTTTTAAAAAAGCATTATAACTGTCTTGAAGCACTAAATTTTGGAATGATTTGTTAAGTAGTGTTAAGGACTGAATGTCCCCCCTGCCCGGATTCTCTATTTATTGTAGTTTCCTTTAGCCTTGTTTGCTCTTTGTTTTTTACAAAATTGCAGGGGCAATTTCCCCCCTTTTATCCTAAAACATACCAATCTGACAACCTTTTTGGAGATTTATTTAACTCAAGATCTTGGACAAAAAAGTCCAATATGAGCTTCTAACAGCAACTCTGGCTTCCTTCTGTAAAATTTCAAGTAAAAATAAATAAAATAAATGTTGCTGTTGGGAATTATTTGTTTTGGTAAAACAGCTTACTGTTTTCACCAGGGGCTAACTCTTCAGGGAAATCCTAGACATTCATCCCTGTGACAGAGTCCCTGGTCTGTGACTCAAGGGGCAGATGAGGTTATGCTTTCAGTGCTTCCAAGAAACAAAATTCACTGGGTAATTATTTGTCTACACAGTCCAAATGGAAAAAGTAAAGTGAACCTGGAGATGCTCAGAGAAATGGCATTAATTTCAGGTTTTGCAATGGTCTACTTATTCATTCATTTATTATCTTACTATTCAGAAAATATTTGTTGAGGGATTTCCCTGGTGGTCCAATAGCTAAGACTCCATGCTGTCTATGCAGGGTCACCAGGCTTGATCCTTAATCAGGGAAGGAAGAGCCCATATGCCACAACTAAAGATTTTGCATGCCACAATGATGATTGAAGATACTATGTGCTGCAACTAAGACCCAGAGCAGCCAAATAAATAAATACATATTTAAAAATATATTTATTGAGCACCTACCATGTATCAGGTCCAAAGATAAGTGCCAGGGATCCAATGGTAAGCAAAAGGAAAAAGAAAGTTGGTCACTCAGTCACTCTGAGTGACACAGAAAGTTAGTTACTCTTTATGACTCCATGTGCTATAACCCACCAGGCTCCTCTGTCCATGAGATTCTCCAGGCAAGAATATTGGAGTGGGTTGCCATTCCCTTCTGCATGGGATCTTCCTGACCCAGGGATCAAACCCTGCTGGCAAAGCAGTCATTAATTCTCTAATTTGTGAGAGAGACAAATCATTAAGCAAATAGTTTTGGAAATATATACATAAATGTTATGACAAAAAGTCCCCCAACAAGTAGCTATTGAATTCCTACCATATGCTTATCCTTGTATTTAGTGCTATGGGAACTACCAAGGGGGGTTAGATGACATTTGTTTTCAACAGCATTACTATCCAACTGGAGAAGCGATGAAGGACCGTAAGTGCTCATCTGTGTAGTGCAGACTTAGTATGGTGGGAAGAAGGCAATGTTGGAGCAAACAAAATTTTTTTTCAGTTTGGAAAAATAGCATATATAACATATATAACGTGGTAAAACACATTCAAATAGTACATTAATAGTACTATTAAGTCTCTTTCCTACCATCAACCTCTTGGCCCAACAGGTGTTAGCTGTTTCTCGTACATTCTTCAAAAAAATGTTCATGCATTCTTGAAACTATATATATTCCATACATATTACCCTTCTATTTTAAATTCCAATTTTAATACATAATTTCTACTGCTTACATTAACCACAGAAGATATAAAAAATCACAAAGCTAAGATTTGCACATATTTAAAAATGAAAGCAATATAAAAGTGTTTTTAATGAAAGTCAAAGTCTCTTCAGGAGTAACTATTGTTTATTGTGTTTCTTTCTTGAAAAAACTGTCCATATACCATCATAGAAGTATGAAGAAAAGATTCTCGGTTCAACAACTCATATAATCAAGAAAGAAGACTTTCTTAGTTGCTGCTCATCACTAAAGATTAAAAAAGATACCCTGGGAATATCAAATATTTTCATGACTTGTGGCTGGGGGTTGGGCTTGTGGAGGCAGAGGTTGGAGACTCAGACAGTTACTCTTTCTGGCTAAACTCTAAATCTTCCCTTGTTGGCCTAAGTTTTTAGAAACTAAAACCAAGAA
The DNA here is from genome assembly GCF_019320065.1 of Cervus canadensis. Taxonomy (NCBI): domain Eukaryota; kingdom Metazoa; phylum Chordata; class Mammalia; order Artiodactyla; family Cervidae; genus Cervus; species Cervus canadensis. The sequence continues at coordinate 52,976,718 of NC_057396.1, read as the reverse complement.
GGCACCTAAAGATGATTTCTACTTTTCTGCACTATCTTACCCTTTGTCAAAGATAAGGATCATGGAGATTGATATTATTTAAGTGGTAAGGGCTAGGGAAGGACTGATGTTAAAGCTGAAACTCCAGTATTTTGGCCACCTGATGCGAAGAGCTGACTTATTTGAAAAGACCCTGTTGCTGGGAAAGATTGAGGGCAGGAGGAGAAGTAGACGACAGAGGATGAGATGGCTGGATGGCATCACCGACTCAATGGCCATGAGTTTGGATAGACTCCGGGAGTTGGTGATGGACAGGGAAGCCTGGTGTGCTGCGGTTCATGGGGTCACAAAGAGTCGGACACAACTGAGCGACTGAACTGAACTGAAGGGCTAGGGATAGTAAAACATAAAAGGAGAAAGAAGTTATCAATTTTAAAAATCTTACCCTAACACATAGCTGAAACGTAAACTTGCTAGCTTGTGTTTAAGTCCGTATCTGGAGTTTGTGTTGTCAGATGCACCCAGTCAAGGCCCAGTAACTGTGAAATGGGTGGAAAGTGAGGTTGGCACGTTGGGCTCCAGTCTCTGCCTTGCTCACAAGCAGCCCCTATGACCTTAGGTAAGTGTCTCCCTCCATCAGACTGTAATCTGATCAAATGAAAGATGAATAGGTTAGTGTATGGGATTGAATTGAATAGGAAATATCCTTTTGCTAATATTAATGGTAAGTATTATTCTGTAAGGCATTTGTAGAGTGTGTGTGTGTGTGTGTGTGTGTGTGTGTTTGGTAAGTCACTGCATATAATGTATTTCTCAGGGGAGCCATGATCAGAAAGTCTGGAAGTCCCTGGACTAGAGGACACAATGCTACAGATCTGAAAGTAACTGGCCAACAATCATGAAAATAAAAGAATCTGAGATTTTTATAGCAGTAGTCTGCTGGCACTATAGGCCATGAGGATGGAGACACTTCTTTCCATATATGCCAAAGGAATCCACCTAATGCTCGGTTATTTCTTCTCTAGCCTCATTCAATTTTATGTTTTTTTATTCTCTTCTTTTCTTTCATTCTCTTCTTTATCCCTTGTTTTCCTCTTCCACTTCTTCCTTCTTTTTCTCCCTCTCTATTTCTCCTCTATTCTTTTCCGTTTTCCCCTTTCCTTCCCCCATGTTGCCTTTTGGGCACAGATTTCATTGACATGCTTCCCCTCACATCACCACTAAGGACACCTGAGATATTATAAAGTCTTTACATTAAATGCTGTAGACCCTTTCTACTCAGTCCATTGACCAGCAGCCACAGCATCACCTGGGAGCTGGTTAGAAGGAAGTACCTCAGGCCCTATCCCAGACTTCTTGAAATAGAATCTGCATTTTCACAAAATACTATATGAGTCTTATGAACATTCAAGTATGAGAAGCACTGCCATAGCACTGACGTTCTTCCTAAATCAAACAAACCATTGAAAATCTGTCGTTGAATCCTTAAACACAATTACCCACAGATGCCTCCCATCAGCACAGTCACGGAAGGAGCACCACTCCCTTGGAAATTAGATGGGTTTGGGGTGGGGAAGATGTGGAGAAGTGAAGGTTTGGATGTCTATGTGTTGCGGGGGGTTGCCTTTCCCTGGGGCTCTGGACAAAGGCCGTTCAGTCAGGGAGGCGCATGTCTGGCTGTCCTGATAAGTATCAAGTCTTGGCTTGTTTGTCAAGGCATGGTGGGTGATGTGGTTTGTGGTTTCAGGACCTGTTGTATGTTGTCAGACACCAGCCTGAGGACATGTAGTTAGTTTCAGTTGGCTCAGAAAGGGGCATCATTCTACTTGCTTTCCTTCCCTGGGAAACATGGAATGATTTGGAGGTCATCCACTGAGGGTGCATCTGTTACAAGAAGGGTGGCAAAGCCTGGATTTCCTGGGACAGTCCCAAGTTGACACCCAATTCCCAGAAAAAATTATTAATAGTGGCCACTTTTATATTCAAATGTGTCTCCAATAAACTGTGGTCACACCAGTTGTAATAGATTCCAGAAGGAAGCAGACCTCTCTAAGGAACTGGGTAAAAATGAATCTAACAAATGGGAGAGAGAGACACCCCTGATTCTTTTGGCTGCCAAGGCCTAAGGCCGGAAAAAAGATTTCCTCTCAGTCAATGGCCCTGCTACTAGATATCTGAGGGTGTTTTGGTTAGCTAGCATGTTTTGGGTAATTCCCAGATTAATGCTAGTTCTAAAATTTTACTTTGTCATCTTGGTCTAACTTCTGACTTCTCCAGGGTTGGTTGTCTTTCTGGTTAGACTGCCTCCACCTAGGACCAGACTACGTTTTTGACTTCCTTGAACTTCTGCTGCTACTACAGTGAAGAATGAATTTCTGTGACTCTCAGATGTCTTTGGTCTTTGTGTCTCCTGATTCACACTTACAATAAATGAGATAGTGGTTGAAAACGTAGTCTCCTTGGAAGATTATTGTCACCCACTGCTGCTGCTGCTGAATCAGTTCAGTCGTGTCCAACTCTATGTGACCCCATAGACGGCAGCCCACCAGGCTCCCCCATCCCTGGGATTCTCCAGGCAAGAACAATGGAGTGGGTTGCCACTTTCTTCTCCAATGCACGAAACTGAAAAGTGAAAGTGAACTCGCTCAGTTGTGTCCAACTCTTAGCGACCTCATGGACTGCAGCCTACCAGGCTCCTCCGTCCATGGGATTTTCCAGCAAGAGTACTGGAGTGGGGTGCCATTGCCTTCTCCGTGTCACCCACTAGCTTCTGCAAAACTGTAGCTGCCTCTGGGGATAAAGCATCCTCCAGCTAAGGTAAGGATCAGTTCTGAGCCCTGAACCCAATGGTGGGGTCTCTTCCTATGCACAGGCTCCATAGTCTCTGGACTGCGGTCCAGGCCAAGTGACAAATCAGATTGGTCCAGACGCTCACACGGGCTCCCTGCGGGGCCACTAGGCTGGAGCCCGTCCCTGCACCCCGTCTCCTCTGGTCGCTGCCTCTAGCCATTGAGCTGAGTCTCCAACCTCTGCCTCCACCTGCCCACAATTCTTAGAAGAGTTAAATATCTCCCATCCTCCAACTCTTGCCCCAGGCATAATCAAGGCTCCACAAGAAGTGTCCTTGAAGACTTAGATTAAGGAGAAGAAGGTAATATCCACATCTTTCAAATGGTTACGAGTGGAAGACAGAGACCCCTCAAGAGACAAGCTTCCCAGGACTCCCAGCGTATTCCTTTTTGGTTTTTCCTGATGCATTTGAAGGGCCGTAAAGCAGATCACATGATCCAGTGCTCTAGGCTCTGAAGCTCCTGTTCACACTTTGTTGTCCTTGCACTTGGCTCCCGCATATTTAAGGTGGGGCTCAGAAAATGCTTTGTCTCTTCTGGTCCCACCAAGAAGCCACTAGGTGAACATTCTGGTGGAGCTAGTGGAATTTCAGAACCGACTTTCGTTTGTTAATGCTGGGGCAGGCCTCGGCAGATCAGGGATGAGGAAGCACAAACAGGTGGGCTCTGAGGAACGTCTGCACTTGGCTGGAACACATTGTGATGCTGTCTCGAGGAGCTGGTGTTTATTTTTCCAGTCATGCTTAGTCCTAGGAGGTGTTAGATTTCACTAAAGCCTTCATGACTCATGACTCCAGGAGAGCTCGGATTCCATTCCCCCTTCTCAACCCCATGTGTCTTGCTCTTCAAAATGAAAACAGCAAAATCTCTTAGAGCAGGCACTTGTGGAAAAGGACCATCTCTTGATTGATTTGAGGGAAGTCCTTTACAAACTCAAAGCACCCCCTTGGAAGATGGGGTTGTCATTCTGAGGAGTTTGCAGAGGTTGATTTTCCACAAGTGTTTTCAAATAACCAAACCAAGCTTATCTTTCGAAATAGTCTGACTGTAGGCTTGTCTCCATCCCCACATTTGCTGCCAGGATTCAGTGTGCTGGAATTACCTTTAGAGACAGTGTTGGAGACAGAGGAGAGATTTGGTTCCCGTTAAGTTTTACCTCATTTTTGACCTGAACGCCCCTGTCTGGCTTGTTCTCTGTGCTCATTCATCAGACTTGGTACAAAATGTCAGTTGGCTTTTCCAGAAATCAAAACTTCTCTCCCCAGATTGGAGTCTTGCCATTTTGACAGGATTTAATGGAGTATACCAAGACTTTTCAGGCAAGTTCCAAAGGGGAGTTTTAGAAATTCACTGAATTATAAACTGTGTTTTTGGGACAAGGCTCCAACTTTAAGAGGTGACCAGTGTGGAAGTCAACGCTTATTTGGAACACACACACTCATAGACCAATTAATATACTACAATAATCTTAATCTTCTTATCCCTTACCACTTCCCTAGTGCATTAACAGACAGTTTTTTGTTATTTATTTAGTTTTGCAAGAGTAGTAAATAATCAGTCAATTTGTTCACTAGCTCATTTATTATTTATTCATTGATTCACTCAGTCAGTCAAAATCTTTTTGGCATTTGACTTTAAATGACAAAAAAAAAAAAAACATGGTCAATGACCTGATTCCAATAGGAGAGATAGTTGAACGCTAATCAAAGAAACACCCAAATAAATGTAAATAAAACAAGACCCACTGTGATAAGTGCCATGGAGGAGAGGAACATATATGGAGCTAAGAGATAGTCTAAAAGAGAGCACTCCTTGTCAGCAAGGATCTGGAGGAGAAGGGGCACTGATTAGATGAAGGCGAGGGTAGTGCTGGAGCTTTTCCGCAAGAGGACAGCATAGGTAAAGCCTAGGTAAAGCCCCTATAACCAGAGAGATGATGGAGAGTTGGAAGGATAAAGAAGTCCAGTGTGGCTGCTGCTCAAAGCATGGCAGGGAATGAGGATGGGGACGCTGGCAATGGAAGACCGCATGGGACCCTATAGACGTGGGGAGCCCACGCTTTACTGTCCAGACTGAAACACTTGTGAATGTAAAATGAAGGACTATTGATAATGACCCTGACAGGCGCTGTTGTTGTTCACTCAGTTGTGTCTGACTCTTTGCGACCCCAGGGACTGCAGCTTGCCAAGCTTCCCTGTCCATCACCAACTCCTGGAGCTTGCTCAAACTCATGTCCATCGAGTCGGTGATGCCATCCAACCATCTCATCCTCTGTCTGTCACCCCTTTCTCCTCCTGCTATCAATCTTTCCCAGCACAAGGGGTTTTTTTTTTTTTTTTTTTTCCAATAAGTCATTTCTTCACATTAGGTGGCCAAAGTATTGGAGCTTCAGCTTCAACACCAGTCCTTCCAATGTATATTCAAGGTTGATTTCCTTTAGGATTGACTGGTTTGATCTCCTTGCTGTCCAAGGGGATCTCAAGCCTTCTCCGGCACCATGGTTTGAAAGTATCAGTTCTTCAGTGCTCAGCCTTCTTTATGGTCCAACTCTCACATCTGTACAGGAAAATAAATCACAACTATTCTTGGCAAACCAGGACATGTGCTCCTCTTATAGATCATGCTAGTGATTTCAGTCTTCATCCTAAAAACAATGTTAAACAGGGTTTAAGCTTGGTAATGGGAATGAGGGCTGCATCTTGAAAAGATCTTCCAGGTTACACAGTCAGGACAGGAATGGCGATCGTTTCCTTAAATACTCAGAGTCCTAGCTTGGTTTGGATAAATTGTCTTTATGCACTAGCCTCCCTTCTCTGCTCCCATCCCAGTGCTCAGCACACATCTGGGCAGCAGCTGCAGAGCTGGGATTCCAGAGGCTCTGGCTAATTTGTAGAACGATGGGGAAGATGCCTGGCACTGGAGTGCTCCCATTAGCGCTGCTCATGTTTGAGTTGTAAGCTTGATGCCTTCCACATGCTCCTGTTTCGTTCTGACCCTCCTGGGGTCAGGCCAGCAAAGAACTCTTTGGAGGAATTTGGTTCAACCTCGTGTCTTTCATGGCTAAAATTTTTAGAAAAATGGGCCTTTGCATGTAAATCAATGGGAACAATGTCTTGAAGCTGCAAAGGGCTTTGTTCATGTGCCGATGTCTCTTCTTGAATTTCTTATCTGTCTTTGGTAGAGTCACAGAGTTAAAAGGGGCTGTAAAAGATCTGAATTCCTTCTTGGGCCCACTGGGGAGTGGTTGTCCCAGCTATGACCAAGCTCTTCTGGGGACCTGGAATGCTCTCCCTCCTCGGATTCTGTCTTTGCTCACTCCTGTCTGTTTCCATTTCCATCCTTCCAGCCAGAGACGCCATCTTCTCACACCTGGACCACTGCAGTGCCTTCCCTGGACTCCCTGCTTCTGCTGCAGCCTCTCTCCTATCCGTGTACATATCACAGGCAGAGTGCTCTTTTAAAAACAAGAATCGGGGACTTCCCAGGTGGTCCAGTGATTAAGAATCCACCTTGGAATTCAGGGGACATGTGTTCGATCCCTGGTCGGGGAACTAAGATCCCACATGCCTCAGTAGAACTAATCCCACCTGCTCTAGTGAAAGATCCTACATGATACAGTGTAGATCCCGCATGCCACAACTAAGACCCAACGCAGTCAAATAAACATTTAGAAATAAAAATAAAAAATAAAAGCAAGAATCAGTCAGGTCAGTCTGGCTTAAGCCTTGGAACAGCTTCTCAATGCCTTTTGATTAAAATCTACTCTCCTTTCTATACTCACAAAGCCCTGCTTCCCACGTGTTTCTCCAACTCTCTCTCTTACCATTGTCACCATCACACACTGTGTTCCAGCCCCAGTGCCTTCTTGTTTTTCTCAGACACACACACTCATTTTTTGCCCTAGAGCTGTTGCCTGGAACACTCTTTCCATAACTATTTATGAAACTGGCTCCTTATTCGTTAGGCCTCCATAAAGTGACACCTCCATAGAAAGGCTTTTCCTGGCTGTTTACATATAGTGGGTCCCTCTTATTCATCTTGACCTCAGGTCCTTTTATTGTTTATGACAAACAACTTGTAATTTTTATTAGTTTCATTGTTTTGTTTCAACCTGTCTCCGAGGGCTGGGCCATGTCTGCCTCGTTCATGGCTGTGTCCTCTGTACCAGGCACAGGGCTAGTGAGCAGTAGGTGTCCTCAGTAAATATTTGTGGAGTAAATGAGCAAACGACAGTGAATTACTTTTTTGTTTAACAGCTCTGTTTGCTATGAAGTAATTTCTTTTTTTTAAAAATGCACTCATTTCTTATTGAAACCTTATATCCATGGTCATCTATTATTACAATCCTCTTTGGAATTGGGTCCTTCCCCACCCCTATACTTGAAGACCATTCTCTTGTCCATTCTGAGGTTTCTTTTCTCTCTTCAAAAAATCCCTAGCTCTAGAGTTACTATCAGATCCAGCAATCCCACTCCTGGGCATATATCCAGAAAAGACGAAAGGACTACATGCACTCCAATGTTCACAGAAGCATTATTCACAATAGCCAAGACATGGAAACAACTTAAATGTCCACCAGCAGAAAAATAGATAAAGATGTGGTGTATATATACCATGCAATATTACTAAGCCATAAGAAAAAATGAAATAATGCCATTTGTAGCAACAAGGATGGACCTAGAGATTATCGTACTAAATGAAGTCAGACAGAGACAATTATATGGTTTTACTTGTATGTGGAATCTAAAAAATAGTACGAATGAACTTATTTATAAAACATAAATAGACTCAGAGACATAGAAAACAGACTACGGTTACCAAAAGGGAAGTGGGGGAGGGATAAATTGAGAGCATGGGATTAACAGGTGCACTCTACCATAAAAAAATCCCTAGCTTTTTTTCAACTCTTATATTATAATGTGTTGTCTTCTTTGATGCATCTTACTGTTCTTTCAGCCTATCACATTCTTTGTGGATTCAGAATCTGTCATCTACCATAGTGGTTTGCCTCCCAACTTCTGGGCAAATCACACATGTATATGTGAAGTCCTTATCAAGAAAATACATTGACTGTCCTGAGGGAGAATCCTTTCTTCAGGCATTAATAACTTAATGATCCCATGGGAAAAAATTAGAGAACTTTCCTTTAAATAGAAAGCCAAGAGTTGAACACTTCAACTAAGAAACAGAAATTATCTACAGCTGTCTAGATAACATTTCCAACTGGATGCTCTGCCTGCTTCACACATTGAACATATTTGAAAGGAAAGTTATAATTTATGATGCATAGCAGTAGGCGGTCATTTATTAAGAACTTTTTCTAACATTCATTTATTTTATTTGGCTGAACTGGGTCTTAGTTGTGGCATGTGGGATCTAGTTCCCTGACCAGGGATCAAACCAGGAACCCCTACATTGGGAGTGTGGAGCCTTAGCCACTGGGCTACCGGCGTAGTCTGTCGGTGGTTATTTAAATGGTGGTTTTGCAGACTAAGTCACAACATGGAATAATGATTCTGCTATGTGAAATACGGTAAATGGAAAAAGCACAATGCAAAATTATGTCATGAGCTAATTTTCTTCTCTATCTTGAAATGTGTAGCTTTCATATTTATAATGAAAAACATACATTGATACAAAGGCTTAACTTGCATTCCTCTTATAAAGTTCAGTGTTTCATGTTAAAGAACCTAGCTTTCTCACAGAAATAGGGATTAGGTGATGTTCTTTACATAGAATTGGGAGAATCAATCTCTCCCCTCCTATTTTATCACTCAGAGGGCTTAAAAATATGTTTGTGTCTTGTTCTCTAAGTTTGTGGTTTCTTTCTTTGGAATGGTACTGACACTTTTTCTATGAGGTGTATTTTTAAGAAAAAGATGTGGAACAGATAAAAGTTTTGTTTTTTTTTAATTCCTCCTTTCCTTTGACCTTTTCTTTTCAGCCTCAGGTGAAGACATCACACCATCCCCATCACAGCCACTGATTTCATTTCCAGACTTCCTCTTCCTTCTCCTGATCTACAGCAAAGCTTAACCAGTCCCCCCAGTGCCATTTCCTCATAGCATCTGTCTCTATCACATTATACATATTTCCTCGACTCCAAAAGAGTATTGATCATTATAAAAGTCTATAAAGTTCAGAAAAATATAAACAGGGAAGGCACCACTCATTGCTCAATCACCCAGAAAAACGCCCTCTATTAAAAAATAGCCTTTAAATTCCTGTTGTTGGTGGCCATTTAATTCACTGTCATGGGGCTGCTGGTGCACTTTCTTAGGAAGAAGGGCTATTTGCCTTCTTTAAATGAAACCAAAAAGGCAGCCACTTACTCCATCTTCTTGGAAGTTCATCCCTTCTCTTCAAGATTCCATGTGGAGAAGATGCAACTTAATGGTCTTCCCCTATTTGTTCATTCAATTATCCATCTAGATCCTCACTTCTCATTCCAAGGCAGCTCTCCAACTCCCAGAGATGTTTACTAGGGACAGGCCACCCAGCTAGTCTAAGTCTTCTCTGGATTCCTTTTATACTTTATTGTCTCTTTCACTAGCCTTTTTTCCAGCCTTACATTTTCCTTGAGTTGTTTCTAATAAAGAAGGCCTGCCTTTCATCCAGACATGACTCCAAGGGGCAAATCTGTGCCTGACGCAGGAAAATCTCATTTAATCCAAATGCTTGAGGCCAGAGGGTTGGTGGATTTTACTGTAAATGTGCACTCAAAACTAATTGAAAATTTTCTCCCCAGAATGTATTCAAGATAACTAATTCTCCTTTCATGCTTTCACAATAAGGACTAGAGAATGTCATGAAATTTTCCACATTTTTAAAGTACTTGCAGTTTCAGCATTCTGGAAAGGGTTCTTATTGCCTACATTTGGCTGTTGAAGCAAGAATATGGGGTCCAGGTTTGCATCATTTCTCTTATTCTTTATTTTCAAGACCTTTAGTCATCAACAGCACTTCACCTGTTCAAGTTGATGATGAAAGTGACGATGAAAGATGATGTCATCTTTCATAAGAGCATCTCATGACCTAGTTCCGTGCAGGAGAAATATCAGGGCAGCAGCCCCAGGTCAGAGTGCTAGATTCACTGAGCTTCCAAGGAAGAGTATAAATCATGGACCACCTTTCATGCAACACACGTGGGACACTGCAGTGCAGTACTGGGTCCCAGAGACTAACTCTCAACTAAGGGTAAGAACTCATTTCACTGTAGTTTTTCTTCAGCATCTATTTACTCTTTTGAACTCCTATGGGCATATGATTGAGAAGCTACTGTTGAACAGGTAATGAGTGGAAATATAATGATTTAGAGTTTGGCAAGCAGAAAATATTCAATGGAGAATGGCTGAATAAATTAGTACACATATTTGAATCCTTTCTTTGCCTCTAATTTCTTGAGTGACCTTGGAAAGCTACTTAACCTCACTAAGTCCCAGTTTTCTGATCTGTTAAATGGGGATGCTAGTACCTTTCTTATAGGATTACTGTAAGGATTAAATGAACAAATGACTATAAAATACAGAATAAAGAGGTTTTTTTAAAAGTAAAGAACAATAGTAGCAATAATCCTTGTAGTAATTGCTATTATTATCTTTAGTATAGCATGCCACTGAGATAAGACACCTTCTGGTTGTATTAGTATTTTGGTATATTGAAGTTTTTATTTTATTTCTCCTCTATTGTCACAATCTAGTTCCACAATACACATCTGTGTACACCAAAGGGTCTCAATCAGTGTTTGTTGCTGGACCTTTCCAAAGACAAAATTAAAATCTATTCTTTTCTTTCTTTTTCCAGCCCTTCAGACCATACAGCCTCTATCATTATTCACTGGATTATCCTGGGAGAATCTGATTAATGGTGGCAAACTGTTTCATGTATGGTGAATACTAGATAACTCCAGAATGCTGAAATTGTCATTTATGTCATGGATATATATCTGGGGAGGAAATGCTTAATGATTTCAAGAAGTTGATCTGCCCTAGCTGGAAGCAATGACCTCCAGTGGCCTGATGAAATCTGGAGAACAAAGGAAACAGGTTCTCTGAGAGAAAATGATCAAGCTCTGTAGAAACATCTTAATCTGCAGAGTTCTGTATCCATTTTGTATTTCTTGTTGGTACAATGGGGCCATTTCTCCCAGTATTTGTGCTCTTGTATAGTCCCCATCCCCCACATGGATTCTGGGCTTGGCCAAGTGACTCTTTTAGCCAATGGGACATTAATAAAGATGATACAAGCAGAGGCTTGGTAAACACTTGCACATGGGAGCAAATGTCCTCCAGGAACATTTCCTCTTAGAATCCAGGCTACAAGCAGACTCAGGATTGACCACATTGAGTGATGAGAGGCCAATGGAAAGATGCTGAATGATGAGGGCCAACTTGGACATTCCCGTCTCTCAGTTCACAGCTGAAGGCAGCACTTGTATGACCACTACCCTCTACCCTCTAGGAGCAGATAAACCTCCCAGCTAAGCCCAGTCAACCCACAGACTTGTGGAATAAAATCATACATTCTTATTTTAAGCAATGAAATTTGGGGTGGCTTTTTATGTAACAATAGACAGTAGATACACAGTTTCTTCCCTCCCTTCCTCCAGAACCTGTGGGCAGACCAAATAGAAGCATCCCCTAATATATCTCAAAAAATACATTGGTGTTCACAGTAGTCAGCATCATTGGTCTAGAAAGACATTATTCATCTCCAGGTGCCTTCATCCTACAAATGCAAATCTTGAGGTTCATAGGGGAGAAGTAACCAAAATCACATGTTTAGGTTTCCTGATCCAGCAGTCAATGTTCATTCCATGAAGGGCCATCAGAATATCTTCAGTTTCAAAGGGAACTTCAAACCAAAATCGTGTCATAATGTCCAGTTTGTATATAACACTTTTTATCTACTCACAGAACAATATCTGTTGGCTGGACATGATTTTTATTTAAAAAAACCATAATCTAAATACCTCATGAGAATCATGTCCATGGAAACACATAGCTCATATAACACAGGGAATAAAGTATAGGCAAAAATTACAAACGGGAGTCTTCAGAAGGAATAGAGAAATAATTCATACCAATTCATATTAAAAGTTATACTAGGCCTTTAAGAGTACAAATTACACCTCTGCAAGTTCTGCAAAACTCACTGTACAAACTATGCCTCTACAAATTCTGCAAACCCACTGTCTATCAAGTGCTTCCTTTGTGCCAGGCACTTGGTAGATGCTGGATCAACAGTGAATGAGATCGTCTAAGTCCTCAAGAGCATTTGAGACAAACGTAACTTTTTCAGGTTCACATAACTAGTTAGTGTCAGGCCTGGGGCTGTACCTGAGGGCCGGGTACCACAGTGCCTGCCAACCAAAGGATGGCCCACTGGAGTTGTCAGCCACGTTTAATTTTGGTAATTATGGCCTTAACAGGGGACATTCCCCGCAGCCCTCTCTCTCCTTTTAGGGATATAGTAGTGATTTCTGAGGGCTATGCCACAGTTTAAGACTTCCTTTTATGTGTCAAGAAAAGGTTTCTTATAGATTAGACTCAGCCCTTCTCTTTCTCATTCATTAGGGCAGGGATATGATCTGAGCTATACTGTTATAGTTACTTTGCTGAAAAGCTTCTTTATTAAAAAATCATCTTAAAAATAACTATTTCAAAGAGAAAATATGGGGTTTGAGGCTGGAGCATTCAGACTCACAACAATAGGGTAATTCTGCCTGCAGGCTTTTCAATAATACTGGTGTTTTTATAGTTTTAAGTCTATAGTTATAAAGCTAAATATCCCTGGGCAAATCCACCGTTGATTACATCTAGCTTTTGATCAAGAGGAATGGCCTTTGTTTTTCAATCCTCATCAAGACCATCACTGGCACAAAACTTCTTAGCCATTTTTATCACATTTCACCCATTGTTGGATAAACATATACCAAAGTCACTCAAATAAAGAAATATAAAGCAGCTGACAGCAAGTTTTTTTCCTCTTTGTCTGATATAATTTAAGTTCTAGCATTACAGCCATGTGCATAATGAAAATCATGTGTCCCATTATTTATTTGACAAATATTTTTTGATGCCTACATAGTCAGGCACTGGGAGAGGCATGGGATATATGGTGGTAAGCAAGCTAGACAAATCCCTGTTGTCATGGAGCTTGCATTCCACTAGAGGAGATGATCCATAAACAGAAAATACACAATATAATGTCATATGGTGTAAATAGTACAGAGAAAAATAAAGCAGAGAGGGACCAGAGAGGGGATCATGCTGGATCTTGGAAATCATGGAAGAGACTTTGGATTTTATTCTGAGTGTGATGGAAGCTATTAGAAATGTTTGAGCAAGGGAATGATATGGCATGATTGATATTTTAGAAGACACCTCTGGCTGCTGGAGAACAGATGACAGAGATATCAGATGACATCAGAGATATCAGATAACAGGTGACAAAGAGATAGCTGGGGAGAGTTAGGAGGCTGTTGTAGCTTGGGTTCCTCCACAGAACTGAGTCTGAAGCAAAGGCTTGTGTGTGTAGATAGTCTGTTTTGAGCAGCCATCCAGGGAACAGAAGTGGTGACCAGGAAGTGTTAGACAAGAAAGAAAGCAAAGTCAATCCATTAGTGTGGAAGATGCTCATAAGTCTGTAGAACTGGGCCTGTATTCCACTGAGGACCTCTGAGGCCACATGGGGATACAGTGCTTTCTTCGGTGGCATTTTTAAAAATTGCATTTTTGTTGTAGCATAATTGTTCACAATGTTGTATTAGTTCCTGCTGTACAATGAAGTGAATCTGCTATAAATATATATATAATCCTCTCCCCCTTGAGCCTCCCTCCCACTCCCCCATCCCATCCCTCCCTCTTGAGCCTTTCTCCCCTGGAACCCTCCCATCCCACCCCTCTGGGTCATCACAGAGCACCAAGCTGAACTCCCCTGTGCTATACAACAGTTTCCCCCTAGCTGTATGTCTTACAGATCACAGTGTATATATATGTCAATGCTACTCTCAATTCTTCCAGCCCTCCTATCCCTGTCCTTACCATGTCCACATGTCCATTCTCCACGTCTGCAACTATGTTCCTACCCTGCAAACAGGCTCACCTGTACTGTCTTTCTAGATTCCATACCTGTGTGTCGTGTGTGTTTGCTTAGTCACTCAGTCAGGTCTGACTCTTCACGACCGCATAGACTGTAGCCCATCTGGCTTCTCTGTCCATGACATTCTCCAGATAAGAATACTGGAGCAGGTAGCCATTCCCTTCTCCAGGGGATCTTCCCAACCCAGGGATCAAACCTGGGTCTCCGGCATTGCAGGTGGATTCTTTCCCATCTGAGCCACAGAGAAGCTCTCTCATATGTGTTAATATATGATATTTCTAAGGCCAGGTGGGGATCTGCTTTTGCATTGTCTAACTCCGGTCTCCATTGGTCCAGGGTCACCCTTTGGGATGTTAACTCCCTTGCACTGGCAGATTTGTGGCAGGATGAGGCAAGATGAATGAGTGGATCCCATGAGTAGCCCACTTTTCAGGCAGCAGGAACGGAGCAAAAGTCTGTGGAACAGCTGAGGCAGAATGAGGGCAGGCTGTATTCAAGAGGCATTTGATATCAAAACTAGTACAGTGGGAGGTGATGAGGACCCAGAGCTGGATGGCAGTGGTGAGGTGGTGAGACGTGGGCAGAGCCATGTGCATGCTGCCAAGTCGCTGCAGTAGTGTCCGCCTCTTTGTGGCCCTGGGGACTGTAGCCTGCCAGACTCCTCTGTCCATGGGATTCTCCAGGTAATACTGGAGTGGGTTGCCATGCCCTCCTCCAGGGGATCTTCCTGACCCAGGGATCAAACCCGCATCTCCGGCACCTCCTGCGTCGGCAGGTGGGTTCTTTACCATTAGTGCCATCTGGGAAGCTGGAACAGGAGCATTTGTATTTTCTCGGGGGAACAGATCACTTTGTGTTTGTGATGTTGTCTCCACTTTCTAGGTGAGCTCTCCTTTCCATTCATACAGCTACTCATTCTGTAGGTGTTGAAGTTTACCATTTAAAGCAAGGAAGTGGATGAAGATTTTATAACCTGCAAACAAGTCTCTTGCATCTTATTATGTCATCTGTGTTGAAAATATTTGATAGATTATAGAGGCCAATGAGGAGAGGAGGGAAGCAGAGGATGAGATGTTTGGATAGCATCACCGATTCAATGGACATGAACTTGGGCAAACTCTGGGAGATGGTGAGGGATAGGGAGGCCTGGCATGCTGCAATCCACCGGGTTGCAAGTTGGACAGGACTTAGCAGCTGAATAACAACAATTCAGAGGCCAATGAAGGTGATGTCATGAGAACACACTCAGACTCACCATATATTTGGACAGGAAAATGAACTTTGGTTTAGACAAATGTCTGAAAGGGTAGAAGACTTATGGACAATTTCAAAAATGTCTGCTTAAAAGTTAAAAAACAAAAAGATTATCCCTCCATTGGTCATGGTTGTTCAAATTTCTTATATCATACTAATCCAAGGCCAAGAATACAATTCTCATTGCATGAGACTCAACATTTGAAAAATAATATGCATTAGGGTGTTTCTCAGGAAAAGAAAAACATCTGTAATTTGTTTCTTTTTTTTTTTTTAAAGTCTCCTTGTGGATGAAGGTGCCTAGGACAGTGATTCTGGAGAAGAGCAGTCCTAAGAATGTTGTCAAAAGTTATAGTGAAGGGATCGAGTGTGTGCTTAGTCACTCAGTCGTGTCCGACTCTTTGTGACCCCAGGGACTGTAGACTGCCAAGCTCCTCTGTCCATGGGATTCTCGAGGCAAGAATACTAGAGTGGGTTGTCATGCCCCTCTCCAGGGGATCTTCCTGACCCAGGGATTGAAACCAGATCTCCTGCATTCTGGGCAGACTCTTTACCATCGGAGCCACCAGGAAAGCCCCTGAAGGGATAGAGTAGAAATGCACTATGGCATCAGAGGTTGCTGTTTTCCTCTGGGAAGGATGCTCTCAGGGGAGCATTGTCTCTGTTCCTTAGAACTTGATTCTTCTGCATTTTCATCATTTCTGCACTCACAGTAAGCTTTCTGTGTCACTATCAGTATTACTGCTGCTGCTGCTACTACAAATACTCATTCCCATTTAATGAGCCCTCTTTTCTGCAAGCACCGTGTCAAGCTCTATACATATATACAGGTTAAAAAAAATACATGCTTTCCTAGTAGCTGACTTGAGAATTCTTTGTGGAGAGAGAGATCTTTTGCAGACAAATTTCTTCAACCCACTGAGCTGTGGAAGGAAACCTCTAGGAACTGGGAAAAGATAGTGTCAGGATATATCCAGGTTTAAAAATGAGGAGAATATTTGTGTTAGCAAGTGGAATAAAGGGAGGTGATAAAAGATCTGGCTTCCCTGGTGGGCTCAGATGGTAAAGACTCTACCTACAATGCAGGAAACCCAGGTTTGATCCCTGGGTCAGGAAGATCCCCTGGAGAAGGGAATGGCAACCCACTTCCAGTATTCTTGCCTGGAGAATTCCATGGACAGAGGAGCTTGGCAGGTGACAGTCCATGGGGTCACAAAGAGTCCAACATGACTGAGCAACTAACAACTTGAAAGGATCCAGGAACTGCTGAACATACAGGGTGAGGGAAGAAGGGCACATCATGTCTAGAATCAGCAAGAGTGACTTGGGGATAAAAACTGTCTAATGGGAACCCTTTCAAGTGAACCATTTGTGCTCCTTGTGCTGTGAGCCCTACTAATGACAAATCTTAATTAAAATTATGAGTCATGATTTTTAGTGAATGTTTGGTTTAAAGACGACTTGGAGATGACACCCTGAGGAGGAAAGCTAACAGCTGATTTATGCTCAAGAGGCAACAGAGTGAGCAGTTGCAAACAGGAATTTGAATCCTAGCTCTAAAACTACGTTTTAATTTTTTTTTCCATTTGTCCTTCCTAGTCTATTCTCAGCTGACTCCATGCGCCAAGAGGCTAATCTCTATATTCCACGTCACCTGGGCTTCCCTGACCGCTAACTTGTTGTGGGGTTTGATCAGTGAGATGGTAGATGTTTCCAGACGATTAGAAGATGAGAGAAAAGATCAGAATATTCATCCCCTCTCTTCTTTCCTGCCATGCTGTGGCTTTGGCAATGGCTGGGTTTCTGTCTCTATGGCCATCTCTTGCAAATATACAACTCTCACCTGGTTTTAGCTAACTTAGTCTCTCTTCTTTCGTCCTTTCACACCTAGAGGTGATAAAGACCTTCTGTTGGGTAGTCCCTGGACCCATCACTATACTTGTCCCCTTAATTCTGCCCACGTCTTTAATAAACATTCTATTTCCCCTTTGAATAGCCTTACTTCCCTGATTGTTACAGGGAGTGACCTTGTGCAAGTTATTAACTATTTTGTGCCTCTGTTTTCACATTTGAAATACAGGGTTTGTATTAGTGTATATCATATGGGATTGGTTGTATACGTTCATCTATCTAATTCCATAAGATAGTACTTTGCATGTAATAGCTAATATAGTAACTATATTCTTTATTACAGTAATAAAAAGTAAATAAAATTTCTCACTGAATCCTTAAAGTAACTCTAATGTAGGTATTATTTTCCTTATGCTATATATGGAGAAACTAATACCAAGTGAAATTTAGATAACAGAGCTGGGTCTCAAAACCAGGCCAGATTCAAAAGCTATTTTTCACCTTGTTGCATAAAATGAGATTTCCCGCCTAGTTAAAGAAGAGAGTAAATGGAAAGACAAGCATACTGAAATACTCTAGTGATGATGGACTATTCAGCAGATTTGTTTTTAAAGAAACCAATCTGCTAGAAATGACTTTGGATAATAGAAGGAACATTTATCAATGTCATGCCATTCATGCCTTGAAATATGGCTTTCCAACCTCCCTCCCTAACAGAGCTTGCAAGTTATATTTTTATTTTTTTAAGCCAATTTATTATTTTTCCCTTTGGCCTCAAGAACCTTTCTCTTTTTTGTATGGTTTTGTTTCTTTGAGCCTTGATTCTGGTAAATGGCTATTTTTATCTTATTGCTCACTGAAAAGATCTGAAATCCTGTGACTAGCAAAACAATTCTCACTCTCATTTTCCAAGGTAGGGCTTTTGTACCGATGGCAAAGTGAAACTGGAAGGGCTCAGTTTCACATTAAACCTTCATTGAAAAATCTGACAGTTGTGTGAGGGGTAGACAAGGAGACAATAAATGTAATCAAACTGGATTTGTCTAAGCCAGTGATACAGCATCTCCTGAAACTTCTTTTGAAGGAAATAAATTCCTTTTGGCTTCTACAGTTGGAGGAGGTATTATCTTTCAGACTGAAAACAAAATGATGGGCCCCAGACAAAGATAACCTGGTAAAATGTGTGGGCCAAGTTTTAGTCAACAGTATCCTCTGCAGACATTGAATCAGAAAGAAGTATAGGGGGCTGTGTCAAAAAGGAGACTGGCCAGAAGTGTCAAGAATGATGGCTCTAGATACCAGCAAGGGAGCCAAGCGAGATGTCCTTCATTCATATTCTCCTCTCAACAACAATAATTTGGCATCCATTCATATCCAAAAGTGCCTCTATGGGGGCTGTGGGATCCATATACCAAAGGACTCAGGAAAAGTATCACCCACTGGTGCATTGGGTAATAGTCATACACACTTCCAATAGTTCCAATTATAGACACTGCAGTGGCCTGGGAACCGGATCCAGCCCCTCCTGGCTATGGTCTGGGAGCCCTGGAGATTCAGGGCTGTTTTATGTAATCCCTCACAGATGACAGAGTCTTAGTGGATGCTCCGAAGTCCAGCAGAGAAGTTTCAGCACACCAGTGGGGCAAAAACAAACATATAAGCAAGCAAGCATATAAACAAATGAATGAGTTTAGATGCTTTGGAGAAGGTAAGAGGGCCAGATTGGCTTTACCTGTCACTCTTCCCCCAAGCTAGCCATCTGATATCAAGTGTGAGTGAAACTGCAGCTTGCCTTCCATCTCCTATTGCTAACCATCTTCAGTTCTACCATCTCCCACCTCTTCTCCCTCCTCCAGACAGTAATTCTTGCCTGTTCATTTGATGCCAGCCCCTGTATGCCTGTTGTTGTACTGAGCTACTGTACTTTTCAAGGCACTATACTGTGAGATTAAAAATGTTTTGTTTATTTAGAGTGTTTGCTTGTTTTCTATTTGTGTGAAAAGTATTATAAATCTGTTATAGTACATTACTCCATAGCTGATGGTGTTTGTTGGGTACCTAGGCTAAATTTCTTGGACTTACAAACAAAGGAGACTTAGGAATGTGCTCTCAGAATAGAACTTGTTCATATGTAGGGGACTTATTGTATAAGGAGCAATCATTATAAGGAATGTACTATTTACTTCCACTTGATAGATTAGGAAACCAAGGCTTAGAATCACCTAGTAAAGTGGAACTGGAACTCAAACCCAGATCTATTTAAATCCTAAGTCTCTATTCTTTACCACTTCTCTGTGGTGTCCTGCTATGCCTTAAATATAGGGAAGAAAATTAAAAAGGTAAAAGGAGATTGTCAATCCAATTACCTTTGCCCTCAGAAGTGGAGAAAGCACTGGAGGGTTTAGTCAATTCTGGGGGATTGAATTCGGTGTCACCCTGGTCCCTGACCCCTGCCAGCTGAGTTTGCCAACACATAAGCTATCTCCTTTCCTCATCGACTCAAGTGAAATTCAAGTCTTTCCTGGATTTGCATAAAAGCCCTACTCACACAAAGCCATGTGTGTATTTACTGGACTTCACTGAAATCCTGAGATGTGATTGAAGCACAGAACAGTTCATGCTGTCAAAAAGCAAAGAATGATGTTCAGATAGAACAGCACGTATTCCTGCTTTGGAACACCCCTCCCCCAACCCTGGGACTTCGCACTGGGTGCTTCGCCCTTGCTTTAGGCTACCTCCTCTCTTGCCAGCCCTCACCTTCTGTCCTGGATTGCTCCCCAGAGTCTACATTTTTCTTATTTTCTTATATAGAGCCATTCTATTTCCTCCAGCTTCAAATTCACCTTCACATCCACCTTTGTGAACCCAAACCATTAAGGGTACTCAATAGCACAAAAATGCTTTCCTTAGAACAAATTCCACCTTGCCTACAAGACAGATGATAAAATTTCCTGTCCTACTCTCTTTAGAGCCACCACCCTGGGGAGATGGGTTCATTCCTGCCAAGACCTAGCAGAGCGCTGGGTCAAGGATAGCGGTAACCTTGGCGTATGACTCCTCTTCCAACAGGCTGAATCAAGCAGATCCTCCGCAGACTAACTTGACTGAGTCTAGATCTCTGCCTTCTGCTACCTCTGGGCTAGGCTGGGTTTTCTGGAATCCAAGGGACTGCTTTGGGCTTCTGGGTTCTTTAAAGGGCATTGAGCACACTGTAAAAATTGCTTATTGAAGGGAACAGGAGGATAAGCTTCCCCTTTAAGCGTCCAGTCAGAGAAAGTTCGATCCCCCTGGGGAGTTTGGCTATGGAAACCTGTAGACTTAAAGATGGTGGATTTAGCCAGGTTGGCAAAGCAGTAGCAAGGCCCCAGGGAAGATGCAGCCCCTAAAGCTCTGAGGATAAGTTCCTGGTGGTCAGGAAAGCCCACGGAGGGTTCTATAAAAGATAATGACAGCAGTTAAGCCATTCAGAGGTCCAGCTTTGAGTTGAAATTCCAGATTTTGCTTTTTTTTCCACTCTTGAGGTTTGGCTCACTGCTTTTTCCCCTTCCCCTGAGGTCCAGTTGACACATGAGTGTTGTTAAGGCTTCCGGAGGGTGGGGTGAAGGGTGACCATGTCACAAAGGAAGGCTAATTGGTTGGAACTCCCCCTCCACCCCTTCCAGCTGGACTGAACCTCTTTGGTTTTTCAGTTCTTCTTAAAAGGTCTTGGCTTTGGTAGCTGCCTCTCTTTTCAAAATAATTAAAACCAAAGGAATTCAAAATAAGTCTTTTCTTGCTGTCAATGCTGCCTTGCCCTAGTTTTCGAGGCAGGCAGGAACAGGGTGTCATTGGGCCATTTTGGCTCCCTACCTGGCCCCGAGCCCAGTTGAGTCCGCCTACAGAGTAAGTCTAGGGACAAAAGAGCCTGGCAGACTACAGTCTATAGGGTTGCAAAGAGTCAGACATGACTGAAGTGACTTAACACACATTATACACAAAGAGTAAGTCCAGGTGGTGACAGCCCCTAAAGCAGGAATGGCAGTCTGGGCACACACGAGGCTCTTCTCACTCTCAAACTTGAGGTAGAAATTACTAGTGGACCAAGAAATTTTGTTTTCCCTCAGCTGAGCCTGGGCAGAATTTCATGAACCTTCTTAATACAATATCCATAATTGAGGTCAGCATAGAAGCTAGAATCTATTTAGTATCATGGTCTAGTCCCTAAGTCATGTCTGACTCTCCTGTGACCCCTTGGACGGTAGCCAGCCAGGTTCCTCTGTCAATGGGTCTCTCCAGGCAAGAATTGGAGTGGGTTGCTTTGCCCTCCTCCAAGGCATCTTCCTGACCCAGGGATCGAATTTGCATCTCCTGCATTGCAGGTGGATTCTTTACCATCTGAGCCACCTGGGAAACCCTTAGCATCATTGTTCTTTCCATAAATTGCTCCATAAAATGCCAAAGATGGCATTGCTTTCTTGGTAGGGACTTGGCCAAAGGCAAGGTTAATTGAATAAATAGTAGGTTTGCTTCTGAATTCACCCTCGGCCTTTAGGGCTTCTCTTACATTCTTTCTCTCCCCCATTTACCTCCATACCTCCTCATCTTAGAAATATCTTCTAGCTTCCCATGGAAGGGTCTCTGATTTCCAAGGTACCAGCTATCAGTGAGGAAAGAGCCCACCCCATCTCACTCTGACTCCCTCAGCCAGAAATTTATACCCCTTACAGGGAATCTGTTGGGGTAGGCCCTCAGTTAAAATGAAAAACATGTTATCTAGAAGAAACTGAGCTGTCTGGAGTTTCTGGAATGTTGAGTGGGTGACAGCAGAGTGGTTAAGACTCAGGGTGCTAGGGCAGATAGAGCAGGACTCAAACTGCAGCTGGACTACTTGCTAGGTGACCTTTGAGAATTATTTGAACCTCATTGAACACCCACTTTCTCTTCAGTAAAATAATGAGTCTTTATCTCCTGTTGTATTGTGAGGATAAAATGAGTTCACGCCTCTAAGGCACACAACACTGTTTGGCAAACCCTGAGCACACATGTGAGTAACATCCCAACAAGTGGCAGAAGTTATTAATGGACCAAGGCACTCGATGAGTTTGTGATTTTAGCCTCTGTTTATTTTCCACTTGGCAAAGGGGTGATGTTAGTTGTCCAAAGGCACACAGCTAGTAAAGGACAGAACTGGGCTTTGTGTATGGATGTGAGAGATGGCGTAAAACAGGCTGAGAGCCAAAGAATTGATGCTTTCAAATTGTGGTGCTGGAGAAGACTCTTGAGAATCCCTTGGACTGTAAAGAGATCAAACCAGTCAATCCTAAAGGAAATCACCACTGACTACGCATTGGAAGGACTGATGCTGAATCGGAAGCTCCAATACTTTGTCCTCCTGAGGCAAAGAGCCAAGTCATTGAAAGAAACCCTGATGCTGGGAAAGATTGAAGGCAGGAGGAGGAGGGGTGACAGAGGATGAGATTGTTGGAGGGCATCACTGACTCAGTGGACATGAATTTGAACAAACTCCGGGAGACAGTGGAGGACAGGGGAGCCTGGTGTGCTGTAGTTCACGGGGTCATAAAGATTTGGACGTGACTTAGTGACTGAACAACAAAGTTGACCTTAGACAAGATACTTCACTCTTCGAAGTAATTTTCTCACCTATAAAATGGACAGGGACTTTCCCTTTGGTCCAGTGGTTAGTGATCCATCTTGCAGTGCTTTGCAGGTGAGTTCAGTCCCTGGTTGGGGAACTTGGATCCTGCAAGCTGCTGAGTGGCTAGGGCCACATGCCACAACTACTGAAGACTGTGTGCCACAGCTAGAGAATTCATGCATAGCAAGGAAAATCCCACATGATGCAATGAAGATCTGATACACCCAAATAACTGAATATTAAAAAATACATAAAGTGGACATAATATAATTTATTTCACTGTGTTATTGTAAGGATTAAATGAGCCAGTGTTTGCAGTACATAACAGACCAAGACTTGTGCCATCGCATATTTGTTATCACCGTCATTGTTATGTTTTTCTGAATCTGCTCCCTCCTCCCCAGCACTGAGTACTGTGATTGGCACTCCCAGGTCTTCGGCATGTGTGCATAGCTCTGTTGGGGCAACATATGTATTGTTACTCTAGTAAGGGTGGAGGAACAGAAGCCTGTTGGGACTGAGAACTCTGGCTGACCTTCTGGCATCCTTATAAACAATTCCAGGAAACCTCTTTCTAGTTACCTTGGGAAAAGCCTGGAGAAGTATCCCAGCCAAGCAAGGATCAGAAGCTTTTCCTCATCTCTGCAGGATGTTGGCCATTTGTGGCTATCCCGCAGGAGTTGGTCTTCCAAAGGGTCAGTGAGATAAGACCTGTTCTTCTTACATACATGAGGGAATAACTCTTAGGCCTTCTGTGTATGGAAAGAGCAGATGACTGAATCGTGTAGGAAAGGAGATCTCATTAACTGTTGTGCCCCTATTGTTAACACCCCAATACCTGGAAGAGAACTTTCTTGTTGAGGTTATTAGAGGAGGTGTGTTTGTCACCAAGAGTTCCAAGAAAAGTAGAATTCCCTGAGCTTTGGCCTGACCTGTATTCAAATGCTAATATAAGATTTATTATCCAGATGATTATACTTCCCCCATCCCTAGGAGGGAGATCACTAAGATTTGGGCAGTTTTCCTTAAACTCTTAGTGTTCATTTCCTTCATAAAAACATCTTAACTACAGTGATGGCAACTTTATATCTCTACTGGCTGAATGAAGGCCACATACCTTGCTTCTGGTCTGCCATATGTTTGTTATTTTTCATGGTTCACCTATTTTTTTTTAATTAAAATTTAATTTTCAAGTAATTGCAGATTTACAGAAAAGTTGCAAAGATAGCACAGAGTTTGCATATACCTTCATTCTGTTTTCCCTAACATCTTATACAATTGTGGTATATTGTCAAAATTAAGAAGTTAACCTTTGTGCCATGCTATTAACTAAGCTACAGATTAAAAAATTTTTTTAAACCAATTTGTCCACTATTGTGCCCTTTTGCTGTATGATCCAATCCAGATTTCATATTGCTTTAAATTGTCATGTTTCCTTAGCCCACTCTGATCCATGACAATTTGAGTTTTTCTTTGTCTTATTTTAAATGCCACAGACAAACATTTTACAGACCATATCGCTGTTTTGGTTTGTCTGCTGCAACTATTTAAATAAACTTTAAAATTTTACTGGGTTTATTTTAGATTTACAAAAATTGCAAAGATAGAAGAGCTTTTATATACCACACCCAGTTTTTCTTATTAGTAACATCTTACATTATTATGGTTTGTCACAATTAATAAACCAATACCAATACAGTATTACTAACTAAACTCTCTAAGTTATTTTGCTTCCCAAGTGTCTCGGTGGTATCTGCCTGCCACTGCAGGAGACATGGGTTTAATCCCTGGGTCAGGAAGATCCCCTGGAGGAAGAAACGGCAACCCTCGCCAGTGTTCTTGCCTGGAAAAATCCCATGGACATAGGAGCCTGGCGGGCTACAGTCCATGGGGTCACAAAGAGTTGGGCATGACTGAGGGACTAAAACAACCTAGTTTTTTCAGATTGCCTTAGTTTTTACCTATTGTCCTTTTTCTGTTCTAGGATTCCATCCAGGATACTGCATCACATTTAGTTGCTATGTATCCTTAGGTTCCTCTGGTCTGTGGCAGTTTCTTAGGCTTTCCTTGTTCTTGCTGACCTTGATAGTTCTGAGAAGTACTGGTTAGGGATTTTGTAGAATATCCCTCAATTGGGATTTGTCTGACATTTTTTTCATGATTAGATTGGCTTTTTCCCCCCTCTGGAGGAAGACTATAAAGTGCCATTCTTATCACATTTATAAAGCATACATAATACAAACATAATTAATCCCTGTTGGTGTTGATCTTGATTCCTCACCTGAGGTGTCAGATTTCTCCACTGTAAAGTTACTCCTCTCCTCCCTCTCCCACTCCACCTTTTCATACTTTATATTTACTAATTTGGCTTTAATTTTTACTTTTTATAAGAAAGTCACTATGAACAGTCTACATTTTAAGAATGGGGAGTTATACCCTACTCCCTTGAGGAGTGAGTATGTACATATATCATTGGGAATCCTACTACATGGAGGATTTGCCTTATCTCTTCAATTCTTTTGCTTAATTATTTACTTACAGGAGTATGGACTCATTGATAATTATTTTATATTTTGGGTTATGATCTAATATTATGTCACTTATTTTCTTGCTCAAATTCTTCCAACTTTGGTCATTGGAACCCCTGTCACTTGGCTCCTTGACAGTTCCATCATTTTATTTAGCTTTTGGAGCACTCTTTACTTTCCAGCACTACTAGATGCTTCAGGCTCATCTTCTATCATCCTGTCCCAGTTTTAAATCAGTCATTTCTCCAAGAAACCCTGGTTCCTTTTGTTGGAAGATGATACTAGAAACAGAGATCTGCGTGCCAGGTAAGCTCATTGCTACTGGAGTGTTGTTGCTTTGAGGTCCTCTTGTCTGCCTGAGCAAGGAAATATGTGCGTGTAGTAACCATGTAGCTATCGTATTTCTACATGTAACTATCTATATGAAGCCAAATATGAATTCATATCTATGTCTCTAATTCTAATCCAGCTTTGTCTCTTTGCTTATACACTCTTCAACAGAAAGAAACCTGGATTCTGCCATCTGTCATTTATTTATTTGATTGTGAATTCCAATGTGAATTGTGAATTGTATTCACAATGTATTGTGAATTCCACACATACAGTGATTAGAGATTTGTTAAACTATATCTCAGTGGAAAACAATTTTATCAGAGCACAGTTCTATGTGCAGTTTCTTTTCCCCGTAGTCTTACATTCTCCACTCCTTTCCAAAGTACATAGTCAGCACCTTTCCCCTACCCCCTTCATGGATATTTCTTTCATGCATTTGCAGTTCAGTTGGGTTTTTTGGGTCACATTCTGCATTCCACCTGGGATTTCCCTGATAATTCCTCCTAAATAATTTATTTCTAATTTGGACATATTAAAATTTTACTTTGTGTGGACCTCACTGGTGGTTCAGTGGTTAAGAATCCACCCGCCAATGCAGGGAACACATGTTCAATCCCTGGTCCGGGAAAACCCAACATGCCTTGGAACAGCTAAGCCCATGTGCCACAACTAATGAGCCTATGCTCTAGAGCCTGTGTACACCGCAACAAGAGAAGCTTCTGGAATGAGAACCCTATGCACTGCAATTAGAGAGTGGCCCCTGCTTGCCACAACTAGAGAAAATTGGTGGGCAGCAACAAAGACTCAGTATAACCAAAAATGGATAAATAAATAAACATTTTAAAAAATCTTAAAAAAAACTTTCTTGCTGAAAATTCCTATGAATTTTTAATACATAGTGTTGCCTGTTTTTATTTTTTCTACCTGCTGTTATGATAAAATTTTAAGCAATTAAAAAAGTCACTTCCATACAAACATAGGATGTATCATAGTTTAGGCCAAGATGGTATTAGAGATATTAAATGGAGAAAGCCTTGTTAAGGCGTCAGAAGCAAGAGGACAGGCCTCTGACCTGCTTCTGATCTGCCTGGACACTGTCCAGATTCTGTGTCTGCTTGCAAGCAGAGTAAGTCAGGTGACACTTTAGATAAGAAAGGGAGTGGGTCTTGGAATTCTTGAGCCCTTGGAAGTCTGGCCAACCCCCAAGGGTCTAAGAAGTCTTATAACTCACAAGGTGAAACAAACAGCATTGTTAAAGTAAAACCAGGGCTGCATTTTTGCATGCAAGCTGATGAGAATATCAGTTTTCAGGCTGGGATTATAATCAGAAGCCCCCCAAACTACAATTTGAAGTTTCACCCGTGGGGTGGATGCATCACTCAGGACCCTTTCCCAATTGAGACTCCAGATTGCTGTTAATGTGGGACTTCCTAGTTGCTGTTAAAGTGTGGATATAGGTGTCAGTTCAGTTTGGTGATACACAAGCTGTTATTCTCTCTATTGCTTCTATTTTTGTTTTCCTAAATGACTATACATTGAAACTAAGTTAAATAATCTTCTATTAAAAGTTGAAATTGTTTATTTGCATGTAATGAGTGATTTCTTTTGTCAGCAAATCCTTTGAACTTGAAATTAAAACTTTCAGGAAAATAGATGGCAGAGTGGATACCAGAGCTCACCTCCTGTTAAGTGAGTGAAGTCTCTCAGTCTTCACTTAAAAAGAGATGTATCAGAGATTATATTTAACTCATTAATTACCAAAGAAAACTTTAAGATGTTTAGTCTGAAGAATCTAAGTACCAAATATTAGACTGAGTACTAAATTAGATATAACACTCGTTATTGTCCAGTAGGGCCCTGAGTCCTCAATTCTGATATCTGTTTCATAGGGAAGAAAGTACTTTCAGCTCCACCATACAAAAATATACAAGCTAACTTCTGCCTCAACAGAGTTATAAAACAGTTCAGGCAATAGACTCAGTGGTCAAGAAGAGCACTGTACTGGGAGAACATCCATTAACAGGTTTTTTTGTTTTTTTTTGAGTCTTAGATGGTTTTTCAGATACTAAGTTGGTAAAAGAATGAATTTGAGGTGTCTAACAAAACCACCTAAATGGAAATAGGGCAAGAATAGATAAATTTAAGACAGAAAAATAAGGATAGAGTGAATCTAGAGGTAAAGCTGTACTCAGAAATTTATACCTGAAAGCATGTGTATAGCTCCTAAAGAAAGATGGCAAATTCTACTATGAGGTTTCCAGCTCCCAAATCAGAGAGGTAGCTAGGGGACTCCTAAGATTATTGTTACATTTATAGGTGGTTCCGAAATATAGACATTAGATCTGATTTTTCATTAGGACACACACATACACAAAGCTGTTGGTTAAACTGTTGCCAGAAATGTTTGTAACTTCAGAAGCTGAAACCTATGGGACTAGAGAAGACCTCAGACCCTAAAGGTTCTCAGGTTTTCTGTCAAACTCCACTCTCTTGGGTGCTTCTACTCACAGTCTTTTGTTAACTAGACCAAGGTCATGGGCCCAAATCTGCTGTAAGTTGTAAAAGCAGCTCTCTGATGTGGCCCACTACAGTGTGTCTGGGTAGGTTAACTTTCTCTGGATATCACCTCAAGGCTGAGTCCTGAAGAACTAATGTTTCAGACTGTGGTGCTGGAGAAGACTCTTGAGAGTCCCTTGGACTGCAAGAAGATCAAACCAGTCAATCCTAAAGGAAATCAACCCTGAATATTCATTGGAAGGACTGATGCTGAAGCTCCAATACTTTGGTCACCTGAGGCAAAGAGCTGACTCTTTGGAAAATATTCTGATGCTGGGGAAGATTGAAGGCAGGAAGAGAAGGGCACGACAGAGGATAAGATGGTTGGATGGCATCATTGACTCAACGGACATGAGTCCATTGAGCAAACTCTGGGAGACATTGAAGGACAGGGAAGCCTGGTGTGTTGCAGTCCATGGGATCACAAAGAGCTAGACATGACTTAGCGACTGAACAGCAACAATCACCTCAAAAGTTGGTAAGGTTGTATTAGTGGTGACAAAATATTAACCCCCCACCAAAATGCCTATTACTATAGCTGGTATTCCCAATCTCCTGAAAGATTCCTATCTAAGGGGTGGGGGGCTAAGAATTGCCAAGAGAGCTCTTTAGGCAAGAAACAGGGCTCAGAACAGAATTCAAGTAAAAGGTCAATCGTAGAAGAATCAGAAGCCTGTTCTTTGCCTGATGTTGCTTCTATATTGTTTTGACATTTTCTTGTTTAATCTCCCTATAGTTTCTACATTTTAGCTAAAGATCCTTTTGAAGTGACTTATCTTTTTTCCCTTTGTCTGCATTTGGGTTTTAGAGATGGGACATACTGGATCTCTGTAGGTGAGTTTCATTCCAAGTATGAAAGAAATACTAGAGGGAAGAAAAAATTGAGACCAAAGTGGAGGTTACTTGTGTGGTTGGAGTTAACCCATAGCTGCACTTCCCAGGAGCACATCTTTGCTCTAGCTTTAAAGGAAAACTATATAAATAGGTTCTTCTAAGGGTGATTCCCTGACTGTGTTTTTATGTAGAGTTGAGACCCTTTTTGCCTGAATCATCATCTCTCAGTCTAGAAGTGCTGTGGGATTTCTTCCCCAAACAGGATTAATGGAAAATGGTTTTCTCTTTGAAAGGATGCTGGAAATACAATCTCCTCATTGGTCTCAAATTCAGGCAGATCATTTCCAAGATAAGTATTTTTTTTTATTGAACTGTTTTCGTCTTCCCAGTGAGGTCACCACTCTGCCTCCCCCGGAGGCCTCCCACACAGGGAACATCACACCATCACACAGCCCTGGAGATCCTATCTTCCTGCCTTGGCTCACATCCGAAACCTGAGACATGGAGAGAGCAGATATGGCCTCCTCCTCATCTCACCGGCAGAGATGTGAATCTCAGCACTTTGGGTGACAGTTTTGTGGTTTGCAGATGGTGAGAAGTACTCATGGAATTGAAGCGGTAATCCTTTCAGCTGAGGGTGCTGTTTAAACCCCAAATGTTGGCTTTAAGGCTACAAAAACTCAGAGGAATTTTCCATTTTTATCAGTATTTCTATATGATAAATAACTGTAATGATTAGCTCCTGGAACGTTCTGAAGGCCAAGGTAACCCTGCCTTTCATAGGAGAAAAAATTCTAAACATCACAAAATCTAGTCACACATATGCTCAGATACATTTTTTCATTACTTATACCAACACCATCATAAAAAAAAAAACAACAAAAAAAAACAGAACAGATCTGCCTAGAGCCACCTAAAAATGTCTCCATATTTCCCGGGATTTTACTTACAGAAGATAGTTCTGAGTTAAGAAATTTAATGTTATAAATTATCCTCTACATTGAGGGATGCGTATGTGCATGCTAAGTTGTTTCAGTCATGTCCGCCTCTTTGTGACGCAAAGGACTGTAACCTACCAGGTTCCTCCATCCATGGGATTCTCCAGGCAAGAGCACTGAAGTGGATTGCTGTGTCCTCCTCCAGGGGATCTTCTCCACCCAGGGACTGAACCCTAGTCTTTTACATCTACTGCATTGACAGGCAATTTCTTTACCACTAGTGCCACCTAGACATCAATCATTGACACTTAGGTGTTGTTTAATAACTTTTCCCCTCTAACATCCTTTGTATCAGCCCTTAAGGAAATGAATTTTACTGGAAAGGAGCGGGAATCAAGGTGAGAAGAACTTAGACTGGGGACACTGACCATATCTAAGGCTCCTTCAGACTTTCCCCTTGAATATTCTTTCCTTTAAAAATGTATTTCTGTATTAAAGCCAATCTGGAGTATAATATGTGGCTATATTAATACACACCTGAGGATAGCCACCTAATAGAAACAGTCAGGGGCTCCAGCTCATTTAAGTAGCAGAGAGCAGAGTCCAGTGAATAGCTTATTGTTCCCTGTCTAGTGTTTAAAGAGCACTAGAGCGCTCAGTGACTGTGACCTTGAGGTGAGTTAGGAATTTGGAAAGGAAAGTGGTACCTTACTTTGGAGGTGCTCTCAGGCCATTAGCACACAGCATACTCTGCAGCACCCTCAGCTCCACAATCATGTCTGTCAACCTCTTACCCTAAACCCTCCCTTGGATGACATATGACCAGTTTTAACACAACCTCATTCATTCATTCATTTCCAATCAGGTATAAAGTTTAAAAATTGCAAACCACAGAAGCAGACTCTAATTTTAAAAAGGGTTTTATTATTAATAGAAGGTAAAACAGGGAGTTGAGTAACAAAGCCCTAGTAGTTTGCAGATACGGCCATAGTTTTCCACCCCTCTTTGTAGCCACACCTTTGGCAATGTGTCTTCGCAGCTCCTTCCATCGAAGAGTAGAGTTTAGTGCCCTCCCCCTTGAATCAGAGCAGATCCTGTGACTTGCTGTGGCCGAGAGAATGCCATGGAAATAATGATGATGTGCTAAGTTAGAGTCTGCCCTGTGCTTAGTTGCTCAGTCGTGTCCGACTCTTTGTGACCCCGTGGACTGTAGCCCAGCAGGCTCCTCTGCCCGTGGGGATTCTCCAGGCAAGAATACTGGAGTGGGTTGCCATGCCCTCCTCCAGGGGATCTTCCCAACCAAGGGATCAAACCCAGGTCTCCCGCCTAGGGCTCAGCAAACACTGTATGCTTCCACTCTGTCTCCTGGGACTTGCCCAGTTGCATGTGAGTAAATCCAAACTAGACTGCTAGAAGATGAGACATCATGTAGAGCAGAGGTAATCCCAGCTGAGATTACCCTAGACCAGCCAGTCTCCAGTTTATTTGATAACTATAAAATTTCTGGATTATTTGTTACACAGCAAAAGCTTACTGGTTCAAAAGCTTTGAGAAGAACAGATCCAGGAACTAGGGCATTAGTGGCTTTTCCAGAGAAGAACACCAGATGACATATATAAAGTTGCCCTTCTTTCCTTTTGAATGCTTTCCAATCCTGAGTAAAAGGACTTGATTGGTCCATCTTGGGCCATGTGTCATACCCTAGGATGGGGGTGGATTCCTCTGGTTTAACACCCTTGCTTGAACCATAAGGATAAGAGGAAGAACAGTTCCTTAAAGGAGGGAGGGGTAGCCTCTGTTATTTTTAAGAAAAGGAAAGAGGAGGTCCAGGGTAAATAAGAGGAGTAGGACCCTCAGTCTTAGCAACGAAGTCTTGATCTAATGTCTAGTATCAGGCAAGGAACAGTGTGGTTCTTGTTGTCACAGAGGGGCAAGAGGTGACATTGAGAACCCAGCAGAAGGACTCCTAACCCAGACTCACTCCAGGAAAAGATTCTTAGAGGAGATGACAGAATTGAACTCTGTGAGATAAATGATGAGCTGTGTGAAGAGGCCG